>NW_027176572.1:2591974-2666974 GCF_023349555.1 Cebidichthys violaceus
CAGTTATGATGATTCTGATCATAGATATTCTCTATCTTGTAATGTGTAATAAATGATATTTAAATATACATCTTGAAAACTGAAAACCTCTCTACGTCATGTTTTATGTTTGTTAAATTATCAGTAGTGATGACTAAATTATATGATTATTATACATATTACAAACAAAAACTAAAAATAATTTAAATTAATCATTTATTTATTTTGGTATTTTGGTCAGACACATATGCAACTCTGAGTACCGTGTACTATGTGTGGTATTTGTTATAAATGTAGTTAGTACATAAAGGGTGATAAGAAGCCGTACAAGGAGGGACTTAGGACCCAGGGGAATGTAGCTGTTAACACGTTAACTTGCCCAGCACTATTTTAAATACTTCTCCATAACTTTCGCTACAGGCTAGCGGCTAGCTGAGTGTCTTCTTCTGCTTATTGGAGCTTGTTAAACAACTGACTGGCGCATTACTGCCACCAAGTGGTGGGAAGCTATATTGTAACTGAGCGTCTCATGGATAACAGTAATATCTCTGGTGTCTTCAACTGATAACCTATGCGGTCCCACGGGTCAGTTTTGCGCCTGTGGCATCAAGAATCATCAGGGATCAAGAATCACTGATAATTCTTGATCAGTGATTCTTGGAATCAAGAATCACTGATGTAGATGATGTAATGATGATGACCATGATGAAGGTGTGTCTGTGCTTCAGGACCAGTAACGGTAAGAGTACGGTGATCAACGCCATGCTGAGGGAGCGCGTGTTGCCCAGTGGCATCGGTCACACCACCAACTGTTTCCTGAGGGTGGAGGGAACCGACGGAGACGAGGCGTACCTCACCACGGAGGCGTCCAATGACAGGAGGAGCGTCACCGTACGACCACCACTCCATAAAGGGACAG
Source organism: Cebidichthys violaceus (assembly GCF_023349555.1). Lineage (NCBI taxonomy): Eukaryota > Metazoa > Chordata > Actinopteri > Perciformes > Stichaeidae > Cebidichthys > Cebidichthys violaceus. The sequence goes on from NW_027176572.1 coordinate 2,592,873, forward strand.
TAACATGTTTACGAACATGTTACTGTCCCTTTAACTGGCATCATTATTCTGTCAACCAATCACATGGCTCTGCGATAACTTGCTCCTTCTGCTCCTCTTACTGTTTCTCTTCCTGCTCCTCATTCTCCTACTGCTCTTCTACCTCTTACTGCTCCTCCTCCTGCTCCTCCTCTACCTCTTACTGCTCCTCCTCCTGTTCCTCCTCTACCTCCTACTGCTCCTCCTCAGACAGTGAACCAGCTGGCTCACGCCCTCCACATGGATCCCACTCTGGACTCTGGCAGTCTGGTGAAGGTGATGTGGCCTAAAAGCCGCTGTGCTCTGCTGAGAGACGACCTGGTGCTGATGGACAGGTAGAGGATCAGGTAGAGGTTCATGTAGAGAATCGGGTAGAGGATCAGGTAGAGGATCAGGTAGAGGTTCATGTAGAGGATCGGGTAGAGGATCAGGTAGAGGATCAGGTAGAGGTTCATGTAGAGGATCGGGTAGAGGATCAGGTAGAGGTTCAGGTAGAGGATCGGGTAGAGGATCAGGTAGAGGATCAGGTAGAGGATCAGGTAGAGGTTCAGGTAGAGGATCGGGTAGAGGATCAGGTAGAGGATCAGGTAGAGGTTCAGGTAGAGGATCGGGTAGAGGTTCATGTAGAGGATCGGGTAGAGGATCAGGTAGAGGATCAGGTAGAGGTTCATGTAGAGGATCGGGTAGAGGATCAGGTAGAGGTTCAGGTAGAGGATCGGGTAGAGGATCAGGTAGAGGATCAGGTAGAGGTTCAGGTAGAGGATCGGGTAGAGGATCAGGTAGAGGTTCATGGGTATTAAAGTGTCTTAAACATTGATTGTTTGCTCTGGTCTCAATCAGAGGACGCCTTCTATTTTATTGATCGATCAGAATTCATCCAGGAAAACATCCGTTGAGTGAAGAAGAACTTTCAGCTCTTTGTGCACAAAGAGAGGAAGACTGCAGCTGATAATACGAATAAAAACATTAATTAAATAATTACCATGTCTGACCTCTGACCTCAGCCCCGGCACCGATGTCACTCTGGAGTTAGACAGCTGGATCGATAAGTTCTGTCTGGACGCCGACGTCTTTGTTCTGGTGGGAAACGCTGAGTCAACGCTCATGAACACGGTGAGGGAACCACATGTTAATAATATATTTATATATATATATATATATATATATATAAAGTACAGTACTATATGTATATATATATAAATATATAAGTGTGTGTGTGTGTTCTGTCTGCAGGAGAAACTTTTCTTCCACAAAGTCAGCGAGAGAATCTCCAAACCGAATATCTTCATCCTCCACAACAGATGGGACGCTTCAGTGAGTGAACCAGAATACATCGAGGAGGTAAGGGAACTAGGATGTAAACAGTTAAAGGAACTAGGATGTACCCAGCTCAGGGAACTAGAATGTACCCAGCTAAGGGAACTAGGGTGTACCCATCTAAAGGAACTAGGGTGTACCCAGCTCAGGGAACTAGGATGTACCCAGCTAAGGGAACTAGGATGTACCCAGCTCAGGGAACTAGAATGTACCCAGGTAAGGGAACTAGGGTGTACCCAGCTCAGGGAACTAGGATGTACCCAGCTAAGGGAACTAGGGTGTACAGAGCTAAGGGAACTAGGATGTACCCAGCTAAGGGAACTAGGGTGTACAGAGCTAAGGGAACTAGGATGTACCCAGCTAAGGGAACTAGGGTGTACCCAGCTAAGGGAACTAGGATGTACCCAGCTCAGGGAACTAGGGTGTACCCAGCTAACGGAACTAGGGTGTACCCAGCTCAGGGAACTAGGGTGTACCCAGCTAAGGGAACTAGGATGTACCCAGCTCAGGGAACTAGGGTGGACCCAGCTAACGGAACTAGGGTGTACCCAGCTCAGGGAACTAGGGTGTACCCAGCTAACGGAACTAGGGTGTACCCAGCTCAGGGAACTAGGGTGTACCCAGCTCAGGGAACTAGGGTGTACCCAGCTAACGGAACTAGGGTGTACCCAGCTAAGGGAACTAGGATGTACCCAGCTAAGTAAACTAGGGTGTACCCAGCTAAGGGAACTAGGATTTACCCAGCTAAGGAGATAAGGGAACTAGGATTTACCCAGCTAAGGGAACTAGGAAGTACCCACTGTGTACTCTCCCTGCTGTCCAGGTGAGGAAGCAGCACCTGGACCGCTGTGTGAGTTTCCTGGCCGAGGAGCTGAAGGTGGTCGGCCTGGACGAGGCTCCGGGGAGGATCTTCTTCGTCTCGGCCAAAGAGGTCCTGAGCTCCAGGATGCAGCGAGCACAGGGCATGCCTGAGACAGGTGAGACAGGTGAGGGTCAGCAGGAGGACACAGCAGAGACAACTGATGTCTGTATCTGATACCTCAAAGTGTCCAGAGATGATTTTACACTGAATTATCCTCCTGGATATTGATTTAAAATGATTTTCTTTTTTGTACAGTATAATTATAGTTTTGTATTAGAAAAGAGACAATTCAAGTAACACAAAGTGTAAATAAAAATAATATCTAATGAGCGTGTAAAGGAAAGTGTGCAATATTTAAACATGACTAAATATGTAGAAGAGGAAAATGATAAGATTAAGATTTGATTTCCTAAAAATATTCACAATAAATCTCATAAATTATTGTTTTAAAGGACCAGTGTGCAGCATTTAGGGGGATTTATTAGCAGAAATGCAATATAATATACTTTGGACAAACTCAGATGGACAATTTTACTGTTTTCTGATGTTTTATTGACTAGCTGATTTATGGATTGTGGTGTTTTTTGCATTCGAGTTGACAGTTTTATATTTACAGTAACTAAAGCCAACTGAGGCAAATTTGTGATTTTGGACTATACAAAATAAATTAAATTGAATTGAATTAAATATCAGACCTGTGTCTTCCTGCAGGTGGCGCTCTGGCTGAAGGTTTCCATGAGAGACTGAGAGAGTTCCAGATGTTTGAGAGGACGTTTGAGGTACAAAGATCATTTTGAATCATATCCTAAAAGATAATTTAAGTGAACCAGAAAGTGTGACAGTAGATTACCTCTGACCTGGCAGGAGTTCATCTCTCAGTCTGCAGTGAAGACCAAGTTTGAGCAGCACACAGTGAGAGCGTGGCAGATCACTGAGGCCATCAAAGCTGTGATGGACGCCATCAACATCGCCTCCGCTGACAGGAAGTCAGTAAAACTCACTCAAAATGAGCCCATCCATTGACAAAAAGTATTTTTTCTAGTCTCTCCAACTTTCACCTTTAACCTCTGACAGGATATGTTGCCTGGAGGAGCGCGAGGATCAGAGGGACCGGCTTGATTTCGTCAGAGGACAGATTAACCATCTGACTGACAACGTCAAAGAGAGGATCAAGACTCTGACCGAAGATGTCTCTGCCAAGGTGAAGAAATGCTCCTGCTGGAGGTTGACACTCCTCAGCCGACAGACACTTTAATTAGTTTACTTAGAAAAAGCACTTACATGGTTTTTGGAGCATCTTTGTAACATTTATAGAGGATCAGTTTTTGTTACCCCTAACAGTGTGACTGTTGTTGTGTAGATGTACAGTAACAATGTGACTGTTGTGTCGATGGACAGTAACAATGTGACTGTTGTGTAGATGAACAGTAACAATGTGACTGTTGTGTAGATGTACAGTAACAATGTGACTGTTGTGTCGATGGACAGTAACAATGTGACTGTTGTGTCGATGGACAGTAACAATATGACTGTTGTGTCAATGGACAGTAACAATGTGACTGTTGTGTAGATGTACAGTAACAGTGTGACTGTTGTGTCAATGGACAGTAACAATGTGACTGTTGTGTAGATGGACAGTAACAATGTGACTGTTGTGTCAATGGACAGTAACAATGTGACTGTTGTGTAGATGTACAGTAACAGTGTGACTGTTGTGTCGATGGACAGTAACAATGTGACTGTTGTGTCAATGGACAGTAACAATGTGACTGTTGTGTCGATGGACAGTAACAATGTGACTGTTGTGTCAATGGACAGTAACAATGTGACTGTTGTGTAGATGTACAGTAACAGTGTGACTGTTGTGTAGATGAACAGTAACAATGTGACTGTTGTGTCGATGGACAGTAACAATGTGACTGTTGTGTAGATGTACAGTAACAGTGTGACTGTTGTTGTTGTGTAGATGGACAGTAACAATATGACTGTTGTGTCGATGGACAGTAACAATGTGACTGTTGTGTAGATGTACAGTAACAGTGTGACTGTTGTGTAGATGAACAGTAACAATGTGACTGTTGTGTAGATGTACAGTAACAGTGTGACTGTTGTGTAGATGAACAGTAACAATGTGACTGTTGTTTAGATGTTCAGTAACAATGTGACTGTTGTGTCGATGTACAGTAACAATGTGACTGTTGTGTCGATGTACAGTCACAATGTGACTGTTGTGTAGATGAACAGTAACAATGTGACTGTTGTGTCGATGGACAGTAACAATGTGACTGTTGTGTAGATGTACAGTAACAGTGTGACTGTTGCGTAGATGTACAGTAACAATGTGACTGTTGTTGTTTAGATGTACAGTAACAATGTGACTGTTGTGTCAATGGACAGTAACAGCAGGTTAATGTGTGTCAGGTTTCTACAGCGCTGTCGGATCAGATCCGCTCACTTCCTGTTCTGGTGGAGGAGTTCAGAGCCGATTTCAACCCCACACAAGAAACTCTGGAGCTCTACAAAACTGTGAGTCCTGCAGTACAACTACAAGTACTCAACCTCTGTACTAGTACAATGTTCACAGTCAAAACCACCACTATTAAAATAAGATGATAGAAATAGAGGTGATAGAAATAGAGATGATAGAAATAGAGGTGATAGAAATAGAGGTGATAGAGATGAAGACACTGATGTAAAGCAGTGAGTCCTTTTGGTTGTTCCTTGTCTTCAGAAGCTGCTGCAGCACGTGGAGGAGAGGCTGGTCGGCTGTTTGTCTCATCGCTGCTCCGTCGGTGTCCTCAGAGACATCAGAGAGGCTCAGAGACAGATGATCGGTACGACGTCTGTCTCTCTGGTCACATTGTCTTCTCTACGCTGTCCACAGACATGTGACTGTCTGTCCTTTGTCTTCTGTCCACAGACATGTGACTGTCTGTCCTCTGTCCTCAAACATGTGACTGTCTGTCTTCTGTCCACAGCCATGTGACTGTCTGTCCTCTGTCCTCAGACATGTGACTGTCTGTCCTCTGTCCTCTGCCCTCAGACATGTGACTGTATGTCCTCTGTTCACAGACATGTGACTGTATGTCCTCTGTTCACAGACATGTGACTGTATGTCCTCTGTTCGCAGACATGTGACTGTCTGTCCTCTGTCCACAGACATGTGACATGTGACTGTCTGTCCTCTGTCCACAGACATGTGACTGTCTGTCCTCTATCCACTGACATGTGACATGTGACAGTCTGTCCTCTGACATGTGTCTGTCTGTTCTTAGACAGCGTCCGTCCTCTGCTGTCCCCGTTCGTCCACGAGCAGCTCTCCGCTCCCTCGGCCTCCTTCGACCTGAGCTACGAGCTCGGCCTCGTGGCCCAGTGTGCAGACTTCCAGGAGAACATAGAGTTCCAGTTCTCTCTGGGCTGGACGGCGCTCGTCTCTCGCTTCATCGGAGCCTCCAACGCCAAGCGGGCGCTGAGCGGCCCCGACCCCCGACTGCAGGTGTGTCCATCACGTCCAGACGCTTTGTTTTATGATTTATTTGTATATTTCAGCTCATCTCCATCACTGCTCTCTGCAGGAGACCTCCACCTTCAAGGACCAGATGGTGGTTTACATAGCAACGGGTCTGGTGTCCATCACCTCCAGAGCGTCCATGACGGTGCTGGTGATCGGTGGAGTGGTACGTTGAGCATATATATATATATATATATATACGTATGTGTGTCTAGCTGGTTAAACCTGTAAACTGCTCCTTTAAAGCCTCAGGTATGTGTATATACAGTACATGTATATGTGTGTTACAGGTGTGTGTATATGTGTGTGTGTGTATATGTGTATATATGTGTATATATGTGTGTATACGTGTACACATGTATACAGTGTATACAGTATATGTATGTGTGTGTGTATATGTGTGTGTGTATATGTGTGTGTGTATACGTGTATATACAGTATATGTATTTGTGTGTTACAGGTGTGGCGTTCGGTGGGCTGGCGTCTCCTGTCTGTCTCTCTGTCTCTGTACGGTCTCCTCTACCTGTATGAGAGACTCACCTGGACCGACTCCAGCAGAGAGCGAGCTCTGAAGCATCAGTTTGTGGATCACGTCGCTCGTCGTCTGAGGGCCGTCGTCCACGTCGCCGGCTCTGCCTGCAGCCAGCAGGTGCACAAGTAAGCCCCGCCCCCTCCACACACAGAGTGACACCCGAGTGGTCACCTGACTCTAACTCACCTCTGTGTTCCTGTTTGAGGGAGCTGTCGTCCACCTTCGGCCGTCTGACCCAGAGAGTGGACCTGAGCGAGGCGGAGCTGGAGGGAAACATCCGGCAGCTGAGCTTCAGGATCCAGAGACTGGAGAACATCCAGAGGAGGTCCAAGGCCTTCAGGTCAGAGGACACACACAGACAAACATTATAGTGATGTATAATATGATATAATATGATGTAATATAATATAATATGATATATTAACGTGAAAACATCTCCTTCAAACTACTGGATTCATTCAAGTTCATCACCAGAACTACATTTTACAGATTACATGTGAACACATCACGATAACGTTATAATGTACCTTCACCAGTCCTCATGTTCACTGAGCAGAGCCTGAAGGCATCATAGTGTAACTGAAGTGAACCTCCGTTGGTTAGCCGTTAGCGGTGCTGCTAACGTTACTAGCTCTCCTCTTGATTAGTTGTTTACAATGAAACATGATCAGAGATCAGAGACTAGAAACACATGTTCTACTGAGTACTGGAGGAGAACCATGGTATCCTGACTACTTCCTGTTCTTCTTCTTCTACTTGTCTTCAGGAACAGAGCCACGGAGCTGGAGACCCAGCTGGAGGTCTTCTCTGTTCAGTACCTGCAGGGACTCTGACGGACTTCATTGATCCCTCAGCTGTAGTTAGTACTGCCTGGACTCACATCCCCAGAGACAACAATCAATCCTTTAGGAGATGGATTATAAGATCGTTGTGTGTTCTTCAGCGTAGAACGAGTCCTTCATATCTCCAGTAGGGAGCAGATCCTCTTCACTGAGTGTTTCTACAGCAGCCCAGAAGGGACAAACTGACCTCTGGAGAGACTTTGGTGAAGAAGAAGAAGAAGAAGAAGAAGAAGAAGAAGAAGAAGAAGAAGAAGAAGAAGAAGAGGAAGAAGGAGAAGGAGAAGATGTTGCTGCTGCTGACTCACTCTTTTGTCTTGTGAGAAGTTTGAGAACCCACATTTTGACAAATGGAGGATCAAATCCTTGTTTCCAGATGTTTCCAGATGTTTCTGTGTTTTCTGCTGGTTTTTCTCTGATCAATCCTGCTGGATCAACATCAACAGACGTGATTGTTTCTGTGAATATTGTGTTCAAAACACATCAAAGTGTGACTAGATGTTACCTGAGCTACCTGAGCTAGCTGAGCTAGCAATGAATCAATACACGTGATCATCGATCCTGTCTGAATGTGTTCGTGATGAGAAGATAAAGAAGATAAACCATGACTCTAATGAGGTTGTTGTCATTAAACTCTCGTCTGACTAACAGGATGTAGACTCCTCATGTGTGTTACTGTTCAACAACAACAACAACAACAACAACAACAACAACAACCTCTGAGCTGAGACTGGAGCATTTTGATTGGCCTGCTTGTTCCTCAGTGAAAGGACGACTGTGATTGGTTTAAATAATAATAATAATAATAATAATAATAATAACTTTATTTATATTGAAAACAGCTTTAAAAACAGAGTTTAAAGACAATAATAACAGAAAGCACGACAAGGTAAGAGTTAAACCCAAATAAAACAGATGAAACGGGGAAAAAAAACAACAACAATAGATACGATAAAAATAAACTAAGAAATAAATTAAATTAAATTGTTTAGTAAAATCAACAAATAAAAAAGAAACACAAACAAACCACTTTTTCCCTCTCACTATTATTCTGAATATTATCATTATTACTATTATTACTATTATTCTGAATAATAGTAATAACTTGTAATTAATAATTCAGAATAATCAATTACTATATACAATATATATTTATATATATATACAGTATAATATATATACAGTATATATACAGTATATATATACTGTATATATACTGTATATATCTATATAAGAATGTATATATTGAGCCTCTTATTACAGGATTGATAAGGTGGATATTGTTTGTATATATGTATATTATATATATATATATATATATATATATATATATATTAATAAGGTGGATATTGTTTGTATATATATATACTGTATATATATTTGGCCTCTTATTACAGAATTGATAAGGTGGATATTGTTTGTATATATATATTTATTAAGGTGGATATTGTTTGTATATATATATTTATTAAGGTGGATATTGTTTGCATATATATCTATATATATTAATAAGGTGGATATTGTTTCATATGAACTTCAACACAAAACAACATGACAAACTGTTTACGGGGCCTGTTGTTCGAAAGTAGAATAAAGACATCCAGGATAAGTGGGAAAGCCAGGTCGGACAAAGTCTCATAAGTTCATCCTGGCTTAATTGGTTGTTCGAACGCCGAGCCAGGCTGAGGAGGGGCGGCTTTGTCAAGCCAGGTCTAACTAATTTGAGTAAGTGCGCGTCCACGGCTTCCTTCAGTAGACCACAGAGATGGATCACAGATTCACTGATGAGACGACAGGTGTGGACACTTTCCTCCAATGAACAGCGGATCTGAATGCTGACGTAAGGTGACACGCCTCTCATAAAATGAAGCACCGCTGCCGTCTGGAAGTCTGGAGACGGACTGATTAAATGAGTCGTGTAATTAATTGCAAGCACCTTTGCAAGTGCAGCCATTTCTAATGACTGTAATGACTGCAATAACATCAGATTTGAGCTGGCAAACAATATGAAGGGTGTTTATTTACAATGACGAACACACGAATAGGCCCCAATTATGAAAAAGAACTATCGTAATAGGCTAACTTTATTTATTTTTTATTTGATCATGTTTTGTTTTATTTCTTTTTTTAAATAATAATTTAGCCTACGTGTTTGTTTAAAAACGAGGCCAATGCGTAGCCTTCATCAGAACATGGACCGACTGTATAAAACACATTCATTTCTGACTCCAAAGATAAGACAACAGAATCAACTAAGCTTGGCATTTAGCCTGGTCTGGAGCAGGCTAGCTGCAGAGAATAAATCACCATGGTAACTTGACCAGGATAAAGTTATCCAGCTTTCGAACAACCGACTGCTAAAGGCTAAATTCAGCCGGGATGACCAACATATCCCGGCTTAATCCCTTATTTAGGTTTCGAACAACAGGCACCCGGTGTCCTCGTGACGGTGTTACGGTTTAACTAGGGACCCTGTTAACTGGCGACCTTCAGCCGAATGCGTCTGTTGTTGTCATAGTTACGGCAGCTGTTGTAAATAGTCAGAGAACACGTAGCTGTCCTCGTGAATGCCGCATTGATTAGTTTTGCATTACGGTGTCAAACCTTCTCATTTACAGTCTTTGGTCAAAACAGACCGGATTCCACGTTGGAGAGTCTTTTGAGAAAACGAGTCCACTCGAGTTTGAAACGTCGCGTGTTGTTTGTGTTGAAACAGGAAGAGAGCGCGTTGCTCTTCCTTTGAAATAATAAAGTTGGTAAAAAACCACATAAACGTCTTTGGAGCCTGTTTTGTTCAAACATGTGTCACGTAGAAGAACTATGTAGCACAGTTAAAATAAGACATATATATATATATATATATATATATATATATATATATATAAATATATATATATATATATATATATATATATATATATATAAATAAATCATATTTACGGGATTCAAACTCATATTGTGTGAGGGGAAAAAAGTCGGTAGTCAGAGGCACAACCACTAGACCACCATCAATATAATGTGTCATCTTGGAGACTAAAGTTAAAGAACGTAGAACACAGTCAGCGTCGCTCTTCAGACCAGAGGACACCAGATCAACTTGTGTCCACACTGCGTGTTCACCGTGGAGCACTCTGTCCTGTACTTCAGAGGCATGTTAAGGATATAGCTGGTTTCAGAAACAAATGGGCGCCTTATTAAAATCAGACAATTCAAAACGTCTTTGTGTCGCTGTAAATTAATGAGACAAATGTTTGTGATGTTGTCATGAGGTGAAACTACACAATGTGGACATAACGCATCAGAGCAAACAAGAAAAGTCACAAAATGAAGAATTTAACCAGCCAAGAACACAGATGTGAAACAGTTGAGTTCATTTGAATTTAATAAGTAAAATCACATTTAATTTGACTCACATAGCATCACACTATGTAATACATGATGGGACTATTTGCGTCCAACTTATTGACCAGGTTGAACGGTCGTCCTTAAAACTGTATATTGTGTGGAAAGCCGATAGCCTCTCTCTAAACCTTGGCTCGGTTTCTTCTTCTGTGCCCACCATATTACACAGTGTGATGCTATGTGGCTCTGCTCTGAAGTACAGGACAGAGTGCTCCACAGTGAACACGCAGTGTGGACACAAGTTGATCTGGTGTCCTCTGGTCTGAAGAGCGACGCTGACTGTGTTCTACGTTCTTTAACTTTAGTCTATAGATATATAGATATATATATATCTTATTTTAACTGTGCTACATAGTTCTTCTACGTGACACATGTTTGAACAAAACAGGCTCCAAAGACGTTTATGTGTTTTTTTTTACCAACTTTATTATTTCAAAGGAAGAGCAACGCGCTCTCTTCCTGTTTCAACACAAACAACACGCGACGTTTCAAACTCGAGTGGACTCGTTTTCTCAAAAGACTCTCCAACGTGGAATCCGGTCTGTTTTGACCAAAGACTGTAAATGAGAAGGTTTGACACCGTAATGCAAAACTAATCAATGCGGCATTCACGAGGACAGCTACGTGTTCTCTGACTATTTACAACAGCTGCCGTAACTACGACAACAACAGACGCATTCGGCTGAAGGTCGCCAGTTAACAGGGTCCCTAGTTAAACCGGAACACCGGACCCTCCCTTCCTGCTCCTCTTTAGTTTCACTTCTGGAGCTCGTGGTGTCGCAGCTTCTTCTTCTGCTTCTAAAGGTTAGTAAGAGACTCTTTCCACTGAGGGACTCTTGGAGGACTCTTTGGTCCTTCAGGTCCAGCAGAAACTAGTTCCAGTGGACTTCAGAGGAGGACCTGAAGAAGAACAGAGCAACACGTCACAAAGTCTTCAGTCTCTCCTCGTGAAGTCACGTTTGAGTTCAGTCTCGTGAGAAGAAGTAACAGAAAAACTTGATGTGTTTCTTCAGTCAGCTGAACACAAAGGATTTAAAGTGAAGTTTAGTGGGTACAGTATGACGTCGTCGTCCTCCCTAAAGCTGCCGCACATCTCTCCAATGAGTACTTCCGGTCCGGATTTCAAAGTAAAGGCTCGCGTGAGTTATTTGTGATTAAGGAGCAGAAGAGTAATTTAAGATCCTGTTATTTATTATTATTAAGACTACAGTCAGATATAATATGAAGTATTTTACTGTGTACTATATGAATAATCTAATGTCAAAGTTTCTTCAGAGACCAAGATTCATTCTTTTTGTCTTAATGTGGGATTCACAAAGTACACAGTAAAAGTACTTCATAGTAGTACTGACTGTAGTCTAAATAGTACTGAGTCCAAATATTAGGGTCTTAAATTACTGTTCTGTTCCTTAATCCCAAATAACGTAAACTAAAAGACACGCGATCCTTTACTTTGAAATCTGGACCGGAAGTACTCCTTGGAGGGATGTAGGGTAGCTTTAGAGTAGACGATGACGTCATACTGTACATATGAAACTTCATCTAGATTTAGAGCTATTGTTCTAATGTTTATTATTATGAATATTATTATCAATATTATTGTTCTTCTAATGATTATTATTATAAATAGTATTATTATGAATATTATTAATATGAATATTATTATTATGAATAGTATTGTTCTTCTAATTATTATTAATTATTATATATATAAATATTATTATTATTGATTATGATTATTATGATATTTTCATAATTATTATCATAATTATAAGTATTATTAATATCATAATTATTATTATTTTATTAAAATAATAATAATTATCATTATTTTTATTATCGTAATAATTTTCATTATTATTATAATAATACTTATTAAGGTATTTTAACTCCTATAGATGTAACCTGATGTACTTCAGATCCTCTTGAGACCTTGACAGTGAAAAGTGATCCAAAGATCATAAAGTTATGAATTATGAACTCTGAAGGTGTTTCTGAGGCTCAAGATGCTCCAAACAGAAGAAACTGTCTCACATTTAAAGTCCTCAATGTCTTCATCTGATGTGGTTTTAATGCTTCAGAGGGAAGTCGGCTCTATAGCGCCCCCTACACAGCTTACACCATGCAGCCCTCGCAGTACGTTTCACATAGATGTGTGAATTTTGGTAAACTCACGTATCACATGTAGACTTAAAAAAAAGTCTCCTGGAGCCGTCCTCTAAACCCAACCGGAAGTCGGCCATTTTGAATTCTGTATACATTTCTTGTGGTGTTTTTGTTTGTTGCTCTTTCCAGGTGCTGAACTTTAGTGAACTCCTCCTAGATAATGAATCACATCAACTTCACAATCTAAAGACCTTAGTGATGAAAAGTTCTCAAAAGATTAAAGTTTTCATGGAGGCTGAGGACGTGGTGTGGCGGCCATTTTACATGGTTCACCATCATCCTTCAATCTGCTGTAACTCGACTGTTCTTTGTCTAAACTGTCCCAAACGTGCCATGCTTGATGAGAGTCGAGGCTTGAGGACTTCTGCAGGCCAATATTAACTCAGTCACAGCGCCACCTACTGGCAGCCGTTGTTATGAGGGTTTCAGAAGTACAGAGGTCCAAACACTGAGCGGACCCTCTGAACAACATGTGGTTTCCTTTATGTAAAGATAAAGATTTTAAAGTGTTTGGAGAGCAGGAATGAGCTCACAATAGTGTTAAAGTCATGTCAGTATGCATGCTACAAACACTAAAGCACATTCACAGCTTACGTTTATTATCATATTTAATATCGTGTTCAGAGATAAACTCCAAACATTGGAGGTTTAAGCCAACGACACCGCTGCTCCATGCAGGAAACACCATCTGACTCGTTCATGCAGCGACTGATAGACGAGGAAGAGCAACGTCTTCTGAACCAGCGTCCAGCCAGAACCCTCCACATGAACGAGGAAGGGAGGACCATCAATGCCAATAAAAAGCCACATGAAGTGTCTTCCTCTAGTCTTCAAACAAGACAAAAGACTAGAGAGCATTGAGAACGTCACTTCTTAGAGATGACTCTGCAGCTCAACGTGACGACAACATGGAAACTGTCCCATGAGTGTGTTCAGTGTTGAGGTGAATGAGCCGTGTGTGTTTGTCCTGATGAAGAGACATAATGTTGTTGTGTTTGTGTGAAGGTGTGGACTCTGCTATGAATCAGTGTGAGGACAGAGAGGAGGGAGTCCCTCCCTCTACAACCAGACACACCAAAGCTCAGAGGTGAGATGACCATCTCTAACTGTCCATGACTCAAAGTCCTTCATCCACTGACTCTGTTTCTACATGTGACCAGGACCCATCAGGGACCAGACGGACCTGGACCTGGACCTGGACCTAAACGTAAAAGTAAACCTGAACCTGGACCTGAACCTGAGCCCAGCAGTGTGTCCACAAAGAGTGACCTGTCTATGAATCAGCCTATATTCTTCAAAGATGGACGCCACCCTGTTGATCAAAGGTGAGGATTTCAAACTGATGATGATGATGAAGATGAGGTCAGAAGGTCACTCAGGTAAAACTCTTTTACACCACATGGTTCCTCTCTTCATCCTGATTGGACAGCATTACTCTTCAACCATCATGGTCACCTCACTGCATCACTTCCTGTCTTTGTTGCACTGAATACAGCTTCAACTTCAACACTGAAACATTTCTACATGAAACATTGATTTCATACTAAATGCCTCTTAAAACTTTTTTCTTCTTAAAATTTTTCGAGCAGAGGTCTAAAAATAGGGCTAGGGCTCGATTTAAATTGCACCTTTCCAAAACAAAGTTACAATGTGCTTCACAATAAAACATGAAAGCAAATAAGAGACACAATCAAACCATAAAATAAGATTTAAATAAATAAACAAAATAAAATCCGTCAGATGTAAAAATAAGTCAAAGGGTAAAAGTGAGTCTTCAGAAGAGGTTTAAAGAGGAGACTGAATCTGCCGGTCTTAGATTACCAGGAAGAGAGTTCCACAGCTGAGGGGCCCGGACAGCAAAGGCCCGTTAGTAAGGTGTGGTGTAAAAACTATAGAATAGTAGCGAGTGAGTGCTGTAATACTGAAATAAGGAAATGTGAGGAAAGAAAGTTTGTCTTTGGAGTATTTATTGTCTGTGCAGAGAAGGTTCAATCATCCCACTGAGCGCCTGTGTGCAGTCTGAGGGATAAAGAGCCCCGTGTGCAGGTTTGAACATCTTATAAAGGACCAGTGCACAAGGGTGGGGGGGTAGGAGGAGTCCTCACTAACATCTGTTTCTGTTCCTAACCCAAACATTCTGTGCTTCACTGTCTGCTCCCCCATTCACTTACTTCCTCTAATGGAAGCAGAGCAGACATCCCACATATAGTCCTGTTATACATTGAAGCTCACACTAAGTCACATATATGGTCTTGTTAGTGAATATATACATTTTGCGTCCACAAGTGCAGCAGCTAAAAGACGACTAAAACGCTCACATCCTTTGGTCATAGTGGTAGTTGGACCAGACAGGGTCCACCTTCTCCTCAGGCTTCCAATAGTGGAGTTAAGTGACTTGTCACGTGGGTCAAAGAGGGCAACAGGGGATGGACCCAGATGAAGGTAGACTCAGGTTTTCATAAAGAATATTCCAAAACAAAACTTAGAAAGGTGAGTCCAAAAGGGAGGAACAAATAATCCAAAGAGTACCAGAACGGGCAAAACACAAAACAGGATCAGGTGATTTAGAAAGATAAAGCACGAGGGATACATCCATGATAGCAGGGAACTGAGGGAGGAGAAATGTATGTGTTAACAACTATACAGATCAAAGCTAAATCCAAACAGCACACAGGCCCATACATAGTAGATGCATAGACACTGGTCATTTAACTGCATTCCTGTTGAGAGTTAGTCTGGCGACGAACAGGGACCAGTAGGATCCTCTGACAGGTGTCTCTCCTGATATTGATTAATTGGTAAACCAACAGTACATCTCATGTGCCCAGATGTCCAAAATGCCCCCAGGGAACCGGATCTGAAACCGTTATGAATCCCTACTGTATGCATGATGAACAAAATTACTGTTTAGAGGTAAGTTGAGAGCTGATGAGTAAGAGGAGGGGGGCTATCATGAATAGGTGGACGAGGTTATAAAGTAAGGTACATTTCTTTGTTGAGGAGAGTTGAGTCCGGACAACTCGGTTTGCTTGTACTCTGTGCGATGCAAATAAACCTGCATGAACTGAAGAAACTTCAATCTCTCTTGTGTTCTGTGGGTGTTCGTTACTGAGTTCCTGGTTAGTGAGAATCCTGTGGTATCTCACCACAAGTCAGATAGCAAATAAGTATTAAGCCAGCTTTCAGATATTGAGGTTAAATCAACTTTAAAGTCCAGGCCACCGATCATCGACATGGAAAAAACCACAACAGAACATACCGGGAAGCAGATCAGAGCAGACGAAGCAACACTGAGACAGGAACACAGGGTTTAAATACACTGAGGAGGTGCAGGTGATCAGACAGGAGGATTCAATCAGGGGCGGGGCAGACAATCACAAAGGTAGGAAGTGAAGTGAACACAGGACACAAGAGGCAGGGAACTTCAAAATAAAACAGGAAACAAACTAAACCACAAATCTGATCGAGTCTCCAACTATTAAAATCTCAGGTGGCCCGGTTGCAGGGTTCCTTTATGTGCTGCAAGCTGTGATCTGAGTCTGGTCGATCATTAATGAGCTGACTGATTGACCACCTCAGCTGATGCCTGAGTGGGAGGAGGTTTGAGTCCCCGACGCAGGCAATGGTGAGTCTGTTGACGAGGTGTAATATCTCCAACACCTAACTTTTATTACATTTTAAATCAGATAAAAACAATGTGTCAATTAGCTTTAAAGGTGTTTGTAGATGTATCTATGAAGTACAGAGAGAGACAAGCTAGCAGTGACTTCAAGTTAATGGTGATGGTGATGGTGATGATGGTGATAAAGATGATGTGTTTCTATCAGACTCTGTTGTCAGATCTCCAGGTTTTAAACCTTTACTGACTCAGATGAAGTTCTCTGAGCACCAACACTCTTCTTCATTGAAACACACTCACACTGGGAGCTGCCCAATACAACCAGTCTGACACTGAGACGCTCCACTGGAGTTCTGGGTGCCTTGCTCCAGGGCACTTCAGCAGTGTCCAGTGAGGGAGGGAGAGCTCCATGGAGGGCTTGGTGAGACCTGTTGGGACTAAACCAAACTGACTGGTGAAGAAGACAGTGAGCTGAAAGACTGAGCTGTTGATTCTCAGTGGGATCAGCAGGACTAGTAAACCTTCACCACTACAGGGACTCACCTGATCCACATCCAGATATCACTTCATGGACCTTTACCTTGTGTTGGTCTCTGAGTGGACAGACACAATGTGAGCTGGTTCTTCAGCATTGAATGATGATGATGATGATGTAATGTCAGTGTTTCTATCAGTTCACAGCAGCAGAGAGAAACGTCTCCTGGACCCAGCTGTGTGTCCATGAAGAGTGATCGCTCTAATAGTCGTATGATTGACTTCAAAGATGGACGCCGTTCTTATGACCCAGAGTAAGTTCTTAAAACAGATGAAACAGATGACTAGCTGATACACAGATATGAGTTTGGTCTTCTATCATTTATAGTCATTGATCTGTCATCATGATCTCATTTCTCATTATGATCATGACACAATATCTTTAACTACTTGTTGTAGGTTTATCATCAGACAGGAAGTAGCATTCTGGATATAATCCTAACTCTAGTTGCAGAGGTCTGGAGACTAGAAAGACTCGGAGGAGGAAGTCTCCCCAATGGTGCTGTGGACAAAACCAAATACAGACCCTTTGTTTCAGTGATGTGACAGATCAACAGTATGAAGTCTTGGTACATCTGACTAACAACACAATGGTAGAATAGAAACTACACCAAATATGAACAAGTATCACATCAGAAGTGATTCTAGTTGTTTCTAGTTGTAGTGGTATCTAGAGGTGGAAGGTATAGAAGGTATATAAAGTAAACCGGTATGAATTTGACCTAGGATATAATCTTTGACTTTACCGTGCTGCCAATCAAACAACTTCTACTGTCCAATAAAAGCAGAGCTGAGAATCTGTTGAGCATCTGGTTTTCATTGTGATCAATCATGACAGAACACAACGTCTTTAACTAATTGTAGTATTTATGTTAATGGTACAAACACAATGTGAGCTGATTCTTCATGATTCCTCCACAGAGAGGACCAGGAGAGCTCAGAGGTTCCCAGAGGTCAGTCTGCCCAGCAGCATCAAACACACCTGGACTCTATATTTATGGTTTGTACATGTACAACTACTGTTACATCTATTCTGTTCACAATCATCTCCATGCTGCACTTTGTAGACCAGTGGATCGTCAGTCTGTCCAACATGGACCTGATGTTTGGTTCCATGGTTTTAGTTTGTGTCATTCATAGAATGTTCTGTTCCAGCTGCTGGAGGAGAACATCATCACTTTTGTGAAGAACGAGCTGAAGAAGATCCAGCAGGTTGTGAGTTCAGATTACCCAGAATGCTTAGAGAGTCAGAGGGAGGATGAGGAGGTGCTGGACGGTGAGGATGAAGAGCAGAGGAGGAGCAGCAGAAAGGCATTTGTGAAGATCACACTGCACTTCCTGAGGAGAATGAAGCAGGAGGAGCTGGCTGACCGTCTGCAGAGCAGTAAGAGGATTTCTCTGAAGATGTAACATGCTGGATAAATGGGACGGTTACTAAAGAGATGGACCAACATTTGTTCAGATATGTAGACATATTTGCCTAATAATTTAATCATTGATGTTCTTTGTTTTTATTCAGGAAGTCATTCAGGACTTCCTGCTGCAGTTTGTCAGCGTGAACTCAAATCTAACCTGAAGAAGAAGTTCCAGTGTGTGTTTGAGGGGATCGCTAAAGCAGGAAACCCAACCCTTCTGAATCAGATCTACACAGAGCTCTACATCACAGAGGGAGGGACTGCAGAGGTCAATGATGAACATGAGGTCAGACAGATTGAAACAGCATCCAGGAAACCACACAGACCAGAAACAATCATCAGACAAGAAGACCTCTTTAAAGGCTCACCTGGAAGAGAGGAACCAATCAGAACAGTGATGACAAAGGGAGTGGCTGGCATTGGGAAAACAGTCTTAACACAGAAGTTCACTCTGGACTGGGCTGAAGACAAAGACCACCAGGACATACAGTTCACATTTCCATTCACTTTCAGAGAGCTGAATGTGCTGAAAGAGAAGAAGTTCAGCTTGGTGGAACTTGTTCATCACTTCTTCAGGGAAACCAAAGAAGCAGGAATCTGCAGGTTTGAAGAGTTCCTGGTTCTGTTCATCTTTGATGGTCTGGATGAGTGTCGACTTCCTCTGGACTTCCACAACAATGAGGTCCTGACTGATGTTACAGAGTCCACTTCAGTGGATGTGCTGCTGACAAATCTCTTCAGGGGGAAACTGCTTCCCTCTGCTCACCTCTGGATAACCACACGACCTGCAGCAGCCAATCAGATTCCTCCTGAGTGTGTTGACATGGTGACAGAGGTCAGAGGGTTCACTGACCCACAGAAGAAGAAGTATTTCAGGAAGAGATTCAGAGATGAGGAGCAGGCCAGCAGGATCTTCTCCCACATCAAGACCTCACGAAGCCTCCACATCATGTGTCACATCCCAGTCTTCTGCTGGATCATTGCTACAGTTCTGGAGGAGGTGTTGAAGACCAGAGAGGGAGGAGAGCTGCCCAAGACCCTGACCGAGATGTACACCCACTTCCTGGTGGTTCAGTCCAAACTGAAGAAGGTCAAGTATGATGGAGGAGCTGTGACGGATCCACACTGGAGTCCAGAGAGCAGGAAGATGACTGAGTCTCTGGGAAAACTGGCTTTCGATCAGCTGCAGAAAGGCAACCTGATCTTCTATGAATCCGACCTGACAGAGTGTGGCATCGATATCAGAGCAGCCTCAGTGTACTCAGGAGTGTTCACACAGATCTTTAGGGAGGAGAGAGGACTGTACCAGGACAAGGTCTTCTGCTTCGTCCATCTGAGTGTTCAGGAGTTTCTGGCTGCTCTTCATGTCCATCTGACCTTCATCAACTCTGGTGTCAATCTGCTGTCAGAAGAACGAACAACCTCCTGGAGGTCTAAAGTCTCTAGAGACAAACCTGAACTAACACATCTCTACCAGAGTGCTGTGGACAAGGCCTTACAGAGTCCAAATGGACACCTGGACTTGTTCCTCCGCTTCCTCCTGGGTCTTTCACTGGACACCTATCAGAAACTCCTACGAGGTCTGCTGACAGAGACAGGAAGTAGCTCACAGACCAATCAGAGAACAGTCCAGTACATCAAGGAGAAGATCAGTGAGAATGTGTCTCCAGAGAAAAGCATCAATCTGTTCCACTGTCTGAATGAACTGAATGATCATTCTTTAGAGGAGGAGATCCAACAGTCCCTGAGTTCAGGACGTCTCTCCACAGATGAACTGTCTCCTGCTCAGTGGTCAGCTCTGGTCTTCATCTTACTGTCATCAGAAAAAGATCTGGACGTGTTTGACCTGAAGAAATACTCTGCTTCAGAGGAGGCTCTTCTGAGGCTGCTGCCAGTGGTCAAAGCCTCCAACAAAGCTCTGTAAGTACAGAAAGAGTTAGATTCATATATCATAACTTAAATACGCTGCTATCTTTCTTACTTATTGTTTATTTTTTCTTCATCATTGTCTCTTCAGACTGAGTGACTGTAACCTCTCAGAGAGAAGCTGTGAAGCTCTGTCCTCAGTTCTCAGCTCCCGGGCCTCTAGTCTGAGAGAGATGGACCTGAGTAACAACAACCTGCAGGATTCAGGAGTGAAGCTGCTCTCTGCCGGACTGGAGAGTCCACACTGTGAACTAAAGACTCTCAGGTGACCCTGTGAATTACTTTTCTTGGACTAAGTACTAAGTTTAAAGTTTACACCCAAACAGATTTGTGATAACAGTAATAAACATAAACCTTCCAGCCCTCACAGTTCCCTCACATTATGTGACATGTGTGTTGTTTTGTGTTTTTGCAGCCTGGCAGGCTGTCTGATCACAGAGGAAGGCTGTGCTTCTCTGACCTCAGCTCTGAGTTCCAACTCCTCCCATCTGAGAGAGCTGGACCTGAGCTACAATCATCCAGGAGACTCAGGAGTGAAGCTGCTGTCTGCTGGACTGGTGGAAACTCTCAGGTATGTAGAGGCCTGCTGCAGCCACAGACAATCAGTCTGATAGAGGAGGTAGAGCTGGAAACGTTTTCTCTGTCACACTGTCAGCCTGGTTAATATGACCCTGACACACCAAGCTGACCTCAAACTACCAGAGACTCATCAAACTGTTTGTGTCCCACATCAGACCATCAATACAGACAGAAGTAGTCAGGGAACAGTAGCCAGGGTGAGCCCAAACAGGGAGGGAAGGTGATGAAACTGTTGTTTTTCTGGAGCGTTGTCTTGTTTCAACATTAGAAAATAGGACAGTGGTTTATCCTGACACGGTGACGGGCATCCAGATGGGTTGACATGCGTCAACGTCGTCACGCTGCAGGTTTGTGGACTTATATCAGAAAGAAACAATCTGTTTAAAGCGTCTTGATGAATCATCACAATAGGAATGTTTTTCTGTTTTAAAGGAGTTCAGCTTTACCTGATTTTGGTTTGTTTTGCACTGAGAGCCAGTTCTCTGGCTGATAAGAGTCAACTTGTTGAAGCTACAGGTGACAGTCGACCACAGATGCTCAGTGAAGAACTAACAGCTGATTGTGGACATGGTGTGTCAGAGCCCAAAGAGGTTTATTTAGGACTGGACCAAAGTTCTAGTAGGACACAGGCAGTGCTCTGTGGCTGCAGACAGACTTGAACTGTAATATTTTCACCCCCAGATTACAGATAATAGAAACCAGTGTTGACTGTTGCTTGGAGACGGGATGTGAACAGCTTTGTACATCCAACCATCCCCCCGACCTCCTCCATCAGAGGGTTTGTGGCGCTGTAGTGATTTCAGGATACTTTCTCCTTTTACTTTTGAGAGACAACAGTCATTATGACACAAACACAAGAGGTCGCTTGTCAGGACCAAAACATCCAACAATCAATACTTCTATATTGACAACGGATCAGCTGACTCTGTGTGATGGTGAAGAGTCGTGTGGTGGTGATGAACCCACAGAGAAGCGTCTCCATCTCTGCAGCTCTACAGAGCTTTTGAGCCTCTTTTAGCTCTTAGTTTTGGTTCTGCAGCACATTTCCTGTTTGGTTCAGTCTCAGTGTTTGCCAGCAGCAGCTGTTTTCATCCAACAAGCTGTGATGAAGCCTCTGTTCACTACCTGCTCAGCAGCAAACAGCAGACAGACTCAGTCAGAGACTAGCTGGTGAACATAGTGGAGCATTCAGCAGCTAAAGAGACAGATGTTTCCCTCAGGAGGTGGTGGAGACCAAAAACAGAGCTAAAAGAGACAGAACATTGGACTTCATTCATCAGGTGACACAAACACAAAGACTCCTGATGAGTCATCATGTTGATGTGTAACTGCTGGATGTGGAAGCAGCTGGTTGATATCATGTTAGACACGCCTCCTTTCTAAGATGATGAGATGTCACATGTTGTGTTTACAGCTTGTTGTCACTGAACCACAAGTGGACAAAGAAATCAGCTGATGCAGGTTTAAACATGTGATTCAGTGACTGACTGGTGGAGGAGACTGAGTGTGAAATGATGATGATGCTCAATATAATCCTGATAATAATACATCATGAATAAGTGAACACGATGAGCTGTCGTCATGGGCCCATCACAAGAAGCTCCGCTGAAGTCAAAGAACATGAGCTGATGAATAAGTGCTCCATGTGAACATGAAGAACAAAGCTCTGTGATGACAGGATGTAATGTCCATGTGTCCGTGCTGCTCTGACCCCCCTCCTCCTTTCAGGGCGGAGCCTGCTGGAGTCCGATGGGTCAGACCAGGTCTGAGGAAGTGTGAGTGTGCTTTGAATTTGATTCATGAAAACAAAGCGTCTTCAAACTGTGACATCACTCATTCACATCTCTGATGTCATCATCAAACAGATTAATAACTGCAGCTGTATTGTGTCTTGTTCCCTCCATCAGACTCCTGTGAACTCACACTCGACACAAACACAGTGAACAGAGAACTCAAACTGTCTGACAACAACAGGAAGATGACATGGGAGGAGGAGGTTCAGTCATATCCTGATCATCCAGACAGGTTTGATGTGAGGCCTCAGCTGCTGTGTAGAACTGGTCTGACTGGTCGCTGTTACTGGGAGGTCGAGTGGAGAGGAAACGTTTCTATATCACTGAGTTACAGAGGAATCAGAAGGAAAGGAGACAGTGAAGACTATAGGTTTGGAGAGAATGATCAGTCCTGGAGTCTGTTGTGCTATGATGGTGGTCGTTACTTTGTCTGTCACAATAAGACAAGAACATCCATCACCACCTCCTCCTCCTCCTCTGGTAGAGTAGCAGTGTATGTGGACTGTCCTGCTGGCTCTCTGTCCTTCTACAGAGTCTCCTCTGACACACTGATCCACCTCCACACCTTCAACACCACATTCACTGAACCTCTTTATCCTGGCTTTGGGTTTGGGTTCTGGTCCGGGTCCAGGTCCAGTTCTGGTTCCTCAGTGTCTCTGTGTTCTCTGTAGGAGGGAGAGTCTCCTCCTGCTAGAGAAACTTTCTCTCTGCTGACCAGATAAAAGTATAACCATCACAACATATAACTTGTTTACACTTATTATAACCAATTTAACCTATAAACTCTTTTATTTCATATTAGATGTGATTTAACATAAACTCTTTTATTTCATATTAGATGTGATTTAACATAAACTCTTTTATTTTGTGATAGAAGTGAACATTTAGCCTGCTTAGACACTTTAATGTAACAAGGTCACTTGAGCCTTGTATAGTGCTTTGGTTGTATCCGGACCAAACCAGTTACAACCAGTTCCATTCTGTGTCTGGCTTAGAAAGAGGAGGACTCATGTGAGTGACGCATGAATCTGAAGGAGATACTAGCCTCAGAGAGTAGCATAAAAGCAGCCGGAAAACTGAGTGAGTTTGGGTTCACGCTACAGGTTGTAGATGCAGTTGGAGCAGGTGAGGGGTACCTGAGCTGGTCTGGACTCTGGGGGGTTGAGAGCTCTCTGGGATTTGTGGTGTTGCAGATGGATGTCTGAAAGAGCTGAGCGAGATCCATGTGATGACCTGAAATTATGTGTTGCCTGAGAGAAGCTGTGAAACATCTTTGACTTTGTGTAGAAAACTGAACTTTGTTGTCTTGAAACATTTGTTTGTGTGAAGAAAAACCTCCGAATGTTGAACAAGAGTTGTTTTGATCTGAACAAACTAAATTCATCATCTTTGATCATCGTGTAACAAATGAACAAACTTTGAGAAGTCTGTCATGAACTGTGAGACTACGTAAACAGCTTCATCAATGATGCACTGATGTTGAGTTGTGACCATATATGGACCAGGAGGTTAAAGATGCTCCAAGTAAAAAGGTAGAAACAGGAGGAGACAAAGAATCACCACTTGGCTCTTTTAGGATTCTGTTCAGGCTTCTGATTTGGAGTCTTGTTGACGAGGCTTATTGGTGATCTGAACTTTTGAGGTTTTTCACATTTTATCTTTTCTTTTCTTTACTTTCTACATCATCTGTTTGTGTAACCTTTAATCTTTTTATTGTATAAACCAAATAAAACTGGTTTGTATTTTGTACATTCCAACCAAAGTCCAGTGTTGCTGGTCTCTGAGGGTTTCTGAGGCTGTTTTGTTTTGCATTGTTTTAATGTCAATGTTAATATTTATGTCATGTCCCGTAGGTTTTGATTCATGTCCCGTAGGTTTTGCGTGTACTATCATGTCCCGTAGGCTTTGCGTGTACTATCATGTCCCGTAGGCTTTGTGTAGACTAAGAGCCTGCCGAGCGAAGAGAGTCTCTTGTAAAAGAGCACAAGCTAAGAGTCTGCTGAGAAGAGCGGAAAAAAGACTAAGAGTCTGAGACCGGAGATCTCAGTATTTATGTGTTCTGCTCTCTGCCTCTCACAGGATGTGACAGTCGTTTTAGGGCGTTTCGCTTCTGATACCAAGCAGAGACTCTTGTGTGTACATTATGTCCTTCTAAGGTCTTTTTTGTTTATGCTACCAGAAAGCCGTTGGTATGTCGAGTGTACATTTTGTTCAAGTACAGTCTCTCTGTTAGCCTGCAGGCATGAGGTGCTTTCTGTCTAAGTGCTGTGTGTGTGTGTGTGTGTGTGTGTGTGTGTGTGTGTGTGTGTGTATGTGTGTGCTATTGATAAGCTTTAATACATGTATGTTGCAAGCGAGCACAATATGATTTTGTGTTTACAATTTCATACGTTTCTCTCAATATTTATTGCTGATATGATGGAAAAACGAGTATCACCCTCGCAAGACTACTGCCGGGGTTCTGGGAGTTTCCCCAACCAGTCTATATGTGCTTTGTGGACTTGGAGAAGGCTTTCGACCGGGTCCCTCGGGGGTTCTTGTGGGGGGTGCTGCGGGAGTATGGGGTGCTGGGGACCTGTTACAACGGGCCATCCGGTCTCTGTACGACTGCAGTAGGAGCTGTGTCCGCATTCTCGGCAATAAGTCAGACACGTTCCCGGTGGGTGTTAGTCTCCGCCAGGGCTGCCCTTTGTCACCGGTTCTGTTCGTGACTTTCATGGACAGGATATCTAGGCACAGCTGGGAGGTGGAGAACGTCAAGTTCGGGGGTCTCAGGATCGCCTCTGTGCTGTTTGCAGATGATGTGGTCCTGTTGGCCTCCTCGGATCATGACCTCCAGCATTCACTGGGGCGGTTTGCAGCCGAGTGTGAAGCGGCGGGGATGAGAGTTAGCACCTCCAAATCTGAGGACACGGTGCTCTGCCGGAAACTAGTGGATTGCTCCCTCCAGGTGGGGAGGGGGTGCCTACCGCAAGCGAAGGAGTTCAAGTATCTCGGGGTCTTGTTCACGAGTGAGGGTAAGTTGGAGGAGGAGATCGACAGGTGGATCGGTGCGTCTGCAGCAGTAAAGCAGGTGCTGCACCGGACCGTCTTGATGAAGCGGGAGCTCTCAATTTACCGGTCGGTCTACGTTCCGACCCTCATCTATGGTCACGAACTCTGGGTCGTGACTGAAAGGACAAGGTCGCGGCTACAAGCGGCCGAAATGAGTTTCCTCCATAGGGTGGCCGGACCCAGCTTCAGAGACAGGGTAAAGAGCTTGGACATCAGGAGGGAGCTTGGAGTTGAGCCGCTA
Organism: Cebidichthys violaceus; assembly: GCF_023349555.1. Lineage (NCBI taxonomy): Eukaryota > Metazoa > Chordata > Actinopteri > Perciformes > Stichaeidae > Cebidichthys > Cebidichthys violaceus. Next base: position 2,618,681 of record NW_027176572.1, read on the forward strand.
CTCCTTCGTGTCGAAAGGAGTCAACTGAGGTGATTCGGGCATCTAATCAGGATGCCTCCTGGGCGCATCCCACTGGAGGTTTTCCGGGCACACCCAACTTGAAGGAGACCCCGGGGAAGACCCAGAACATGCTGGAGGGATTACATCTCCCAGCTTGCCTGGGAACGCCTCGGAATCCCCCAGTATGAGCTGGAAAATGTTGCGGGGGAGAGGGAAGTCTGGGTCAGCCTGCTTGGCCTGCTGCCACCGCGACCCGACCCCAGATAAGAGGAGGAAAATGGATGGATGATGGAAAAATCTCTAAATAGTTTGTGAATCAATAACTTGATGAAGATGAAAACGATGATGATGATGATGATGGTGTTGATGCTTGTTGCTTTATTAACACAATAACCCATTGACGTAAAGAGATAATTGATCATGTGATCTGTCCTTAGGTCAGATTAGAAACACTAAAGAGAACAATGCTGCCCTCCAGTGGCTGAAATCTGTTGATGCTTCTGAGTTGATTTCAGAGATCAGAAACACTAATTTCTTTATTTTATATTGGACTCATTGATCTGTTTCAGATCAAAGGAAACGAGACAGTGTGTAGGTTCAGTATCAGTTCTTTAATTTCTAAAATATCAGTTTACATGATTATTGTATGTACAGTCGTTTACATGAGAAACATCCACAACTCAAAGATAATTAAACCTGAACTGAAAGAAGAATCACACTTATTGATCAACAGATCCACCAATCAATCAATCAAGCCACCAATCAATCAATCAATTAATCAATCAAATTGTGACATGGATACTTTAAAAAAAAGCAGCAACGTGAGAAAACACAGACTTAAAGAACCCAAACGTGTGGACAAAGTGTTAAAGAACCCAAACGTGTGAACAAAGACTTAAAGAACCCAAGCGTGTGGACAGAGAGTTAAAGAACCCAAACGTGTGGACAGAGAGTTAAAGAACCCAAACGTGTGAACAGAGAGTTAAAGAACCCAAACGTGTGGACAAAGAGTTAAAGAACCCAAACGTGTGGACAAAGAGTTAAAGAACCCAAGCGTGTGGACAGAGAGTTAAAGAACCCAAACGTGTGGACAGAGAGTTAAAGAACCCAAACGTGTGGACAAAGAGTTAAAGAACCCAAATGTGTGGACAAAGAGTTAAAGAACCCAATCGTGTGGACAGAGAGTTAACGAACCCAAACGTGTGGACAAAGACTTAAAGAACCCAAACGTGTGGACAAAGAGTTAAAGAACCCAGACGTGTGGACAAAGAGTTAATGAACCCAATCATGTGGACAGAAAGTTAAAGAACCCAAACGTGTGGACAAAGACTTAAAGAACCCAAACGTGTGGACAAAGAGTTAAAGAACCCAATCATGTGGACAGAGAGTTAAAGAACCCAAACGTGTGGACAAGAGTTAAAGAACCCAGATGTGTGGACAAAGAGTTAATGAACCCAATCATGTGGACAGAAAGTTAAAGAACCCAAACGTGTGGACAAAGACTTAAAGAACCCAAACGTGTGGATAAAGACTTAAAGAACCCAAACGTGTGGACAAAGAGTTAAAGAACCCAAACGTGTGAACAGAGAGTTAAAGAACCCAAACAATGAAACGAATCTGGTGATCTTTAAATGAACCGTAACCCTGAAACCTGGATTAACGTGAATACATTAGATATTGCTTGATATTAAGGTTAAATGTGATCTTTAAATAGTTGAAGCAGTTTAAATAGTTTCTGCTGCTTTAACTCTTTAACTTTGTGTGTTTTTAGTTTTTTTTGTGCATCGAGCAGAGAAACTGTTGTCGGATCAAACTGAAGCCAGAAGATTCACCTGAGAGCCAACGGCAGGAAGTGAGGAAGAGAGAGAAAAACACACCGCCAAAATAAAAGGACAAACTAAACAGACAAAAAACCTCCTGACTCAGCATCAAAATAACAACAAATAGGTGAGTTGTACATTCTGCAGCAGGCTTTTATAACCAGTGGTGACGTTTTATGGCTTTTAGGGTTTAAAGGGAAGGAAAGAACCTGATTGGATGATTTTATTTTCTGTCAGTGAGGTCGTGTACTGTCTCTTTAAATTCTGCCTTGCTCCTCCTCTTCATCACAGACCTCCCTGAGCTTGTTTTTTGTTTGCAGCTGTTGTCAAATCTAACATCCTTTATGACGTTCAACAGCAACTTAAGATTTGAGGTTAAAATGAACATTTTCAAAGTGTACATTTGAGATTTAAAACTGAAATAAAAGGTTTGAAGGAAATCATTTAAAGAGCAACTAAACCAGTTTAAATGTGTATCTGGTGTTGATGGATTCAGCCCCCCGATAGCGCTAATGCTAATTGCTAGCATACACTTGTATGTAAACTCAAGTTCACAATCGTTAATAAGAGTTTATTCTCTATTATTTCCACCGTAACGGACTCTTTACAGCACTCTCACCGTAGACATGTCAATAGTCAGCACGCTAACGTTATGCTAATTAGCATTAGCATAAGATAATTAAAAGGGTAACAGTAAGATAAAAATAGTTAAGTTTGTTCTGTAACTGTAGCAGAATATAAAAAGCACAACATGAGCATGGTGAAATTAGCTAGCTAGCCGCTAAATTATTCAAATGTAACAACTTAAAGCTTCATCCACACACTGTTGATACACACTCTTTAGGGTTTACTTCCTCTTTCATATTACGCTTCAAAGTTCAGAGTATTTGACAAAATAATAAAGATTTAAACTTTTGAACTGACAGATTCATATTTGATTCAGGAACGTTTCAGGAAAAGTGTTTAAAATGTTCTACAGAATCAGATAATGAAAATAAGTTATTCAGTATTCTATTCAAACATTTCAAAAGATATTTAACTATTACTAATCATATGTGGAGTCGGATCATCGATGATGTGACGTCAGAAATAACAGAAATAAAGAAACAGTTTGTTTTAAAGATGGCCGCCACTTGGTTACATTTAATATCGTTTAAGTGATAATAACGTGTTTCTCTGTGTATTAGAGGTCAGTGTGAAGAGTCTTGACAGAAAAACCTCAAACATGCGTTTTGTTTCCAGATTATTGCTTTCACTAAACACATTCTTACAGATGTTTCACAATAAAAGCCTTCAATTATAAAACAATTATAAATAATGCCGCAGTGATTTTTCCTCCAGACAGGTGACAACAGGTAAACAAATGAAACAGAGGCTTCATACTGACATATGATCAAATACAAAAGACCTGTTTGTGTTTAAAGAGAGACTTCTCAGTTATATTGAGTCCTTACAGGAAGCTAAAGGGTTGTGCTGTTTATATTGCAAAAGGGTTTTTCCAGCAGCCATCGTCGTGTCTTTGGTTTCAAACCAGACGGTCCACATCCGACGTGTCTCCACCTCTGGTCCGCTGCGAACTGACCCCACAGGCATCGTTCAGTCCAAAACCAGGAGACCGGTCCACCATCAGACATCGCCCACGTCGAAGGCCCTCATCAGCAAGTCCAGGTCCCCGACGTTGGCGGCCTGGACCAGCTCGGGTCGGTCCATCATGGAGACGGCGATTCGCAGCGCGGCCCAGATGTTGGCTGACATCTGCTGATGGCTGCAGCGCTGACTCCGCCTCTGCTGGTTCAGAGCCGTCAGGAAGTTACTGACCGCCTCCCTGCAGAACCAGGACCAGGTTAGACCAGGACCACATAACATCTACTGTAATCACACTAAGAAATCAAACTGAATGCATAACACAACAATAGATATTTAGCATTAAGTAGTTGTACCGAACAATGTGAACAGTTCCGGTTTGGTCCTGTGTTCTCTAGTGTTTTAACCCACGTTTGGTCCGGTGTTCTGTGTGAGCCTCAGGTAAGACAGCTGATGTGTTTACCTGTGAGCCCCCAGGTTGATGCAGCTGATCCCCAGGTTGTATCTGGACCGGATGAATCCCGGCTGCAGCTCCAGAGCTCTGGTATAAGCCTCTACAGCTTCCTCACTTCGGTCTCCGTTTGCCAACGTTGCACCCAGACGGTTCCACAGCAGGTAGTCCTGAAGAGGAACACAGGAAGTTAACGATGTCATGACATCATCATAGTCATGTCATCAGTGATACCTTTTTTGACATTTTAGGACACACTATATTATGAGGTTTCTATTGACATTTTTTTTTTTAACAACAATCTTCAATAAAATAAAAAATAAAACAATATGTGAGGTGCTTGCCAATACACGGCCATAGTAACCAGAGAGGCAGCTCCACAAACTGTTTATGTAAATGTGTGTGTGTGTGTGTGTGTGTGTGTGTGTGTGTGTGTGTGTGTTACCTGTGGTCTGACGGACAGCGCTGCAGTGAAAGCCTCCACCGCTCTGTTGAAGTCAGAGCCGAGGTTGAAGAGGACCCCGAGTCCGGTCTGCAGGTCTGGATCCACACAGTCCAGATTCAACAGAGCCGCATCCTGGAAGAGAAGCAGGATGTCCTGCAGCTCAGCCCTGAAGACACACACACACACACACACACACACACACACACACACACACACACACACACACACACACACACACACACACAGCTCTGATGTCACAGCTCTTGATGGATGGCAGCTGAGACTTATGGGTAATGTAGTATTTAGAGCAAACTGATCTAACGTCCCCTCAGGCGTTCGTACCTGGCCGGTGTGGAGGTGCGGGGGTCCCTGCGAGGCGTGGCCGGGGAGCCCCGTAGCGGACTCCTGTGGTCCAGGACCAGGTGCTTGTATCGGGGGTTGTGGCTGATCCAGCGGCTCAGAGCGTCGCAGGCCTCCCGCTGCACACCGCTGTTAGTGAAGCTGACGGCGAGCGCCATCAGAGCCGGCAGGTTGTTGGGGCGGAGCTCCAGACACCTGCAGCAGGTGAGACACGTGTTAGCTTAGCAACGGTTAGCACAGGTATCACTTCAGCACAACATGTTTCATTTAATTTACTCAGTATTTATTGGCCAAATATCTATTTATAATTATTTTGACAAAACAAGAACAAAACAATTCAAACAATGATGAAACAATAATCAATAATCAGAGCTTATTATGACTGATTATATGTATATTAATTTATATTGATTATTTATATTATTTATATATATATATTGATTATTTATATTAATTATTTATATATTGATTATGTATATATTAATTATTTATATTGATTAGTTATATTTATTTATATTGATTATTTATATATTGATTATATATATATAGATTATTTATATTGATTTATATATTGATTATATATATATATTGATTATTTATATTGATTATTTATATTGATTATTTATATTTATTTATGTTTATTTAAATTGATTATTTATATTGATTATCTGACTGAGATATTTAGTGAGTTTCCATCTCAAACAACAGAAACAGAAACTACAATGTTATATTTTAATATAATATTGTTTGTATGACAGCAGTTCTGAAGCTAAAACCTCTTCCCTGATGTTATGTATTGATTTATATATTTATCATATTCATGATTGTCGCTTCAGATTGTTCAGCTCAGTTTAACTTCAGACATGAGACTATTTTATAAAATGAAGACGGTCCGGTGCACAAACACGTTCAAATAAGAGAAACAACGAAGAGTTAAAGAGTTAAGTAACTTCTGAACACTGAGTTTGATGTTTATTTATATTGATAGATAAACATAATAATATATAAATATAATAGTATTTTATTCCCTTTAACTATTTCAGGTTCAGGTTCTGATGTCCACTTTACTTTTCTTTTTGTTTGCAGTATAAAAGTCTGAAGGTCCAAATATCAAACAACCCCTGAAGTCTTTATTATAAATATAAAAGGATTATGTGAAGTTTGTTTCTGTTTCAGGTGATTTGATTAGAAACAAGCGTCACTTTATTTCATCATTATTGTTTATTATTTTGTATTTATTATTTGTTAATTAATTAATTTATTTATTTATTTATTTATGTATGTATTATTTATTACAATATTTATTTGCCTCATTGAGAGCTTCACCTGCAGCCGACACAGACGTCTAGATTTTAACATTTACATTTATTCAGACGTCAGCGTCTCTCTACCTGCAGGGTCTCAGGAAGTAAACGTAAAACAGGAAGTAAACGTAAAACAGGAAGTAAACGTAAAACAGGAAGTAAACGTAAAACAGGAAGTAAAAGTAAAACAGGAAGTAAAAGTAAAACAGGAAGTAAACGTAAAACAGGAAGTAAACGTAAAACAGGAAGTAAACATAAAACAGGAAGTAAACGTAAAACCGGAAGTAAACATAAAACAGGAAGTCTGACCGCTGCAGCGCCGCGATGGCGGCCTGTTCGTTCTCGTTCTCGGCCTGAGTCGTTCCTAAAACCTGCCAGGCCTGCAAACAGAAAGGAGAGTTTAACTTCACTGCAGTGGCGTTAAAGTTCGGTCTCGTTAATAAATCGTTGACGGTCAGCGAGACCTCAGACCTCAGAGTCCTGCGGGTCCTGCAGGATGGCGGCCTCCAGCAGCAGGACGGCGGCGTTCAGGTCTCCCTCCCGAGCTTTCTCCTGACCCTCGGCAAAGGCGCTCGGCCAGTCTCTGTACGGGTTGTTGGTGCTGAAGAAGTAAACCTGAACGAGACAAAACCACATCAGACCACATCAGACCTCATCAGACCACATCAGAACACATCAGACCTCATCAGAACACATCAGACCACATTAGACCTCATCAGACCACATCAGACCACATTAGACCTCATCAGACCTCATCAGACCTCATCAGACCACAGACCTTATTTTTGTGTGTTGTTTTCAACATTTTATGAAACAACATTCACAAAAATATAATGTTGGCATTCTTAAAAATGTCCAGTATTATAATACAAACATATTAATGACATAGACACATAGATACTGTAGATACATATTCATGTACATTTATTAAAATTATTTAAAAAAAATACCTTAAATTTATACTTCAGTAACATTTTGAAAGCAGGACTTTTACTTGCTTCTACACTCTAGTATTAGTACTTAGTCATAGTACTAGTACCTTAACTGCAGTAGAACTTGTGAGTACTTCTTTTCTCAGATATTTTCCTTTCAATCATTTTGAAACGGTTCTTTTCATATTAAATGTTTTGGGCTCTTTCATTTTTAATGTGTGATGAATCCATTTTATGAAATAAATTTCATTTTTATCATTTTAAACTTGTATTTATTGGAACAACTGAATGTTGACACCAGTCCTTAAATTAAATGAGTAAAGATGTAGTGACCATAGGTCTCTATGGTGACTGGTGGAGGAGTCAATAGTATTATTGTTGTTATTATTATGATTATAATAATAAATATTATTGTTATTGTTATTATTATTATTATTCAGCCTCTCTGACACATAAAAGTCACATTTATTCTGTTAACAGAATAAAAATCCTCAGAGATTAAAATCAGACTAATAAAATCTAAATCTCTCTGATTATAAACACATAAACCAAGTAGATGTTTTTATATTATATAATATAAAAACCATCTATATATTATATATTATATATCTCAATCTTTAGGTCAGATAGTAACACTGATGTGTTCTTACAATAATCCAGAAACATTCTCATCCACAAACTAAATGTTTCTGCAGAAGAAGAAACGAAGAAGAAGAGCTGAACATCTGTTATCGTGTCGACGCGGTGATGTAACACCTGAGAGGAGGATGGATTACTGCTGGATTACTGGTGCAGTTCAGAGGATTAAAAGTACAGATTAATGCTGACAAAATCAGTAATAATCTCTCATTATTAATAACTCCAGTCTGGAAAAATAGTGTGCAAGTTAAACAGGAAGTGAAACGTTAACGGAATGTTTTTAAATACGGAGACTTGTCTCCTAACCCTAACCCTCGGGGGGGTAAAATAAAAGATGCATGTAATCATTATCAGAATTCACAACATTTATTCTGCTTTAATCCATATTTGTTGGTGTTTATTAATTTAAAAAACAGTATTTTTACTGAACTAAAGAACAAAAACAGTTTGTTCTCCTGTATGAACGGGGCAGTTCAGCAGCAATCTAACAGAACCACAGATTACATGTATATGTATTTATATATATAAAATAAGATATTAATATCACCACTATCACGAACAACCAAGAATTTACAAAATAACAGCTGCAGAAAGTATAACTTAAAGGTTACACGGACCGGGTCTGTGGAGCAGGTTCTGGACGTACCTTCTCCACAGGTGTGACGGTGGGCGGGACCGGACCCTGACCCTCAGAATCCTCCAGCCAGTTCCTCCGAGCCAGTTCCTCCCACTCGGCCTGCATCTTGTCCCAGAACTCTGTGTCCGACTGAAAGACCACAACAGTTCAGAGTCAGAAGGTCCTTGACTAGATCCTAGACTGGATCCTAGACTGGATCCTAGACTAGGTCCTACACTGGATCCTAGACTAGATCATAGACTGGATATGAGACTGGATCCTACACTGGATCCTAGACTAGGTCCTAGACTAGATCCTAGACTAGAGCCACATCTTTAAACTCCACATGAATGAAAGTGAATGTTTAAAGTAGTTTTCTTCAACAGAACATGAAGCTATGTGATTAGCTGTTTGTTAGTGAAATGCACCCTGGGATTCGTAATTTTTAGTTTTTTAATGTTACAGTATAACTAATAAAACTAATCCTGGAGCCTGCTGGGTTCCTGGTTTAAGGAACATAAACATAATTAATAAAACATAACTTTACTGCTGGATAAACACAAAATACACAACTTTATTTTGAAACTTTAGTCATAAACTCAAATTTAACACAGTGTGCTGTTAATCCGTCAGCGGTGACCTCTAGATTAAAATACCTGCAGCTAAATCCAGAAACTGTCAACTGAGATGAGGAAATGCTTTTAATCAGACGAGACGCTGTGATTGGTTCACTGAGCCGAACTGACAGGATGAAGAGCAGGAACGCTTCGACACCAGAGTCTCAAATTGATCTCTACTTTAATCACTTTAATAACTGAGCTGTTAGTTCACTTCACCTCCTCCAGACTGGATCAAACCATTATGTAAACCACAATCACCCAACCTGAACCACTCTAAACCTCCCGAACGATCCTAAAACTCCTGAACCATCTTGAACCATCCTAAACCTCCTGAACCATCTTGAACCATCCTAAACCTCCTGAACCATCTTAAACCTCCTGAGCCATCCTAAACTTCCTGAACCATCCTGAACCATTCTAAACCTCCTGAACCATCCTGAACCATCCCGAACAATCCTAAAACTCCTGAACCTCTTGAAACATCCTAAACCTCCTGAACCATCCTAAACCTCCTGAACTATCCTAAACTTCCTGAATCATCCTCAACCTTCTGAACCATCCTAAGCCTCTTAAACCATCCTCAACCTCCTTAACCATCGTAAACCATCCTAAACTTCCTGAACCATCCTAAACTTCCTGAACCATCCTAAACCTCCTGAACCATCCTAAACCTCCCAAACTTCCTGAACCATCCTAAACTTCCTGAACCATCCTAAACCTCCTGAACCATCCTAAACTTCCTGAACCATCCTAAACCTCCTGAACCATCCTAAGCCTCCTGAACCATCCTAAACCTCCTGAACCATTAAAGACCATCTTAAACCGTCCTCAACCCGCCCTTGTTTCTCTAATTGACTCTTTGACTTAACGTGTTCACGCCCTACAGCAACACCTAAGCAGTTTATTTGGAGAACAGAACTGCACGAGGTTTCCAAAACAGGGTCTATGAACTTTAGTGAATCAGTTCCTTCACCACATCAGAACTCCTCATCCTCCTATAGACAATGTGTGATGTGTAGTGGCGGAAAGTACATTTCTTCTAGTACTGTACTTCATTTTTTAAGGTACTTGTACTTTACTTTTGCATTTCCTTCTACTTTCCACTTCTCTTCCAGAGGTACATGTTGTACTTTTTACTCCACTTTTTATCTGAATGCTTTTGTTACTTTACAGATTCAGATTATTAATATAAAATATAATCAACTAATCACTGCTTAAGTATTATTATAGATTATATAAAGACATTAAAAACACATGAATGCATCAATAATATAATATATATATATTATTCTGCATAATGAGTAACTTTTATTTTTGCTACTTTAAGTATATTTTGATGCCGATACTTGTATTTGTTCACTGTGGTATTATTACTATTACTTTTACTTCCTCAGGTTATATCTGTTTCTGGGAAATAAGATGTCATGAAGAAAAGAAGCTCAACATCTTCAACACGTATCATCAAATAAAAAAAAAGATACAAAAATAAACCACAAATATGAGTCGGATCAGCTGTGTGGTCTGATAATATATATAATATGTATAAATATATACATCTTCAGTGTCGGATATGAAAACTGACCCTGAGTCTGCTGCTCTGAGTGCAGCCTCATCTATCTGAATGTTTGCTAAGTCAGAGTTCTCAGGTGACGATAAGAACAGACCTGAGATCAGGTTTCTGAAGATCAGCTGATATCTGATATTTAACAGTGAGAGCTGCTGCAGCTCAAAGAACAAAGCTGGACATGTTCTACAGATTTAATTTAGAGAAGATTATGTTCTAAAAGAAAGGACACGTTCTAAAAGAAAGGACACGTACTTAAAGAAGGGACACATTCTTAAAGAAAGGACACGTTCTAAAAGAAAGGACACGTTCTGAAAGAGAGGACACGTTCTAAAAGAAAGGACACGTTCTAAAAGAGAGGACACATTCTAAAAGAGAGGACATTTTGTCACTATGTGTATTTTTTTACCTCCACAGCAGCTTTCGCTCTGACAAACTCGTCCTCTAGAGACTCGTTTCTGGTCAGAAGGGAACGAGTCCGTCTGCGCTGTCTGGAAGCAGCACAGTCCTGAAAACACACACACACACACACACACACACACACACAGACACAAACACACAGAAAACACACACAGACACAGACACAAACACACACACACACAGAAAAAAAAAACACACACACACACACACACACACACACACACACACACACACACACAGAGAGGTCAGTAAAGACAAAACACCAGAAAACTTCAAAGGTCTTCAAAGTCGTATTTAAAGACAGTAACCGCTGAAGTATCTCCAGGTAACGATCTGTTATCCCACGCTCCCTGAACTACTCACTGTATTTGGTTCAGCTTGTACTTTTATATTTTACTTTCTGTCAGGATGAAGTACTACAGTATAAATACTGTCAGGATGAAGTACTCTGGTCAGGATGAAGTACAACACTATAAATACCAGCAGCTGACCTGTGGTGAAGACGTGAAGTCCAGGTCATCGAAGCTGTGGATGTCGAAGGAGTTCTTTGTTAGAGGATCTGTTTTAAACTCTGCAGACCTGAAGGGACCAGAAGAGACCAGAAGAGACCAGGTATCAGCTGAGGTGAGAGCTGCGTTAGCGCCCCCTTCAGGCTCACTACATCCTGACAATACTGTATTGTTCTCAAGTAAAAGTAGTTCAATTAAAGTAAAAAGCAGGTCAGTTCATGAGTCATATGTTAAACAGGTTATGATGATATATGACAATATTGTTAAACAATAAGGGAACAACAGGAACATGATAACAGGTCCATGGACTTATGAATAATACTTTATTTACCACAGCAGTTCACTGGAGGAGTGCTGGGAGGTGCATCTCTTCTCGTGCCTCCTCCTGAGTCCTCCGTCCTCCACGTCCAGGTTCACCTCATCCCATTTGTCCAGAGGAGACGACAGACTGACTGAGAACACACGGGACGACATCATTGTGATGACGACATCATTGTGATGAAGGTCACATGATGATGATGTCACCGTAGTTTAAACTGAAGTTTGTTTTTAAGAAGACACAAAAAAACAGAGGGTGCAGCTAAGGATTATTTTTGATTATTTTTGATTGTCCAACACTAGATCCTAGACCAGATCCTTCACTAGATCCAAAACTGAATCCAACCCTGGATCCTAGACTGGATCCAGTTTGGTTGTTTAGTTTATAGAATGTGAGAAAATGTCAATCAGTCGTCGTCTGACGTCTCGTTTTGTTCACAACTCAAAGAAGAAGAAAGAAACCAGATCATTTAGACATTAAAGTTTTCAATCAGAGAATTTGGGCTTTTATTTTCTTAACAAACGACTCAAACCGATTAACGGAATATTAAAATAGTTAACAACTAATCAACTAATCATTGCAGCTGTAAATGGAAACATGAATATTAAATATTCAATCTTTGTCTCATGATCACATGAACATTTATGAATCAATGACAGACTTCAGCTGTTTTGTTTGAGCTGAAACAGGAAGTTTAGTTCTCATCACAATAAAAGCTCAGATTAAAGTCACCCTTCACTGCTTTTACTCACAGCTGAATGAGTTCAGAGCTTTTAGATAAATGAACAACAAACTGATGTGGAGTCTGTTACTGTGATGATGATGATGATGATGATGATGATGAGGAGGAGGATGTACGTAAAGTGTTTCAGTATTTCTAATATTGGAATACTCCTCATCTCTTATAAATATTTAACTATATATATTTTTACAGCCTCTCCCCTCTCCTCTCTCCTCTCCTCTCCTCTCTCTCTCTCTCCACTTCCTTCATATCAGTCAGTTTCTCTGGTTTCTGGTCACATGACTGTTGGTCTCAGATGAATCCATGATGACGTCATAGTTTCATGAGGAGTTAAAGTGAACTCTTTATTAGAGGAGACATTTATAATGACAACATGTAGAATAAGATGATTTGATGAAATATCACAATTATAAGCTTTGTTTCCGCTGCATGCGTATACATGTATATGTGTATATATATATATATACTGTATATATATATATAGTTCCTGTAGGTAACATAGTAACATAGCTGAATAATCTGTGAGAGCATTTGAAAACTTTCTATAGCTGACGTTTGATGTTTTTAAACTTGCTGACTCGTGAAGAAGCAGCAGGTATCCATCACAACCTGTAATATAAGTGAATATGCTAAATACATGCTCATGCTTCCTGTGTGGTGGTTTAGTCTGCAGTACCTGAGTCCAGGGAGATCCTCTCAGGTGTTCTGGGGCTGGCAGGCAGGTGTTCCACCTCCACCTGGATCAGCTCCGTCTCATCCGGTCTTGTCCGGCGCCGAGGGCTCCTGGAGCTGCCTTTCCTCCTCAGAGGACTCCTCCTCTGGTCCTTGTTACTACTGCTACCACTAACACCACTAACACCACCATTACTGCCCCCGATGCTGTCCGCCGGCTCACTGAGGTCCACGAGGTCCAGAGCTGTGGACAGAACTAGAGGAAGACAGAATGGAGGGTTAATGTCTGATGACAACGGTTCAAACTTCAGTCCAACAGGTTTGATTTACAAGTCTGACTTTATTTGAATCTAACTGACTGACTGACTGACTACCTAAATGACTAACTAACTACCTAACTGACTAACTAACTACCTAAATGACTGACTAACTAACTATTAACTAACTAACTAACTAACAACTAGCTAACTCACTCACTCACTCACTCACTCACTCACTGACTGACTAACTACCTAAATGACTAACTAATTACCTAACTAACTAACTGACTAACTGACTACCTGACTGACTGACTGACTGACTAACTAACTAACTAACTAACTAATTGACTGACTGACGGATTAATTAACTAACTAACTAACTGACTGCACAAGGAGTTGAGGATTGAACCGCCAGTCTTCTGACTAGTGGACGAGCCGCTCTTCTTCCTGAGTACATAGTAGCAATGTTCAGCTGTCCACATATTTACGTCTCCATCATTTCTTTTATCTGAATATATCTGAATATTTCATACTTGTGTTTGTCTTTGATCTCCTGAATATTCTGTATTAACCTTTAAATGTCACCATCACACTCTGAAACACGCTCACAGTTTGAACAGAAAACATTTCAGCTGTCGTTAGTTTGTATGAAAACAGAAACAAAGAGATTCTGTTCTAGACTCCAAATGAATGTGAGGAGGACAGAGGTCACAGGTGTTCATTAATGGGAGGCGTACCTGCTGAGGTGACAGATGGTCACAGAGGAGGAAGGACGACAGCCAAGGACGCAAAGTTAGAGAGAGAGAAGAAGAAGAAGAGGAAGAATAAAAGAGGGTGACAAAGACTGAAATAGGTTCATAGAAGAAGAGCAGGAAGAGGACGAGGGAGGTAAACACAGACCTGAGGAGGACAGGTGAGACGGGGGAGGGGGTAATTAGCAGGAGTCTACCTGCTGTGTTGGAGGTGAGCGATCGAGTGGAGGGGGCGTCGCTCCGGCTCTCTGACAGGAAGTCATCGATGGAGGGACTCAGCAGGGGTCGACTCTCCTGCTGCTCCCGGACCAGCTGGAGACCACAAACACCAGTTAGACACTAGTTACACACTAGTTAGACACCAGTTAGACACTAGTTACACACCAGTAAGACACTAGTTACACACTAGTTAGACACCAGTTAGACACCAGTTACACACTAGTTAGACACTAGTTACACACTAGTTAGACACACAGTAAGACACTAGTTACACATTAGTTAAACACCAGTTAGACACTAGTTACACACTAGTTAAACACCAGTTAGACACTAGTTACACACCAGTAAGACACTAGTTACACACTAGTTAGACACTAGTTACACACCAGTAAGACACTAGTTACACACTAGTTAGACACTAGTTACACACCAGTAAGACACTAGTTAGACACTAGTTACACACTAATTACACACCAGTAAGACACTAGTTACACACTAATTAGACACCAGTTAGACACTAGTTACACACCAGTAAGACACTAGTTACACATTAGTTAGACACCAGTAAGACACTAGTTAGACACCAGTTAGACACTAGTTACACACTAGTTAGACACCAGTAAGACACTAGTTAGACACTAGTTAGACACCAGTTAGACACCAGTAAGACACTAGTTACACACTAGTTACACACAAGTTAGACACCAGTTAGACACCAGTAAGACACTAGTTAGACACCAGTTAGACACTAGTTACACACTAGTTAGACACCAGTTAGACACCAGTAAGACACTAGGTAGACACCAGTTAGACACCAGTTATATACTAGTTACACACTAGTTAGACACTAGTTATACACTAGTTACACACTAGTTAGACACCAGTTAGACATCAGTTAGACACAAGTAAGACACTAGTTAGACATTAGTTAGAGACCAGATAGACACCAGTTAAACACCAGTTTGACACTAGTTAGACACTAGTTAGACACCAGTTAAACACCAGTAAGACACTAGTTAGACACTAGTTAGAGCCCAAATAGAGACCAGATAGACACCTGATATAGACTAGTTTGACACCAGTTAGACACCAGTTACACACAAGTAAGACACCAGTTAGACAGCAGTTAGACACCAGTTAGACACAAGCAAGACACCAGTAAGACACCATTTAGACACCAGTTAGACACAAGCAAGACACCAGTAAGACACCATTTAGACACCAGTTAGACATCAGTTAGACACAAGTATGACACCAGTTAGACACTAGTTAGAAACAAGTAAGACACCAGTTAGACACAAGTACGACATTAGTACGACACCAGTTAGACACCAGTTAGACACGTTAGAATGTGGTTATAGATTTTATGATGTTAAATTATTTATTATATAAATAATACTGTGAATAAAGGATTCACTGTTTTATAACATCTGTTCTTTCAAGTCAGCTGCTGCGTTCCTTTACCGCACTCAATTGCGTTTCTTCACTGCACTCTACTGAGTTTCTTTACTGCACTCTACTGCGTTTGTTCACTGCACTGTACTGCGTTTCTTCACTACACTCTGATGCATTTCTTCACTGCACTCTACTGCGTTTGTTCACTGCACTGTACTGCGTTTCTTCACTACACTCTGATGCGTTTCTTCACTGCACTCTACTGCGTTTCTTTACTGCACTCTACTGCGTTTCTTCACTACACTCTGATGCGTTTCTTCACTGCACTCTACTGAGTTTCTTTACTGCACTCTACTGCGTTTGTTCACTGCACTGTACTGCGTTTCTTCACTACACTCTGATGCGTTTCTTCACTGCACTCTACTGCGTTTCTTTACTGCACTCTACTGCGTTTCTTCACTGCACTACTGCGTTTCTTCACTGCACTCTGATGCGTTTCTTTACTGCACCTCTACTGCGTTTCTTCACTGCACTCTGATGCGTTTCTTTACTGCACCTCTACTGCGTTTCTTCACTGCACTCTGATGCTTTTCTTTACGGCACTCTGATGCATTTCTTTACTGCACCTCTACTGCGTTTCTTCACTGCACTCTACTGCGTTTCTTCACCGCACTCTACTGCGTTTCTTTATTGCACTCTACTGCATTTCTTCACTGCACTACTGCGTTTCTTCACTGCACTCTGATGCTTTTCTTTACTGCACCTCTACTGCGTTTCTTTGCTGAACTCTACTGCGTTCCTTGTAGACGTGTAGATGAAACATGAGAAAGTTATGACAGTGATTTTAACCAGAGGAACACCACATGCAGGTAACTTCTATGTCAAAGTGACTCAGACTTCAGACCAATACGTTTATCAGATTTAAATTGAGGTAAAAACCTGCAGGTTTGACTAAGAAAATGACAGAAAAACTCAAACAGTTGCAACACCATGAATGCTTTTGAGGAGAGACGAGGGTTTACGGGTCAAAAACCAACCAGACTGAAGCCTACAGGAACTTTTTCTACACTATTCAAGTCCCAAAATGTCAGAAATTGTCTTTAAGGAAACTTATATTCCAGTATTTCCTTTATTCTGAATAAGACAATATTCCTGTTTAAATGCAGCCTTTTATACTGTGATCGACGTAAAACACCTTCATGACGCTCGTCCACAACAACTTTAACTTCCCTCCTTTTTGTCATGTTGCATCCAAACTGAATGCATTCTGGGAAATGCAGGACAACATTTAATTCAGTGGTTCAGTCTGAGGCCTGATTTAATCTGAACACAGATCTTTATGTGTGTGTGTGTGTGTGTGTGTGTGTGTGTGTGTGTGTGTGTGTGTGTGTGTGTGTGTGTGAGAGGCCTCCTAATCCTAATCCACACAGTTGAGTACGTCAACATGTCAACGTGAATATGCTTGACTTTAATCCTGTGAAAGAGCACCACTGTCCACTAAAAGACACCCGGACTCACATCTCACTTCATGCTTCACTTACAAGTAGGAAAAATGTCTGTTTACATTCTGACTTCAGCTGATCAATGAGAAACAATAAGAGAATAGGTGGAATAAAAAAGTAAAGACACAAATTTAAAATGATATATCACATAAGATGTGTGATTAAACGATAATTACAGAGGTAGTAAATTACTTTACTGCACTCTACTGCATTTCTTTACTGCGTTTCTTTACTGCGTTTCTTTAAGTTTCTTTACTACGTTTCTTTACTGCGTTTCTTTAAGTTTCTTTACTACGTTTCTTTACTGCGTTTCTTTACTGCGTTTCTTTACTACGTTTCTTTACTGCGTTTCTTTACTGCGTTTCTTTACTACGTTTCTTTACTGCGTTTCTTTACTGCGTTTCTTTACTGCGTTTCTTTACTGCGCTTCTTTGCTGCGCTTCTTTGCTGCATTTCTTTGCTACGCTTCTTTGCTGCGTTTCTTTGCTACGTTTCTTTGCTACGCTTCTTTGCTGCGCTTCTTTGCTGCGTTTCTTTGCTGCGTTTCTTTGCTACGTTTCTTTGCAACGCTTCTTTGCTACGTTTCTTTGCAACGCTTCTTTGCTACGTTTCTTTGCTACGTTTCTTTGCTGCGTTTCTTTGCTGCGTTTCTTTGCTGCGTTTCTTTACTGCGTTTCTTTACTGCGTTTCTTTACTGCGTTTCTTTACTGCGTTTCTTTACTACATTTCTTTACTACGTTTCTTTACTGCGTTTCTTTACTACATTTCTTTACTACATTTCTTTACTACGTTTCTTTACTGCGTTTCTTTACTACATTTCTTTACTACGTTTCTTTACTGCGTTTCTTTACTACATTTCTTTACTACATTTCTTTACTACGTTTCTTTACTGCGTTTCTTTACTACATTTCTTTACTACGTTTCTTTACTGCGTTTCTTTACTACATTTCTTTACTACATTTCTTTACTACGTTTCTTTACTGCGCTGAAGTATGTGTTACATGTTATACTCAGTTTGCCGTACAGATTACTGATAAGTGGTTTAGTGTAGATTTCTTAAAATAAAAGTAGAACTTTTCTTTGAGGCTGCACAAAGTCCACTGAATAAAGTTTCTCTCAATTAAAATTTCTATTTTATTTGCCAAATATTTCAATTTCTGAGCCCAATATCACGAATCACAAATTTTCCTGAGAGCGTCCTCTTTCCTTGGACCTTCACATCGAAAAAGAAAAAACTCCCCAAAGAAAACTTTAACCCTTTAAAATGAAGAGAAGTACAAAGTTCACAGTTTGACTACTTTCCTACTCAGAATCACCTCATAATGAAACTTAACATGAAAAAAGAGTTAAAAATCAAAAGAACAAAACAAGCGAGGTCATCATGCCAACCTTGGTTGTCACGGTGAGGAGGGGGTTTCCTTCTGAGGAGGACTTTTTAGCAGGAAGCTCCTTCAGCACCATGGCAACGACCCTTTCCCCTTTCCCCTACAACGGGTAGATCGACAGGTTCGTTCAGTCAGACAGCCGTCTCACACCCTCCACACACACACACCTCTCGTCTATTCACATGGTTTCTCTCTTCGTCAGCTCTGAGACATTCTGACGGAACACAAAGCTACGAAAAAAACCATCACAAATCAAGACTCAAGAATTGTAAATTATTAAAGAAAGAAAAGACACCGATGATGTCACATGACTCTGGTTATCAGATGTTGAGTTTAAATATTACAAAAAGGATACGTAGAGCTGTTGTTTGTTTAGTTCTGTTTATTTTACATAACCTCTCAGGTTCTTTGAGGGAAATTATGAAAACATGGAACGACTTCAAGTAACGAGAAAAAGATAACAGTACAGAAGTAATCAGATTACTGATACATTTATTAAAATGATGACTGTTGGCAGGATTACAATATTAACATAAATTTTAAAACAAACAACTATATACAATGCACATTCACACACACACACACACACACACACACACACACACACACACACACTACAACACAAGTCTCTCACTACGGCCTCTAATGGTACTGAAAAAAATTACGTTTTTCATCATCCGAGGACTCAACATTTAATTAATTTAATGAATTTAATCACAGGTAAGAACAACCGCTGCCTGAATTTGCTCAGTAAAAAGTCTGTTCTGCATAAACACATTTTTTTTGTTAGGTAACAAATATTACTCAGGATGAAAAGATAAAGAAGCTAAAGTGTAAAAGTGTTAAAAGTGAAGCACCATTGTAACACGATATCTAGTCTCAAATCACAACGTAGAAATTAAAATTGATATATCGATCAGCCATGAAGGAAACAATCTACATACGAGGTCTGAAGCGTCACGACAAACGATTCTTTGGAAACAAGTCGATGGAAAAATAGTGAAAACCAGACGGTTGTTGTTTTTCTACAGTATTGAAGGAGATGTTTTCACATATAATAAAATAGATATTAGAGATGAATTATGATCTGTTTAACTTCATAACACAAGCTCTAAACACATTATTATACTTCATTAACAATAATCATTACTAGATTCATTTAATGTATAAAAATACAATATTTGACTGTGTTTTTATGAAGAAAAAAACACTATAAATTACTAAAACAAAGTAAAAGTATAACATTTAGTATTTTTGATGGTTTACTGACTGAGGGTTAGGGTTCACTGAGTGGTGACATGATTTTTAGGACGATGGTGACGTAAATACATATTGTGCATCCTTGTAGACCAGCTGATGTAATGAAACAACAAAGAGATCTGTGTCTGTTACTATGATCTAGATACAAAGATATATATATATATATATATATATATATATACATATATACAGTATATGTATATATATGTATATATACATAAATACATATGTATATATACTGTATATATACTAAAGTTCTGTAAGCGGTGACGTGTGTCTGTTGGCAGAGGAAGACGAGCTGATGGAGTAAACCTTCCTCAGTGAACTCAGCAGGTTAATCAATAAAACATGATCCAGTTTTATTATTAGACCGGCTCACATCGGTCCTGATGGAGGATGAGAGCAGAACCAGGATCCTGAGCGGACCTGCTGCTCCTCAAGATCAATAACAGTACAGTACACTGTAACAGTACCACTAAAGAAGTAACTGAGGAGTACTCTCATGTCTACTTTCTGGTTAACTTGTCACCGGGCTGCTGTGATGTCACGGTGTTCTCTGGTACACCGTGACATCACTGTGGGTGTGGTTATAGGTGGAACATTTCTGGCCACACCCACCAGTGGTACTGTACTCTATAAGTACTCTATAGTACTGTATCACTGTACTCTATAAGTACTCTAGAGTACTGCATCACTGTACTCTATAAGTACTCTAGAGTACAGGATGTTTGAAGGAAACTCTCTTTCTCAGCTTCCTCACTGAGACACACACACACACACACACACACACACACAGCTGCCCAGCTGTGTGTGTGTGTGTGTGTGTGTGTGTGTGTGTGTGTGTGTCTAAAAATAACCATGTGTTGTGCTGAGTAAACAGTTCTCCATCAGAGAGTCCCAGCAGAGCTGAGCTCACTGTTACAGCTCAGCAAACATGTTAGCATCCTCACAGTAACACTGACTGTTATACTGCAGTACTACTACTACTGTAGTACTACTACTGCTACAGCAGTAGTAGTACTACTGCTACAGCAGTACTACTACTACTACTATAACTACTGCAGTACTACTACTATAACTACTGCAGTACTACCACAACCACTGCAGTACTACTACTACTACTTTAGTACTACTACTACTACTACAACTACTTTAGTACTATTACTACTACTACTACTACTGCAGTACTACTACTATAACTACTGCAGTACTACCACAACTACTGCTACAGCTCAGCAAACACAAGTTAGCTTCTCTCCTAAACTCTCTCCTAAACTCTCTCTTAAACTCTCTCCTAGGCTCTCTCCTAAACTCTCTCCTAGGCCTAAGCTCTCTCCTAGGCTCTCTCCTAGGCTCTCTCCTAAGCTCTCTCCTAAGCTCTCTCCTAGGCTCTCTCCTAAACTCTCTCCTAGGCTCTCTCCTAAACTCTCTCCTAGGCCTAAGCTCTCTCCTAGGCTCTCTCCTAGGCTCTCTCCTAAGCTCTCTCCTAGGCTCTCTCCTAAACTCTCTCCTAGGCTCTCTCCTAAACTCTCTCCTAGGCCTAAGCTCTCTCCTAGGCTCTCTCCTAGGCTCTCTCCTAAGCTCTCTCCTAGGCTCTCTCCTAGGCTCTCTCCTAGGCTCTCTCCTAAACTCTCTCCTAGGAGGGAATCATTTTCACAGACTTGTGGTAACAGAGAAATGAGAGTCAACCTAATTGTACTACTATTGTTACTTCTAGTACTACTAGCACAGAGTGATCTCTGAGTGAAGGACAGAAGTACTCTCCTTTAAGAAGAGACGTGGATCAAACATGTCTAGACTTCCTCCTCATTTTAAACTACAGGTTTACCGATTACACCTGAATCATCTACCTCGTGTGACGGGCAGATGATTCAGGTGTAATCGGTAAAATGAAACATGAATAAATGAAGCCTGTAAGAAGTTCAGCCTGGTCAGCTGACGGAGGATCATGTGACCCCGGAGACTTCAGGTATTTATATCCTTCAAAGACTGCTGATGAATGTGAGCGTTTCCCCCGAGGCTCTTTGTGCCTCAGTCACTGTAAGTACAGTACAGGACGACTACGGGAGCCTGCAGAGGACATTCTCACACTGTAAGTACAGTACAGGACGACTACGGGAGCCTGCAGAGGACATTCTCACTCAAACACTACAGTCTGGTGTTGGGATTTCACCATGTGCTCTGAACAAAGAAAGAGCTTGGCCTACAAGGCTGTAAATCCAAAGCCTGATTTGAGTTTAAGATGACACCAAAGCTCCTGAAGACACTAAGTCACACCTAAATGTGACTTTTCATCCAAACTCAACACTGGGGTCTCATTGGACGAGAGCCACAGAAACCCCAGGGGTTTCTGTGCTGCAGCCCTGTCTGTCCCTGAAGCTATAAAACTCTGCGTCACCTCTAGCTCTTTGCCGTCCCACGCGATTTGATTTCCATGTCAGGAGGAGAACAACCATTGCTTTTGAAGAAAACCCAAAGTCATAGTCTCAACTTCGCTGGGCGAACTTTTCGTTTTGTTTTTGGATCCTGAAGGAGAGAACAGATAACTTCTATGACCTGTTCTCTCCCCGTTAACGTCGACATTTTGCCGGTCATAAGGAGGAAGAATTCCCTGAATTTCCGAATATAACTCTCTACCACACAGAGAGTTTATCACCGCGCAGCTTGAAGCTCCGGATCCCGAGTTTAACCGAGAAACTCGAAGAACCACATCGACCACTACGAAGTCGTCTCACAGTAAGAGGCTTGTGTCTGGGCAGAGTTAGGTCATAGTACGTTTGTTACCTTGTTTGTTTAGTTTAAGTTTACTGTATTGTTATAACGTGGAGTGATGGTGGCTAAGTGGAGAGCACTTAGCCACCAATCAGAGGATCTGCGGTTTGATCCCCCCCGGCTCTGGCTCAACTAGAATCTGAATTGTAAGTCGCTTTGGATAAACGAACGTCTGCTAAATGACTGTAATGTAACGTGTTGTTGTGTTTGTTTACCGTTGAGTTCCGTTTAGAAATGACTGTGTATTTAATACTGCTGCAATAGTGTTGTGTTAGATCATCACTGTGAGTGAAGTTGGTTCTGTGACTTCATCAGTTCAAAGACCAGAACCACGGCCGAATCTGAGCTCACCAATCGGGTTTCTGTGTGATAGAGAAACAGTTTCTGTGTTCCACGGCTGTGGTGAGGATCTTGATAGAGAGAGTAGCCTCATAATTGTATAGTAGTTGTTAGTTTTAGATATTATTTGACTTGATCAATATTATTAGAACTTAATAAACTCTGTTGTACTGTTATAACAGCTGATATCAAACCTTCAGTGTTCACTCTGAATGTGTAATAGTACTTTGACTGTTGACATCATTATGAGACTTAGTTTATAGTTTGTTGTTGGTCCCTGTTCTCAGGGTGGTGCCCCGTTATTATTAATAATTCTATTGATATCAATAATTTAGTTTTCATATTTGCTGATAAACAAACACGCTCCTGATAGATCCCAACACCGGTTTGTTCTGATAATGAATCCCTGATTCACGACGTCACTCCAATGTTTGAATATCGATCTGTCAATATGTTAAAGTAAGAACGTGTGTTACCACCAGGGGGCGACTCCTCTGGTTGTATAGAAGTCTAGTCTAAAATGACTCTACTTCTCTCTTGATTTATTCCCTCAGTAAACATTGTAAACATGAGTTTATGGTCTCAATCTCTAGTTTACAGTCTTCTTCAATACAGCATGATGTTCATTTAGTACATTATGCTCCATTTAGAGTCAAACACACCATAAAGCAGGGGATGATTTAGGGGCGGGGCTACACACTGATTGACAGGTCTCCTGTCTCCTCCTCAGTCCATATATGGTCACTTCCTGTTCACTTGTTGTGAAAAAAACAAGATGGCAACGGCTAAATCGACAAACTGGAGGCTTCAAAATGTCCACAAACCAACAAGAGACGTCACCATGACGACGTCCACTTCTGCAGAAGCTGCTGACACATGAAGAGTGTAAATGAAGCGACTTCATGAAAACATGAAAAGTGACCTTGTGACGGTGAAAAACCGCTTCGTCTCCCGCAACAACAACTGCACACTGCTTTGATTAATGGACTGAAAACCACCAGAGTCCCACAGGAGGGTGTGTGTGTGTGTGTGTGTGTGTGTGTGTGTGTGTGTGTGTGTGTGTGTGTGTGTGTGAGGGATGCTGCACCCTGATCACGAGGATTTAAAGAGGTGAAAAACCAAAGCTGTTTTTTTACTTTTCGAAAGTATAAAAGACAGTTTTCCCCCCCTACGATTACTTCATCAATCTCCCTACGATTATGCCATCAATCCCCCTACGATTACTTCATCAATCTCCTACGATTACGTCATCAATCCCCCTACGATTACTTCATCAATCTCCTACGATTACGTCATCAATCTCCTACGATTACTTTATCAATCTCCTACGATTACTTCATCAATCTCCTACGATTACATCATCAATCCCCCTACAATTACATCATCAATCTCCTACGATTACGCCATCAATCCCCCTACGATTACTTTATCAATCTCCTACGATTACTTCATCAATCTCCTACGATTACATCATCAATCCCCCTACGATTCCGTCATCAATCCCCCTACGATTACTTCATCAATCTCCTACGATTCCGTCATCAATCTCCTACGATTACGCCATCAATCCCCCTACGATTACTTCATCAATCTCCTACGATTCCGTCATCAATCTCCTACGATTACGCCATCAATCCCCCTACGATTACTTCATCAATCTCCTACGATTACGTCATCAATCCCCCTACGATTACTTCATCAATCTCCTACGATTACGTCATCAATCTCCTACGATTACTTTATCAATCTCCTACGATTACTTCATCAATCTCCTACGATTACATCATCAATCCCCCTACAATTACATCATCAATCTCCTACGATTACGCCATCAATCCCCCTATGATTACTTTATCAATCTCCTACGATTACTTCATCAATCTCCTACGATTACATCATCAATCCCCCTACGATTCCGTCATCAATCCCCCTACGATTACTTCATCAATCTCCTACGATTCCGTCATCAATCCCCCTACAATTACTTCATCAATCTCCTACGATTCCGTCATCAATCTCCTACGATTACGCCATCAATCCCCCTACGATTACTTCATCAATCTCCTACGATTCCGTCATCAATCTCCTACGATTACGCCATCAATCCCCCTATGATTACTTCATCAATCTCCTACGATTCCGTCATCAATCTCCTACGATTACATCATCAATCCCCCTACGATTCCGTCATCAATCCCCCTACGATTACTTCATCAATCTCCTACGATTCCGTCATCAATCTCCTACGATTACTTCATCAATCTCCTACGATTACGTCATCAATCATATATATCGGATTATAGTCAGACTGTTAAAAACATCTTCAGGATTAATAAATGACATCAAATGAATATGTTGTACAAATAAAGGAGATGATTTGATTTAAGCTTTTCACTTTAAATTCATAAAATGACAAAAACGTGTTCTTCTAAACTATGAATGAGAACTATCTTTTGTTCTTTATATTTTTAATATTTAAAAATCTTAATGTATCTCACATGTTAGATAAATATTCTATCTTCCAACAGAACAAATCAAAAGTAAAACAGTTAAGTCGGAGTCACACTTCTGTTTCTCTTTGTTGCAGCAGATCAAAGAGATTCCTCTTCAAACGTCTTTGTAACATCTGAACCTTCTGAGAGCTTCTGAGGACTCGTAGTGTGTTTTATATCTGAGGACACAACTGGTACGCAGTACAAACCACTAACACAGTATTTATACACGATAACGCATCAAACACACAAAACCATCAAGAAAATACAGAAGAAAGCTTCAAACAGGAAGCTTAAGATGCTATTTAACAAACAAACAAACAAAAACAGATTCAGCTCCGACAGAACCAGACTCCATCCAGAAAACAAGCGTTTTAAAAGTAGAAACATGAATTCAGACTTTTGACAAATCTTCATCATTATGAAGTTAATTCTGCTTCATTGTAATCTGTTTATTAGAACCTATTTATTACAGCTGCAATAAACCAGAGAACTCACATGGAGATAAGTTATATTTATATACAGTACACACATATATATATGTATATATATATATATACATATATATATATATATAATATATGATATACATATATATATATATATATATATATATATATATATATATATATATATATATATGTATATAATAGCACTGACATCAAAGCGGTTTTGCACGCATGGCCAATAAAGCTGATTGTGATTCATATATCTATATAGATTTATATGTTTATTTATATATAAATATATAGATATATATATATATATTCATGTATCTATATATATATGTATATATATTTATATATACATATTAATTTATATATATATATAAATATATATATATATACACATATATATAAATATATATATATATATATATACGTATATTCATTTATCTATATATATGATATTTAAAGCAGATTATTTAGAGGATTGTTGTCACATTTAAAATAATAATTTCTTTGATGATTGAATCTTTTTGTATTGTTATTGTTTTAAATCATGACATTAAAAACTAATGAGAGAAGAAGAGAAACCGTGTGTGTGTTCCGATGAAGATGAAGATGATGATGATGATGATGCTGAAGATGATGGAGGTAGCGGACTCACCTGGACCTGGTACATGTCTCTGGCTCGGTCCTCCTGTAGCCGCCAGAGGTCCACCTCAGCCCGGCTCCACCGCAGAGACCCGCGCGGTTCTCTCTCTCCTCCCGCTGCCTCGCGGCTCTCAGTCCGCCGCAAGATAGCGCGGATGTCCCGCGTAGTCCGCTCCGCCTCCCGGTCGGTGGTCCCGGTCCGTCCCGGTTCCGTTCGGTTCTTATTCTCAGAACCGTCCGACGCCGAAAGCACTCAATCCGGATGTGGTCTCGCTCCGCTCCGGTGGAGGGCGGGACCACAATAAACCGAGAGGAGCCGAGAGGAGCCGAGAGGAACCGAGAGGAGCCGAGAGGAACCGAGAGGAAGTCAAGACTTCCTGTAAACGGATTTCACAATAAAAGCGTCGTCATGGACGAAAGAAAACATCTACATTAATAAAATATTAAATTTAATTACATTAAATATCCGTCAGAACTTTATGCTTCATCAGTTTTATTGATCTGAATTTAAGATGATTATCATAGTTGCTGTTTATAACTTTAATGTCTAATGTGATGCAAACTGAACATTTTAACATTTCAGTTAATAAAGTTTATATCAAAGTTAATTATAAGAAACATGAAAACATGGTGACTTTTAATAATATATTCATATTTAATATTTAATATGTTTGTGTTGTTTCAAAGCAATCAAAATGTGATTATAAATTGTAGTTGTGATACTGTATGCTTTTATTTTGAAAGCAAAATTGCATCACCGGTAAAAAAAAATAAAAATAAAAAAACCCTACAAAAAATATGTAAATTAATTTACAAAATTAATAAAATAAAAGTACCATCATGACATCACGTCATGGACCTCGTAGCTTTATGACATCGACTCTCCGTCCTTCTGGTTTCTGTAACAACTCTTTATTATTATTATTATAAATAATAATACAAAGACTTTTACTTTTTACTTTTATTTTATTACATTTAACTGAATCCAGTTATTCTGAACAGACCTGTCTGTCTGTCTGTCAGTGGCCAAATCCCAACGTTCTCCCTGAACCCTGAACCCTGGACCCTGAACCCTGAACCCTGGACCCTGAACCCTGAACCCTGGACCCTGAACCCTGGAGGACTCACTGACGTCAGCTGGTGAGTGGTTGAGTGTGAGAGGAGGACTAATGGTGTAAATATGAACGGGACAGCACTCTGCTGCAACGTATCACGTTACCATGACAACAACAAATAAGATGAATAACTGAGTATTTCATACGTTGTCCTCCTGATTTGAACGTCTTCAGGCTCTTTCCTCACTAGATGAGGTCATTTCATATCATCGATGACTAAATCAAATATTTGAATGAATGAATAAATAAATATCTGATTTAAAGTTTATTTTATGTTCCATCTTTAACCCTTAATGTTTCTGAGTAAATATAATAAGACAGCTGAACACACTGAGCCGTCCTCTTTGTTACCCCGTGTTTAACGTCACGTTGCAATGACTTGTGGGTAATTCCCTTAGGCTAAGGGTTCATAAAGGGCTCAACATGTCAGAGAGCCTCAAACACTCGATGATGTGACAGTGGGACAGAACTAGACCCTCACGGACTTCGCGGGAGTGCGCCTCAAAGTCTGTGAGTCCGTAAGGGGGACGTTGGGATTTGGCCTGTGTGTTGCTCTGACAAACAGGAAGTGACATCACGGTGCTACAGCTTCCTGTAGAGGTAAACAGATCCTCCGTGGTCTCTTCCCTCCTCCCCCCTTGTCTCCTGGGCTCTGAACCAGCTCTCCACCTGGGTGACGGTCTCGCGGGTCCACAGGCTCTGGTCCTCCATGGTCCTCAGCTCCTCCTCCAGAGAGGCCCTGTAGTCCTGGTTCTCTGGACTGTGTCTACACGTCATGCACACCAGACCTCCTGTAGGGGGGGCTCAGTTAGACTGGGACCTTCATCCTCATGACCTTCATCATCATCATCATCACATCAGTACCTGGTTTACACAAGACCCACAACCGTCTGAGGACCTGGACCCCGACGTTGTCCACGCTCAGAGCTCCACACATCACGACCAGATCACATGACCCTGAGGAGGAAGATTAAGATCATTAATATCTATGGGGAGACCCTCTAGACCTGTAGACCTGTAGACCTCCAGACCTATAGACCCTCTAGACCTGGTCCATGAGATCCTAAAGCACTCGTGTCAAACTCAAGGCTCATTTGTGGCCCATGAGCTTCAAAGGTGTATGATTGATTCATTCAAATTGAAGTCTCTGCTGCTTTACGGTGTACAGTGACCATGAACTACATCTCCCACAATGCATGTTGAGTTTGTGACCCGTGAAATGACGACATCCTGCCACTAGCAGCAGTATTTCCATATGAGTGTTTAACTGAAGTGATCGAGTTGAAAAAGATCGACAAATAATCCCAAAATGTCCACTAAGAGAAACACTGATGCAGAGTGAAGAACATGTGATGAAGGAGAACCCGGTCTGTGTTCTGTGTTCTGAGGCCGTGATGAAGGAGAACCCGGTCTGTGTTCTGTGTTCTGAGGCCGTGATGAAGGAGAACCCGGTCTGTGTTCTGAGGCAGTGATGAAGGAGAACCCGGTCTGTGTTCTGAGGCCGTGATGAAGGAGAACCCGGTCTGTCTTCTGTGTTCTGAGGCCGTGATGAAGGAGAACCCGGTCTGTGTTCTGTGTTCTGAGGCAGACTGCAATCGTAGCAGGATGTATTTAGAAAGCTACAGCCCAAAATGATGCAGCTGTGAAAGCTTTGTTGTGTCTGAGGAAAGTGTTCTCAGAGGGTGAAGTGAAGGTGAGAGCAGGTGAACTCTGACCACGAACAGACTCTTAAAAGAAACACCATCAGTTCAGGAACGAGCAGACAATCTGACAACACAGCGAGCTGAGAGACGAGCAGGTACTTGTCTTCCTTCAGCCTCCTGGATCGTCTCCATCCATAATATAAATACATATATATGTATCTATGTATATATATATATATATATATATATATATATATATATATATGTATATATATATACATAGTATATATATATATATATATGTACATCTATGTATATATGTACATCCATCCACCAGATGTCCTCACACTCTCCCTCCTGTCCCAGTCACCTGACTCTCTCATTCTCCTGCTCACCTATTTACACTTTCCCTCATCAGTCCTGCAGCATCAAACCCACACATTACACTCATTCACTGTCACCTGAACCTGAACCTGAACCTGAACACGGACCTGAACCCGAACCCGGACCTGCTTTCTTGAAACGTGTTCCTGTGTTCTTGTGTTCTGTTCACCGTGCAGCTCATGTTCCGGGCCACTCAACCGCCAATCGCTTTCTGGTTTCTCAATCCAGAAGTTCAGAAGATCGGCCCTCTTGCAGACATTCATCCAACACCTGGAATCGATGAATCGTTTGGGGGGATTATTAAATTGACTAACAGTCAATTTAATAATCCAAGAGTTCCATCAACGATATCTCATCTCCCTCAACCTCCTAGTTTTACTGGTCAGCTTGTAAGATTTTCCACTACTTCTAAATCCAGATGATCAAAACCTTCCAACTTCACTTCCTCAGATCTTAGGGTTCTCAGCCTCATCCATCACTTAGACCCACGCCATCCTCTTTTCATCTTAGAGTCTGGATACATGGTTACTCGATTCTGGTTCCATCAGCCACGTTCCCTACTCCTGTAATGGCATCTCAGAGCACTCAATACAATCATGAGCCGCTGGTCCTCCCAAGCCTACCTCCAATACATCCGCTCAGATCTTAAAGATCTTAAAGATCCAAACTCTGCTCACTCTAGTCTCAAGTAACTGGGGTTTTTTGGAAGTTTAGTGTTGATTCCTCATTCACTGCAGCAAGTGAACACACAGATTGTTTCTGTTCAGAGAAACTACTTGACAGTCGTTGTCACTGAGAGGAGAAATGGAGCAGAAAGGAGTTCATCTGGACCAGGAGACCTTCTCTTGTTCCATCTGTCTGGATCTACTGAAGGATCCGGTGGCTATTCCCTGTGGACACAGCTACTGCATGAACTGTATTAAAACCCAGTTTATGTAGCAGCCGCTTACAAGAACATCATCAGAGATGGAGACTCAGATGAATGTATGTTTGGATTCAATGACAAATCTTGGGCGTTGGATTGTTACAGTGATAGTTATGAGTTTCAGTACAACAAAGTCCAAACTCCCGTCTCAGGTCCTCAGTCCTCCAGAGTAGGAGTGTACCTGGATCACAGAGCAGGTATTCTGTCCTTCTACAGCGTCTCTGAAACCATGACTCTCCTCCACAGAGTCCAGACCGCATTCACTCAGCCTCTCTATGCTGGACTTTATCTTCCGTATTTTGATGGAGACTCTGCTGAGTTGTGTGAAGTGAAATAGACAGAAGTCCTTTCAGGGTTGAACTCTGTGTTTGAACTCAACTCATTTTGTCTCCATGTTTGTTGGTGACAGCTGATTGTGGTGGTGTTTCTTCACTGCACAGAGATCAGCTGTCAGTCAAACATTGTGGGCGGTACTTTGACATCTTGTCATGAGTTGTTCTGTAAATGTTTGAGTTTCTTTAGGTGGAGCTCCTTCCTGGTTCTGTTCAGTCATGGAGGCTCTCACTGCTCATGATGATGTTTGTTTACCTGAAGTGACATTTCTCTGCATGAACATTTAAACTTCTCTGAGCTCTAAATGTCTGATGAATATTAGTATTGATGTATTAGTATGTTGTCGTTTCTCTTCCACTGCATGGGTCTTAAGAGAGGAAGCAGCAGACCTCCTTTATCCTCCACACTTTGTTCTCTTTGTGGACATTTGTAAAGAATCTATGGTCACATTGATTTGTTTGTTCAAACCAAATGTTGTTGTTGTTGTTGTTGTTGTGGTGAGGTATTGTAGAAGTGTAATGATCCTGATCATAATCAATAAGGAGATCTTTCATTCTTCTCTTTTACATGCTGACATTCTGCTCAAACTAACTGATTGTGTGGATGAAGTGAATGTGAACATGAAATCATTGAACAAGAGTCATTGAACAGACTTTACTGAAGCTTCACATGATGAATAAACCAACATGAACAAAGTCTTTTCTTCTCCTCTTCATTCCAGGGTTTCACACCAAGCTGATGGACTAAATGTCACACTAATATCAAGTCCTTAAAGATTACTTTCTATCTAAAATATTTACTCGTTTGATCAAAATGTCCACTAGATGTCTCCAGCAGACACGTTATTTGTTCCTGAACTTAAAGAAGTCTCATTTTAGGTTTTAAACTTTTATATTACTTGACTTATCGTTGTCTGTGGTCTATCTAGACCCACACTACCCTGTTCTGCGGTCCATGGAGACCCTACTCTATCCTTTGCTTTGGTTAACGTGACCTCTCTCAACTCTGGTTTAAGTCATGAAAGTGTTTTTCAGAAAGTGCATTTTTGAAGCAGCACATGCACAGCAGGTATGTGTGCATCAAACGATTCCTTTGAGCTGAGGGAAGAAGGTTTACAGGTGTATGTGTTCATGCAGCAAATGTTTACTGTAATCAAAACCATCCGTCATTAGTTGGTTGTCTGTCCTCTACCAGTCTGTTTCTGCTACATCTGTCACAGGTTCTCACCACAGTTATGTTCATCTCCACTGTGACTCAGAGTTAAAGTAACAACTTGTGTTTGATAGCTGTCTTTGTTATTTTCTTTAAAAGTTTAATCTTTGATAGAGTAATGTGGGTTTCTTAACCCTAAATTAAAAGGATTTATGTTATAATAACAGAAATGTGCTTAAATATATTTTTACATTTATATTACTGCATGTACAATATTTTTACACTTGAATAAACAATAATCAAATGCAGAGACAGTTATTCAGTTATAATGCTTTGTAGCCCAAGGCAGTAAAACTGCCTTGGGCTACAAAGCCACACTGAATATAATCCATCAGGCTTAATATTTCTTTAAACACCTGAAAGTTTGACGCGCTTCTCCTCACACAGCGCTGCCAACACTTGCGCAAAAAATACATCAAAACGTGCGGCCTGATCGGGAATGGTGTGCAATGACTTTTCTCAGAGATTCGCCCAGCGGTTTTCCCGAAAATCTAAAAAAACTGAGCAAAATTTCCCCATTGACTTGAATGGGGTTTTGTCGTGAAGAGAGCTAAAAAAAACCCACTTAACTTTGGACCCATATTGACCACCCATACATTAACGTAGAAAAATTATTTAAAGTTTAAAACGTAGACAAAATGATGCCCTTTATTGAGCCAAATGGACATTTTGATAGCTAGCACAGATTTCATGAAGTCACAGATTAAGTTTCAGGAACATTTTGGGTCCGTTTCAGATTTTATAATGAGTGTGTATTGCACGGAATGTTCAGCTCTAGAGTGATGACATCACGGTCAGAGTGGAGCGGAGCAGGAAAATATTCTGTGATTTTTCCAAACAAATTGCTCCCATTCCCACAATTTGTACCCTTTATACACCATTTTTGGCCAAAAAGCTTGGAAATGTTGTGCTGTCGCACACAGATGTCATTGGAATCCAACAGACTTACACATTTGGCTCAAAGAGCGGCAGAGCGACATGAACTCCAACCGACTGCTCCATTAGACTCCATGTTAAATCTCACCACTCATTTCTCAAAGAAAGCAGACGGTACCAGTTTTGTTTATTACGCTGGAGCTCACATTTTAACACCACAAACATAAAAACCACATCTAGGCGTTGGGCAGAATCTTATCTTTCTCAGACACTCAGACTCCTGCTTTTTGTTAAAAGGAGGCAGGAGTTTTGTTCAAAATCACCGTTTACTGTAACATTTCTTAATCAGTCTGCCTCTAACACCAGGTGCGTCATCACCAGGGCAACCAGTTACACACACACACACACACACACACACACACACAAGCCTGTCATTTAATATCCTCTGTGTATGTGTGTCAAACATTATGATTCTGTCTCCTCTCTCACCCACCCAGTCCCACCCTTTCAAAATAAAAGCCCCACAAATACAAGATTCAATCCAAGAGTATGAATCTAAAATGCAGAAACGAGAGAAGCGATATCTCAATCGAACCTCAACAATACTACCGGTAACATCAGTGTGTATATATATATTATGACGTCTTCGGGCAGTAGCAGCCACACTGTCAAAATTTCCTGTGGAATTTTCTAGTTTCTATATAATATGTTAGGAGTAGTACAGTTACAACCGTAGGACTGATTGTAACAGGTTTACCTTCAGGGACAGGAAGTGGTTCATCTCCCAGAAAGCACTGCTTCAGGTCCCGGTACAGCTCCTTCCTCTGAGCTTCCTTCAGCATCGCCTGGTTTCCGTCGACGCCCACAAAATGTCTGAACCCGTCTCGCTTCATCTGAGGGTCAAAACAACGGATTCAGGAAGACCGGAACCTCAGAGCCCGGATCACAGCCGGTTCTCCTCGTGGTTCTCACCTTCTCCGCCACCAGGCCGGTTCCACATGCCACGTCCAGAACAACCGCCGCCTCACGGTCGCCACAGAAACGGGACGAGACGCTTTCGGCCACATGACTCGACATGTTGTAACCCAGGACAACCAAGTCCTGTAGACCAGCGGGGGGGGGGGGGGGGGGGGGTAGACCATCATCGTCATCATCACTTTGACCTACACACACACACACACACACTCACACATAAACACACACACACAAACACACACACAAACACACACACGCGCACACACACAAAAACAAACAAACACACACACACACAAACACACACACACACACACACACACACACACACACACACACAAACAAACACACAAACAAACACACACACACACACACACACAAACAAACACACACATACACACACAAACATATACACACAAACACACACACACACACACATACACACACACACACACACACACACACACAAACACACACACCTGGTCATAATTGTGGGCCCAGGTGTCGTAGAACTCCATCTTTTCTCCAAATGAAGTCTTTCCACGAAGTGCTGACACGACTTCTTTCACAGATTCCATCGATCTTTGAGATGACGACATCTCTCCTGATGAAGAGGAAGAGGAGGAAGAAGAAGAGGAAGAAGAAAAGGAAGAAGTCATAATTCAGACTATAAGGTGTTTCTTATATTTAATGAATGTGTTGCATCTAATGAGTAGAGCTGCACAGAATAATTTAAACTATTAGTAGAATCACATGTTTCTGATTAAAGATACATGATTACAGATAGATGTATTCATTCAAACGAAAATATTCTGCTTTAACATTTGTTGCATTAACTAAAGAACAAAAACAGTTTGTTCTCCTTTATGAACGAGGCGGCTCAGCAGCAATCTAACAGAACCACAGATTATGTTTATACCATTCATTAAATATAATATAGTCTGAATTATGACTTCATATTTCTCTGACATCATAGTTTTGTCTGCTCCTTGTCTGTGATTGGTCAGATGATTAAACTGTGGTTACTTAAACCAGGATGTGTCTTATAATAATTATAACTAGAAAATGCATTTCCTGCTGAAAATACGTTGGAATGCTGAAAGCTGAAATGAATTGCAAAAACATTGCTGAAAATACAGAAATAAGAGAGTACCTGTCTGAAAAATGTTGAAGCCCGAAAGCATTTAAACTGCACTGCTGAAAACCCTTCTATTGAAACGTCTAACTATGGTGTCAGTAGCTGAAAATATGAGAAAGAAGAAGGCTTTGAAAGTTGAAGTTTAACAGGATTTGAAGATTTTCTCCATAGATATCTTATTCAAAACAAATTGCAAAAAGCTTAATAATTTAAAAATGTAAAGATTATAAATATGAAAAGTCATATCACCCTCTCCTGAAAGAGCTGAACATTTTGATATTTGAATGGTTTCTGTGGCTTAAACAATGTGTAGTAGTAGTGATATTTGTAGTAGTAGTAGAAGTTGTAGGTGTAGTAGAAGTATTGTTTAAAGTAGAAGTATTAGTAGCAATAGAGATATTTAAAGTAGTAGTAGAAGTTGTAGTTGTAGTAGAAGTATTATTAGTAGTAGAAGTATTAGTAATTCGAAGAAGTAGTAGAAGTAGTCGTAGTAATAGCTGTAGTATTGGTTGTTGTATTTAATATAACAGTAGTAGTAGTAGAAGAA
The DNA here is from genome assembly GCF_023349555.1 of Cebidichthys violaceus. Lineage (NCBI taxonomy): Eukaryota > Metazoa > Chordata > Actinopteri > Perciformes > Stichaeidae > Cebidichthys > Cebidichthys violaceus. The sequence continues at coordinate 2,654,296 of NW_027176572.1, forward strand.
GTAGTAGTATGAGTAACAGTAATGACAGTATTTGAAGTAGCAGTAATAGCAGTAGTAGAAATACTAGTAGCATTCATACTTTTAGCTGTAGTAGTATTAGTATTGGTAGTAGCATGAATAGTAGCAGTAGTAGTAGTAGTAGCAGTTGTAGTATAAGTAATAGTAGTACTGGTAGTATTAGCAGTAGTGGTAGTAATAATTGCAGTAGTAGTAGTGGTAATAGTTGCAACAACAAAAGTTGTAGTAGAAGTAGTATTAGTAGTATTAGTAGCAGTAGTAGTAATACTAGAAATATTAGCGGCAGTAGTAGTAGTTGTCGTAGTATTAGTAAGAGCATTAATTATTTCAACAAAAAAAGCCTCATTTTGAGCTTAATGTTTAAATACAGTTAATCCATGGGGCTTTTATTTTGAAAGGGTGGGGCTGGGTGGGTTAGACAGGAGGAGAGGAGACTGAATCATAATGTTAGATAAACACAAACAGGTTATTAAATGACAGGCTTCATCAAAAGCATTTCAGTTGGAATTCATTCGGTGGGGCTTGTACTTTAAAATGGTGTGTGTGTGTGTGTGTGTGTGTGTGTGTGAGTGTGTGGGGGGGTCCTCTAAAAGTCTCTAATACCTGAATGACTGTATAAGAGATACACACAAAGAGAGAGAGAGACACACAGAGAGATAGAGAGACACACAGAGAGAGAGAGACACACACAGAGAGATAGAGAGACACACAGAGAGATAGAGAGACACACAGAGAGATAGAGAGACACACAGAGAGATAGAGAGACACACAGAGAGAGAGACACACACAGAGAGATAGAGAGACACACAGAGAGAGAGATACACACGCAGAGAGAGAGATACACACACAGAGAGAGAGATACACATGCAGAGAGAGAGATACACACGCAGAGAGAGAGAGACACACAGAGAGATAGAGAGACACAGAGAGATAGAGAGACACACAGAGATAGAGAGACACGCAGAGAGAGAGAGATACACACGCAGAGAGAGAGAGACACACAGAGATAGAGAGACACGCAGAGAGAGAGAGATACACACGCAGAGAGAGAGAGAGAGACACACAGAGAGATAGAGAGACACGCAGAGAGAGAGAGATACACACGCAGAGAGAGAGAGACACACAGAGAGATAGAGAGACACACAGAGAGATAGAGAGACACACAGAGAGATAGAGAGACACACAGAGAAAGAGATACACACGCAGAGAGAGAGAGAGACACACAGAGAGATAGAGAGACACACAGAGAGAGAGATACACACGCAGAGAGAGAGAGACACAGAGAGATAGAGAGAGAGGCTTGTGTCTGTGAGTCTGTGTGTTTATAAACATCAGTAATTAGCTCAAGCACGAACACCTGTGAGCCTGGCTGCCTTTTCATGAGAAAAGACTGGGAAACACCTGTCAAACAAAACCCCAAAAACCCCATAACCATAGCCCCTATTGCTCCAATATTAATACTGGAGAGGGAGGATGACTTGAAGAACAGATCATGCAAAAATTGTGTCTGTAGTGTAAAAAAAAGTGGCTTCAATGGCGATTTAGAAATGGGGTACGGTTGTCTGTGTAAGACTTTTTTGAAGTACGTTTTAACATTGGGTCTATGGAGGAGAACGTTGGTTTTCCTCTCAAGTAAAGGCTTTTGTGCCAAATGTGTAAATCTGTGAGATTCCACAGTCATATGTCTACGACAAGGACAAGATTAGCTTCATTTCCATCCAAAAATTATGCATGTAGAGTGAAAATTGAGGAGTCAGTCGCAAAAGACAAATATTTTTTTCACAGGAATCTCAAGCTTCTCTTCACTCTAGCGATGACATCACGCACTCTAAGCTGCGCAATACACACCCATTATAAAAGCAGAAAAGGACTGAAAAACACATGAAAGCAAAATTGCTACAGCTCAAAAAGTATAAAAGATATCAAAATGATTATAACATACAATCATTGATCAGGGTTTTCTCAACATTTGAAAGTTCAAATGGTGTCTGTAGCTGAAAGTATGAGGAAGTAGAATGATCTGAAAGTTGAACAAGTTTAAGAGGATTTGAAAAGTTTCTCCATACATTCCAACAATAAGGAGAGAACTCACAACTTCAGGCGTTTTCCTCTCTGGTCCAAATGAACAAAGACACAAATCTCACAACGGTGAAAACAACAAAAGATCTGGATCAAGACTCAGAGATCCAGATTTGCAGAGTCCTCCAGTCTGACAGGAAGTGATCCCTAGATAAGGACAGCAGCTCTGACTCCTGATTGGCTGCTCGACACAGAGCCGCAGGCAGGAGTTTGTTAAACCGGTTCCTTCAACCAGGTGTTCCTCACCTGAAGTCTGAGAAAAACACGTCAGTAAAAGAGACCTTAAAGAAGGAAACAGAATCTCCTGATGGACTCTGAGCGGATAGTTTACACTCTGAAGGTAATCAGTCACATTATGATGCGTTCACTGAACTCAAACAGGTCTGGTGATGCGTTCACCGACCTCAAACAGGTCTGGTGATGCGTTCATTGACCTCAAACAGGTCTGGTGATGCGTTCACTGACCTCAAACAGGTCTGGTGATGCGTTCATTGACCTCAAACAGGTCTGGTGATGCGTTCACTGACCTCAAACAGGTCTAGTGTTGTGTTCACTAACCTCAAACAGGTCTGGGTCTAGTCCGGTCCAGTCTAGTCTGGTCCGGCCCGGTGTACCAGCTCACACCTGTCTGATTACATCACATTACATCACAGTCATTAAACAGACGCTTTTATCCAACGCGACTTACAGGAAGTGTGTTGAACATAAACATGGGTAGTCAAGAGAACTACTGTCACCAGATGTCATGAATGCATCTCGTTGCTCCTTGAACAACAAACGTGACATCATGTCTGTGGAGGTTATTTATTAGTAAACAAATATAATCCATGAAACATTATTTACATTATGAATGTTAGATTTTACAGTGAAAACATTTCCAGAATTAAAGTTGATAAATAATAAAATAATTATTAATCTACAGCAGGTTTGGTCTTAAAGCTCTCTGTAATATTAACAATAATAATAACATTATTAATAACAATAATATATAATAACAATAATAACACCAATAGTAATAACAATAATATATAATAATGATAATAACAACAACAACAACAACAATAATATATAATAATGATAATAACAACAACAACAATAATATTAACAATATATAATAACAACAATAATATATAATAACAATAATAACAATAATATTAACAATAATAATATATAATATATAATAATAATATAAAATAACACTAATAATGATAATAATGACAATAATATTGATGAGGCTCTGTAACACCAGAAGACAATCTAATATCAGGTTAAAATTTACCCAGAAATCCGAGCAAAGAGTCCCGATGAAGAACTAGACCACTTTGTCTGACCCACAACCTGAACCAGGACCTGGTCTGCTCCTCATCAGCAGAGGAATCTAAATCACTCAATCAACGAGGTCCCAAATCTAAAAACATCCTGAAAACTCAGAAGATTATTAAGAAGTTTGGACCCAGAAATTGAAGTCTGACAAAACAACAACAACAACAACAACAGAAAAACAGCAACAGAGAAACATCTTGTGATGAATGAAGACCAGAAACCTCCTCTGTGCGTCCTCTCAGACCAAGTTTAAACTACCTTAGCTGCTAAGCTAATGACTACCAAGCTAACCAGCCGGAAAAACATATGCTGCGTTCAAGACAACTCGAAAACTTCAGACCTCCTACGAGAAAAGAAGGATGCTGAACTGTATTGAGTTCAAATAATACTGAATAATAGTTTCAATAAGTCGCGGTTGGCGGTTAGCAAGCTGTCGCTGTTGAGGAGAGATTTCACTCTGACGGAGGAGACAAACAAACGTCTACTGAGTTTATGACCCCCCCAGGTATCAGCAGCAGGTGTGCTCAGATGAGTTGCACCTGTAGCCACGCCCCCCTCTCCAGTGATGTCACCGGGTCCTGGAGTACACCTGTCCATCACAGCAGGAGATGAGAGGTGAAGCTGCTCTGGTCCTTTAGAGACGTGAAGAGAAAGTTCAAGGTCAGTGTGTCCGCCGCCACCACCTCCATCGTCAGAGGTGCAGTTGCATTGTGGGTAGTGTAAGTTTAGCTGTAGAAGAAGAGTTTTGTCACACTTTGAAGCTGCTGGACTTGGTTCCTCTTCTTCGCTTGTTTGCCGGCGTCGTTGCCTGAGGTCGTGACATCACAGGTGACCTGGGGACCAGGCTCAGCCTGGTGGTCTGCGGCGGCGGCGGCGGTACGGTCCTCTGCGTCAGTGTCAGCGGCGTCTCTCGTACCGCGGCCACCCTGACGGTGTTCCTCCCGTAGAGCCTCCTCTCGTACTGCAGCAGCTGCTCCCAGAAGCCGGCGTTGAGCCTGACGTAAGGCCGGCTCTCCTGGACCCAGCGGTGCGCCTGGCGGAGCGTCACCGCTCTGAACCGCATCAGGTACGCCATCACCAGCGCCGGCGACCGGCTCATGCCGACAGCGCAGTGCACCAGGGTGCCCCCCCCGCGGTTTGCGTGGATACGCTCGGCCACCCGGTCGAAGTGGTCTCCTAGACGGGCGCTGGGCAGGTCGGCGACGGGGACCCGAACACACTCCACGCCGCGGTAGGACGGGCTGGCGTGGCTCAGAGTAGCGTTCACGATCAGAGTGATGTTCTTCTGGGTCACCAGGGCGGCGTTCAGGGGGGCGTCGGCTCCACCGAGGAACAAAGTGGGCGTGACCTGAGACACCGCCATGACACCTGTGAGGAGACGCGTGACTGTTAGTACTCATTACTGCAGAGAAGTACAAATACATCACTGTAAGTATACTGTTAGCATAAAAGTACTAATACCACACTGTAAGAGTACTCTGTTAGTGTAAAGATATTAATACCACACTGTAAGAGTACTCTGTTAGTGTAAAGATATTAATACCACACTGTAAGAGTACTCTGTTAGCGTAAAGGTACTAATACCACACTGTAAGAGTACTCTGTTAGCGTAAAGGTACTAATACCACACTGTAAGAGTACTCTGTTAGCGTAAAGGTACTAATACCACACTGTAAGAGTACTCTGTTAGCGTAAAAGTACTAATACCACACTGTAAGAGTACTCTGTTAGTGTAAAGGTACTAATACCACACTGTAAGAGTACTCTGTTAGTGTAAAGGTACTAATACCACACTGTAAGAGTACTCTGTTAGTGTAAAGATATTAATACCACACTGTAAGAGTACTCTGTTAGCGTAAAAGTACTAATACCACACTGTAAGAGTACTCTGTTAGCATAAAGGTAGTAAAACCACACTGTAAGAGTACTCTGTTAGCATAAAAGTACTAATACCACACTGTAAGAGTACTCTGTTAGCATAAAGGTAGTAAAACCACACTGTAAGAGTACTCTGTTAGCATAAAAGTACTAATACCACACTGTAAGAGTACTCTGTTAGTGTAAAGGTACTAATACCACACTGTAAGATTACTCTGTTAGTGTAAAGATATTAATACCACACTGTAAGAGTACTCTGTTAGCGTAAAAGTACTAATACCACACTGTAAGAGTACAATGTTAGCATAAAGGTAGTAAAACCACACTGTAAGAGTACTCTGTTAGCGTAAAAGTACTAATACCACACTGTAAGAATACTGTGAAGTCTGAAGAAGAGCTTTGATAAAGTTAAGCTTGTGCTAGGCTTTTATTGTGAAACTATTTGACACTGAAACAGGAAGTTCTTCCTGTTTAAATTTAAGCTTCCAGCTGATTTCTTCTCTTCTTCTGTTGTTCAGAGGATCTTTGTCTCTTTGATCAGAGTTTAGTTAGAACATCTAGTGAACTAAAGAACATCTTAAACTAAAGAACATCTAGTGAACTAAAGAACATCTAGTAAACTAAAAAACTAAAGAACCTCTAGTGAACTAAAGAACATCTAGTAAACTAAAGAACCTCTAGTGAACTAAAGAACATCTAGTAAACTAAACATCTAGTGAACTAAAGAACATCTAGTGAACTAAACATCTAGTGAACTAAAGAACTAAAGAACCTCTAGTGAACTAAACATCTAGTGAACTAAAGAACCTCTAGTGAACTAAAGAACCTCTTGTGAACTAAAGAACATCTAGTGAACTAAAGAACCTCTAGTGAACTAAAGAACATCTAGTGAACTAAACATCTAGTGAACTAAAGAACAAAAGAACCTCTTGTGAACTAATGAATTAAAGAACATCCAGTGAACTAAAGAACATCTAGTGAACTAAAGAACGTCTAGTAAACTAAACATCTAGTGAACTAAAGAACATCTAGTAAACTAAACATTTAGTGAACTAAAGAACATCTAGTGAACTAAACATCTAGTGAACTAAAGAACCTTCTGTGAACTAAAGAACATCTAGTGAACTAAAGAACATCTAGTGAACTGAAGAACATCTAGTGAACTAAAGAACCTTCTGTGAACTAAAGAACATCTAGTGAACTGAAGAACATCTAGTGAACTGAAGAACATCTAGTGAACTAAAGAACCTCTTGTGAACTAAAGAACATCTAGTAAACTAAACATCTAGTGAACTAAAGAACCTCTAGCAAACTAAACATCTAGTGAACTGAAGAACATCTGTCAATGAAGACTACGCTAGCAGTTTCCCTCCACTTCCAGCCTTTGTGCTAAGCTAGGCTAGCCTCACCCTGGACCCGTCTGTGAAGATGTTTTAATGTGTTTTACCTGCTGCTGGTCCTTCAGTTTAGGTTGTGTCTCCGTCTGGTCGCTGCTGTGAATGAACACACACACACACACACACACACACACACACACACACACACACACACACACACACAGAGAGAGAGAGAGAGAGAGAGAGAGAGAGAGAGAGAGAGAGAGAGAGAGAGAGAGAGAGAGAGAGAGAGAGAGAGAGAGAGAGAGAGAGAGAGAGAGAGAGAGAGAGAGAGAGAGAGAGACCGTAGAAGGCCGGTGGAGTCGGTGGACCAGCCAATAACCTGAAGGGTTACTTTTAGTCTGACAGCTGAGAACTGGTCCTGAAGTCATGTGACTTTGAACCAAAATAGAACCAAACAAGAAGCTCCGTCAGCTTTCTATAAACACTTATTAATTACTGACTATTAACTAAATTCTTCAACAGAAGTCAGATTAATTATGGATTGTAAAATGTGACAATATATTATATATTATCATTGAGATTAAATGTGTGTAATGAGTTTTAAAATGTGGAGGTTTCAGATTTTGCTCTTCTATTTAAATAAAACTAAAAATGATAATAACTGAAAGTCTAAAAGCGTCGTTACGGTTTCTGAAGTTCTGGTTCTGGTCTTGTGACGGACTGAGGACCAATCAGAGTCCAGGACAGGTGAGAGAGTATGACATCATGTATTAGTATCATGTGGTTTATGCATTTATTATTTTATTCTTCTGTGTTTACTTGTTTTTATTCTTAATTATTTGTATATGTTGTTTATTCACATTCATTTGGAGGAAGGTTCACTGTTGATTAATAAACGTTCATAAAGATGACCGGTAGAGGGCAGCAGAGGGAAACCGGAAGTTTAGAAGAAAAACAAGAAGAAGAAGAAGAAGAAGTCGTCCATCTTGCTAACAGTTAGCCTGTTAGCTTCCTCCGTTATGGCGGAACTAAACCGACAGCTCCAGGAGTATTTGGCCCAGTCCAAAGGTGGCGGCTCCAGAACCACGTCCCAGTCCAGCTCCAGCACCACAGTGAACCTAGACGACCCGGACCCGGTCTCGGGGAGCTGGTTCGGGCGGTGGTCTAGTCCGTGGTCCGGAGGAGGTCCGTCCGGCAGCCAGAGCTCCGGAGGAAACAGCGGGTTTTCTTGGCCGTGGTCGTCCGAGCCGGACCCCTGTCTGCCGGGCATGAGTCGTCGTCAGCGGCTCGTGGTCTCCTTGGTGTTCGCGTCGTTCTCCGCGCTGTGCTTCGGCCTCTCCGCGCTCTACGCGCCGCTGCTGCTGCTCTACGCACGCAAGTTCGCGCTGCTCTGGTCGCTCGGTTCGCTGTTCGCCATCGCGGCAGCGGCGGTGCTTCGTGGGCCCAGCCGACTCTTCGCCGGCCTGTCCACCTCCCCCGGACCCGCCGTGTACCTGTGCGCCCTCGTGGGGACCCTGTACGCGGCGCTGAGCCTCCACAGCACCGCGCTGACCGCGCTGGGAGCCGCGGTGCAGGTCGCGGTCATCGTCGGCCACGTGGTGTCGCTGCTGCCCGGAGGAAGCGCGGGGATCCGCTTCATGGGGGGGATGGCGGCGTCGGCCATCAAGAGGACCGTGACCGGGAAAACCATGCCTATCTGAGCGGGAAAACCACGCCGATGTGACCTGGGACGAGCGTCACACGGTCACGTGATGTCTGTTCTGATCACTGAGCTACAGACAGACCTACAGACTGCTGCTCAGAGGACCAAATAATAAAGTTATGTTTGAACTTTCCATGAATAAAGTCACTTTAATAAAATAATAAACTCTGGTTTCATCTGTGACACAGTACTGAGTACTACTGAGTGTGTACTCTGAGTATTATATTTATTCAGATAGTACACTGAATACCCCCCGCCCCCATGTGACGATGAGTTGAAGTGTGAATCTTTATTGTCCACCTCAGTGAAAACACAAAAACATAGAAATCTTTTACAAAAAAGCAACAAGACGAAGTGACTCTGAAATAAAAGAGACGATGATTCTCTACAATATTTTACATTAAAACGTTCTGTTTGCTGCTCCGTCAGTACGGACCAATCAGGAGCCAGCGTCCCTCACAGCAGCAGAGATCTGAATGTGTCACATGACCAAAAGTTTGTCTGAAGGTTCCTCAGGATCTGGACTCAGGTCTGTGAGGCAGCAGAGGGTCATGGGAGTTTGTTTTTTCCTTCAGGACTACCGGCCCCGGCTGCCCCCCCTCGGTGGTCCTCTGGGTGCTGGTCCTCCCCTCCTGGGGACCGGTCCAGGTCCTCCGGGACCCCAGCCTCCTCGTCCACCTCGACCAGACGGGCCGTAGCCCCCGTCCTCCCTCTGGGGGGGGCGGCCTGCAGGTGAAACCAGACCACAAGGCTTCAGATCTTTGTTTGTTAAACCAACGATGGTGTGATTGTGATATTTGTGCTGCTGACTCACCTCCGTCGGCTCCCGGGGACTCTCGCTCTCGGGGGTCTCCGGTTCCCGGACCGTCCTGCCAAGGACGCTTCCGGGGGGGCAGAGACGCCATGTCCATCCCCTGAAGGGAGGAGGAGCGCTCGCGACCCGCCGGAGACGACCCATCATGCATCTGCTGCTGACCGTCCCGATAGCTATCGTGACCTACAAGACAGGAAGGCAAGGAGACCACCGCCACAATAAGAGTCTGCATAGAAATAATATTTTGTAAGATTGAGACAAAGAAATGTTGGTTCACAAAACCATCACGTTGTTTTTTGTTTATCAATCATGAGATTTCATTTTTAATAAGCTCTTAAAAAAACAGAGGGCTGATGGGAATTGTAGTCCATCCTTTGAACCTTTAAAAGAGATTCTTATATTCCTGGAAAACCTTAAAAAGTCCAGGAACAGTTTTCCAGGAGGGAAAGTGCGTAATACGAGACGTCTCGGGACCAGGAGACACATGGAACCAGAAGCTCTCACCTCCTCTGGGTGGACCTCCTCCTCGAGGCGGCCTCCCTCGGCCCCCGTTGTCCCAGCCTCTGCCCATCTCCTCGGGGCCGTCGAAGCCCTCCTCCTGGCTGCCGTACTCGTCGGAGTAACCTCGAGCTCCGGGCCGGCCGGGGCCTCCTCCTCTGAACCTGAAACAACCAGTGAGTCCAGTTCATGTCTAGTCCAGACCTCTGGGGGTCTGCAGGTTTTTAGTGTATCAGGCTGCTCACCTCTCGTCTCTCCGTCCTCTGAACTCTCCTCCGGTGAACCTCTCCTCGGGGCCCCAGTTCCCTACGTTCCCCCCCCCTCCTCCTCCGCCTCCTCCTCTGTGTCCTCCCCCCCGGTGTCCTCCCCCTCCTCCACCCTGGTATCCTGGTCCAGGTCCTGGTCTCCAGCCCTCCTCTCCTCTGCCATGGAAGTCCTGGCCTCCATCAAAGTCCTGCGGTCCACGTCGACCCTGCTGGTTGTCTCCCCAGTAAGTACTGGAGCCCTGGTCCGGTCCCCCTGGTCCCTGTCGGTCTGAAGGGCCCATGTGGTGGTTGGGCGGCGGTCCCCGAGGGTCTGAGAAGAGTCAACAGTGGTCATGGACAAGGTGGACAAGATGGACATGAGACAATGAGAAAAACAGAACAAATAGCTCAGGACCTACAATGGAACTGAACTGGATGAGTGACTTTTAGTTTCTGTGGTCTTACCTTTGTTGTTGGGCCCCTGCTGCCCCATCCCATGCATCATAGGCCCCGAGTTCTGAAAGACCAGATGACATTTACACAATGCTCTTTGATACGGGCCCTTTAAAAACTAGTCAGACATCAACTTACCTGGTGCTGCATGTATGGGGGTCCCTGCATGTTTCCATGGGGCCCCTGCATGTTACCTTGGGGCCCCTGCATGTTTCCATGGGGTCCTTGCATGTTACCTGGGGGCCCCTGCATATTTCCTGGAGGCCCATGCAACCCTCCCGGGGGTCCCTGCATGTTGCCCATCCCATAGTTGTTTGGTGCGTTGCCATGTGTCCTGGGTGGGGGCCCCATCATCCCACCCTGTGGACCCATCATGTTCCCCTGAGGTTGCATCATGCCCCCCTGAGGGGGAGGACCCTGAGGATCCCTTGGACCCATTCCTCGAGGAGGGGGGCCCATCATCCCACCATGGGGCCCCTGCATCCCTCTGGGTCCCATACCATGAGGCCCTTGGGGGCCCATATTTCTGGGCGGGCCTGGGTGTCTCTGCATGTCTGGTGGTCCCATCATGCCCTGAGGGGGCCCCTGGTGAGACTGCGGTCCAGAAGGTGGCCCCATCTGTCCAGGGGGCATGAAAGGAGGCTGCATGCCTCCGGGGCCCATTGGAGGCCCCATGTTGTTGGGCATCTGCTGAGGAGGCATGTTTGGGGGAAAGCCCTGCTGGCTGGGAGGCATTGGGCCCCCAGGACCTCCGGGGCCCCCAGGGAAGGGGGGCATAGGGCCCTGTCCCTGCGGGGGGCCCATGTTCCCGTCTGTGTTCATCTGGTTCATCCGGTCCATCTTCATTTGCTGCAGCGAGAACCAAAGAGTTTAAAATGAGACTTTGAGGAGCACGTAGAACATCTAACAGATGAAGAGCTGCTCACCTCCAGCAGCATCGGGTTGGTGTACTGCAGAGCCGCCATCTCCTGCTCCATCTCTGACTGAGTTTTCTTTTTGCCGTCCACTTTCTGCTCCACCTTTCGGTCTTTGGACATCTCTCCGCCAGGCGGCATCATGGGCACTTTGTTCTCTGCCCAGGCCTGAAGACAAGGCGAAGGAGTCCACAGTCAACAACACCAACATGGTTTCTACTGTTTCTAACCAACAGCTTCATAATAAACTCAGCAGAAGGTCGTTTACCTGTTGGAACTGGGCTGGGATTGGTTTGGCATACGGTACTTTCTTCTGCGGGACCTTCTTGGAGTCTTTACCCATGACCTCGTCCATGCCCCAGTCAAGACCAGGGATGGACATCTCCACCTCAGGAGCCGCCTCTTTACCTGGAGACAACAGTTGCATCTCAGTTACGCTCAAGATAAACCCGATATAAACCAGAATCATACCCGAGACACGCCCGATACATGCCAGAGATACGCCCGATACATGCCAGAGATACGCCCGATACATACCCGAGATACGCCCGATACATACCCGAGATACGCCCGATACATACCCGAGATACGCCCGATACATACCCGAGATACGCCCGATACATACCCGAGATACGCCCGATACATACCCGAGATACGCCCGATACATACCCGAGATACACCCGATACATACCCGAGTCATACCCGAGATATGCCCAGGATATATCAGATTGAGCCTGAGACACAGCTGAGGAGAATCTTTTGAGGACTTAAACAAGACATTTGCAGCTACGTTTGAACAAATCATGCGGAGAGGTTTTAGCCCAGGGATAGGAGTCGGTCTTCGATGACATTCAAGGTGGAGTAAACTTCATGGGGGCCCAACATTGACCCCTGTGGGACACCTTTTGTCATCAAACTAAGACGACGTGAAACCTACTGCTCTGCTCCAGCTCCATGGCGGCCTTGAGCTGCTCGGGGATCCCCATACCAGGGATGGAGGCCACGCTGTTCAGGTCCACGTCGTCTGAAACACAAACACAGAACCCGTCAGCAGCTGTGATAAAAATAATCACATCTCAAACCCTTCAGAGTGTGTTCAGTCCTCCCGCTGCTCAGGACTCACCGTACTCCATGCCGTCCTCTGACATCCCCGGCAGCAGGTTCAGGTTGTACCGATCTCTCATCTTATCACCTGGTCGGTTCCTCGTCCAGAACTTACTGAAACATAAAGAGAACAAAACAGAAAGATTAAGACACAAAGAAATCTACTCCATCGACATCCAATCAGGGACTAATGAGCTTCTCTAAGTAGTATAAATACACACACACACACACACACACACACACACACACAGTATAAATATACAGTATATACAGTATGTACCTGGTGTGGTCGTTGGAGCCGGAGCACAGGA
>NW_027176573.1:0-2500 GCF_023349555.1 Cebidichthys violaceus
ACAAAAGGGCTAGAAAAACAGAAGAGGAGAAAGGGTAAATTCGGGCGTGGAAAGCACCCCCACTCTCATCTCACCCACACCCGGAAAACAGCACTTTTTCCGGGTGGGCCTCCTCCAGAGCATCCCCCTGGCACCCAGCAACACTGCCACAAAAGGGCCTGAAAAAAGAAGGGTGAGAAAGGCAAAGTCCGGGCTGAAGAGCACCCAGACACACATCTCGCTCACGCCCGGAAAAAAGCACTTTTTCCGGATAAAACACCTCCACAGCATCCCCCTGGCACCCAGCAACACTGACACAAAACGGTCCGAAAAACAGAAGGGGAGAAAGGATAAATTCGGGTGTGGAAAGCACCCCCACTCTCATCTCATCCACACCCGGAAATAAGGCACCTATCCCGGCCACAGGACCTCCGCAGCATCCCCCTGGTCACCCTCCACCACCTCTGCTTAAAGCAGACCGAAATAGTGGGAGAAAGTGTGGGAAAAGCACTCCCACAGCACCAGCCTCATCCACTCATCCACACCCGGAAATCAGGCACCTTTCCCGGCCACAGGACCTCCGCAGCATCTCCCTGGTCACCCAGCATCACCTCTGCTTAAAGCAACCCGAAATAGTGGGAGAAAGTGTGTGAAAAGCACTCACACAGCACCAGCCTCATCCACTCATCCACACCCGGAAATCAGGCACCTTTCCTGGCCACAGGACCTCCGCAGCACCCCCCTGGTCACCCAGCATCACCTCTGCTTAAAGCAGACCGAAATAGTGGGAGAAAGTGTGAGAAAAGCACTCCCACAGCACCAGCCTCATCCACTCATCCACACCCGGAAATCAGGCACCTATCCCGGCCACAGGACCTCCGCAGCATCCCCCTGGTCACCCTCCATCACCTCTGCTTAAAGCAGACCGAAATAGTGGGAGAAAGTGTGTGAAAAGCACTCCCACAGCACCAGCCTCATCCACTCATCCACACCCGGAAATCAGGCACCTTTCCTGGCCACAGGACCTCCGCAGCACCCCCCTGGTCACCCAGCATCACCTCTGCTTAAAGCAGACCGAAATAGTGGGAGAAAGTGTGAGAAAAGCACTCCCACAGCACCAGCCTCATCCACTCATCCACACCCGGAAATAAGGCACCTATCCCGGCCACAGGACCTCCGCAGCATCCCCCTGGTCACCCTCCATCACCTCTGCTTAAAGCAGACCGAAATAGTGGGAGAAAGTGTGTGAAAAGCACTCCCACAGCACCAGCCTCATCCACTCATCCACACCCGGAAATCAGGCACCTTTCCTGGCCACAGGACCTCCGCAGCACCCCCCTGGTCACCCAGCATCACCTCTGCTTAAAGCAGACCGAAATAGTGGGAGAAAGTGTGAGAAAAGCACTCCCACAGCACCAGCCTCATCCACTCATCCACACCCGGAAATAAGGCACCTATCCCGGCCACAGGACCTCCGCAGCATCCCCCTGGTCACCCTCCATCACCTCTGCTTAAAGCAGACCGAAATAGTGGGAGAAAGTGTGTGAAAAGCACTCCCACAGCACCAGCCTCATCCACTCATCCACACCCGGAAATCAGGCACCTTTCCTGGCCACAGGACCTCCGCAGCACCCCCCTGGTCACCCAGCATCACCTCTGCTTAAAGCAGACCGAAATAGTGGGAGAAAGTGTGAGAAAAGCACTCCCACAGCACCAGCCTCATCCACTCATCCACACCCGGAAATAAGGCACCTTTCCCGGCCACAGGACCTCCGCAGCACCCCCCTAGTCACCCACCAACACCTCTGACTCAAGCTCCCACCAAAAACGGGGAAAAAATAAAAAATAGCCCTCCAAAAACACCCCCCCCCAACCGGACCCACCCCCACCCGGCCACCCCTCACCAAAAGCCCGCAGAGACACCTCCGGCAGCTACCCTTCTAACCCCGTCTCCAGGCGGTCCCGGGCCCCCACACTTAAGCACCCTCTCTGGGTTAAAACCAAAACTCCGACCGTTCAGGACGTTCATGCCCCTGGTAATTTAGTTTCGTGCCCCTGGTAGATGGGAGAGAAGCGCTAAAGCCTTCAACTAGCCGAGCTAGAGCCTCCAAAGCGGCCTCCACAACCACAATACAGGGCCTGGAGGTCAGTTTGCTGGTTTTTTTCTAAGTGTAATTCCAAACTGCAACTCTCACTTTGTCCACAGGATGGCGACATTGGACTGCAAGTGAGCTCCAAGCGGTTGAATGTAAATGATTTATCCGGCCTTATGACCCTAAAAACGGACACTTTTACACATATAAGCTGGATGAAATACATTTCACGTGGTCCTGGTCCTCTGAGCGAGTACCAGAGAGCTAGGCAGAGCCAGGCTATGTCCCTAGGCCGAGCTGGAGCCTCCAAAGCGGCCTCCACAACCACAATACAGGGCCTGGAGGTCAGTTTGCTGGTTTTTTTCTAAGTGTAATTCCAAACTGCAACTCTCACTTTGTCCACAGGATGGCGACATTGGACTGCAAGT
>NW_027176573.1:15000-22500 GCF_023349555.1 Cebidichthys violaceus
GTAACTGTCTGGAGGACGTGCGTAAAGAGGCCGTACACATCATAATTTAATCCGTTTTATTGACATAATGCTGGGTCAAAAATCCTCCGCAAACAGCTGCTGTGACTGTCTGGAGGACGTGCGTAAAGAGGCTGTTATTGTCATCTGTCAATCCGTTTTAAGATCACAATCTGAGGGAAAGCACCCTCCAGAAACAGTCGCTGTGACAGTCTGGAGGACGCGCGTAAAGAGGCTGTTATTGTCATCTGTCAATCCGTTTTGAGCTCACAATCTGAGGGAAAGCATCCTCCAGAAACAGTCGCTGTGACAGTCTGGAGGACGCGCGTAAAGAGGCTGTTATTATCATCTGTCAATCCGTTTTGAGCTCACAATCTGAGGGAAAGCATCCTCCAGAAACAGTCGCTGTGACAGTCTGGAGGACGCGCGTAAAGAGGCTGTTATTGTCATCTGTCAATCCGTTTTGAGCTCACAATCTGAGGGAAAGCATCCTCCAGAAACAGTCGCTGTGACAGTCTGGAGGACGCGCGTAAAGAGGCTGTTATTGTCATCTGTCAATCCGTTTTAAGGTCACAATATGATGGAAAGCATCCTCCAGAAACAGTCGCTATAACTGTCTGGAGGACGTGCGTAAAGAGGCCGTTAACGTCATCTGTCAATCCGTTTTAAATTCACAATCCGAGGCAAAGCCTCCTCCAGAAACAGTCGCTATAACTGTCTGGAGGACGTGCGTAAAGAGGCCTTTAACGTCATCTGTCAATCCGTTTTGAGCTCACAATCTGAGGGAAAGCATCCTCCAGAAACAGTCGCTGTGACAGTCTGGAGGACGTGCGTAAAGAGGCCGTACACATCATAATTTAATCCGTTGTATTGACATAATGCTGGGTCAAAAATCCTCCGCAAACAGCCGCTATAACTGTCTGGAGGACGCGCGTAAAGAGGCCGTTAACGTCATCTGTCAATCCGTTTTAAATTCACAATCCGAGGCAAAGCCTCCTCCAGAAACAGTCGCTATAACTGTCTGGAGGACGTGCGTAAAGAGGCCGTTAATGTGGCGAGAGAGTCCGTTTAAAGCTCACAATGTGAGGCGAAACATCCTCCAGCAACAGCCGCTATAACTGTCTGGAGGACGTGCGTAAAGAGGCCGTTAACGTCATCTGTCAATCCGTTTGAAATTCACAATCCGAGGCAAAGCCTCCTCCAGAAACAGTCGCTATAACTGTCTGGAGGACGTGCGTAAAGAGGCCGTTAATGTGGCGAGAGAGTCCGTTTAAAGCTCACAATGTGAGGCGAAACATCCTCCAGCAACAGCCGCTATAACTGTCTGGAGGACGTGCGTAAAGAGGCCGTTAACGTCATCTGTCAATCCGTTTTAAATTCACAATCCGAGGCAAAGCCTCCTCCAGAAACAGTCGCTATAACTGTCTGGAGGACGTGCGTAAAGAGGCCGTTAATGTGGCGAGACAGTCCGTTTAAAGCTCACAATGTGAGGCGAAACATCCTCCAGCAACAGCCGCTATAACTGTCTGGAGGACGTGCGTAAAGAGGCCGTTAACGTCATCTGTCAATCCGTTTGAAATTCACAATCCGAGGCAAAGCCTCCTCCAGAAACAGTCGCTATAACTGTCTGGAGGACGTGCGTAAAGAGGCCGTTAATGTGGCGAGAGAGTCCGTTTAAAGCTCACAATGTGAGGCGAAACATCCTCCAGCAACAGCCGCTATAACTGTCTGGAGGACGTGCGTAAAGAGGCCGTTAACGTCATCTGTCAATCCGTTTGAAATTCACAATCCGAGGCAAAGCCTCCTCCACAAACAGCCGCTATAACTGTCTGGAGGACGTGCGTAAAGAGGCTGTTATTGTCATCTGTCAATCCGTTTTGAGCTCACAATCTGAGGGAAAGCATCCTCCAGAAACAGTCGCTGTGACAGTCTGGAGGACGTGCGTAAAGAGGCCGTACACATCATAATTTAATCCGTTGTATTGACATAATGCTGGGTCAAAAATCCTCCGCAAACAGCCGCTATAACTGTCTGGAGGACGTGCGTAAAGAGGCTGTTAACGTCATCTGTCAATCCGTTTTAAATTCACAATCTG
The DNA here is from genome assembly GCF_023349555.1 of Cebidichthys violaceus. Classification (NCBI taxonomy): domain Eukaryota; kingdom Metazoa; phylum Chordata; class Actinopteri; order Perciformes; family Stichaeidae; genus Cebidichthys; species Cebidichthys violaceus. The sequence goes on from NW_027176573.1 coordinate 17,093, forward strand.
AGGAAAAGCATTCTCCAGAAACAGTCGCTGTGACAGTCTGGAGGACGTGCGTAAAGAGGCCGTACACATCATAATTTAATCCGTTGTATTGACATAATGCTGGGTCAAAAATCCTCCGCAAACAGCCGCTATAACTGTCTGGAGGACGCGCGTAAAGAGGCTGTTAACGTCATCTGTCAATCCGTTTTAAATTCACAATCTGAGGGAAAGCATTCTCCAGAAACAGTCGCTGTAACTGTCTGGAGGACGTGCGTAAAGAGGCCGTACACATCATAATTTAATCCGTTTTATTGACATAATGCTGGGTCAAAAATCCTCCACAAACAGCCGCTGTGACAGTCTGGAGGACGCGCGTAAAGAGGCCGTTAACGTCATCTGTCAATCCGTTTTAAATTCACAATCCGAGGCAAAGCCTCCTCCAGAAACAGTCGCTATAACTGTCTGGAGGACGTGCGTAAAGAGGCCGTTAACGTCATCTGTCAATCCGTTTTAAATTCACAATCCGAGGCAAAGCCTCCTCCAGAAACAGTCGCTATAACTGTCTGGAGGACGTGCGTAAAGAGGCCGTTAACGTCATCTGTCAATCCGTTTTAAATTCACAATCCGAGGCAAAGCCTCCTCCAGAAACAGTCGTTGTAACTGCCTGGAGGACGCGCGTAAAGAGGCCGTTAACATAATCAGTTAATCCGTTTGAAAGTCATTTTCTAAGGCAGCGCTTCCCCGCAACACTCCGCTGTTGTCCGTCAAAACTCGGATCTCCCAGGCCCAGCCAGAACGCTCCATTCGCGGGGAAGAGACGTCCGCAACACACCGCTGTTGTCCGTCAAAAAATCGGATCACATAGGCCGAGCATAATGGCTTTAAATCGGATAAAGTACTTCCGCGTTGTCGCCTGTCTTTGCCGCCCTGGTAACCGGGAGTCGGGCCGAAATTATCTCCGTGGTGCCTTCACTTTTCCGGCCTTCTTGTAGTAAAGCTGTCGCTGTCTTTTCATGATAGACAGATTTTTGAAAAACCGGTTTCACAAAATGTGCGCAAGGTGGCTTGGTTACCCCCTACCAAAAGTGGTCACATCGGGATAGGCAAAAACCAATAAGCGCTGAAGGCTTCAGCGCTTATTGGTTTTTGCCTAGAGACACTCTGTCGTTTTTTGGAGGTTCGCGCCCCTGGAATTCTTGCAAGTCAGCGAAGCGCTGAAGCCTTCAGCGCTTCGTGTTGCCTAGAAACACTTTGGCGTTTTGCTGGGTTTTACGCCCCTGGAACTCTTGCGAGTCAGCGAAGCGCTGAAGCCTTCAGCGCTTCGTGTTGCCTAGAGACACTTTGGCGTTTTTCTGACTTTTACGCCCCTGGAACTCTTGCGACTCAACGAAGCGCTGAAGCCTTCAGCGCTTCGTGTTGCCTAGAGTCACGTCACATACGCGGCTGGGTTTTTTTTTCCCTTTTTCTTCCTTTTTCCGGGATTTTCGTGCCCCAGAGCATGCCTCTCTCCCTGGGATGCCTCCGACTGCTGCTCCATGCCCTCTCTCTCTCTCTCTCTCTCTCTCTCTCTCTCTCTCTCTCTCTCTCTCTCTCTCTCTCTCTCTCTCTCTCTCTCTCTCTCTCATCATCCCAGTTTAGGGCGCTTTTTCCGGGCATTAGCTCACGTAGCAACATCAGCACCATGGACAGCACCACGGACAGCGCCCTGGACGTCATTTACCAGGGAAAGGGGGCACATTTCCCGGATCTTTGACCTCCACCGCATCCCCTAGGCCCCTGCCAACACTGCCACAAGAGGGCCCGAAAAACGGATGGTGAGAAAGGGTAAATTCGGGCGTGGAAAGCACCCCCACTCTCATCTCACCCACACCCGGAAAACAGCACTTTTTCCGGGTGGGCCTCTTCCAGAGCATCCCTTGGGCTCCCCCCAACACTCCCACAAAATGACCCGAAAAAAAGAGGGTGGGAAAGGGTAAGTTCGGGCTGAAAAGCACCCAGACACACATCTCGCTCACGCCCGGAAAACAGCACTTTTTCCGGGTGACTCACCTCCAGAGCATCCCCTGGGCTCCCCCCAACACTCCCACAAAAGGGCCCGAAAAACGGATGGTGAGAAAGGGTAAATTCGGGCGTGGAAAGCACCCCCACTCTCATCTCACCCACACCCGGAAAACAGCACTTTTTCCGGGTGGGCCTCCTCCAGAGCAACCCCCTGGCACCCAGCAACACTCCCACAAAAGGACCCGAAAAAAAGAGGGTGAAAAAGGGTAAGTTTGGGCTGAAAAGCACCCAGACACACATCTCGCTCACGCCCGGAAAATGGCACTTTTTCCGGGTGACTCACATCCAGAGCATCCCCTGGGCTCCCAGCAACACTCCCACAAAAGGGCCCGAAAAACGGAGGGTGGGAAAGGGTAAATTCGGGCGTGGAAGGCACCCCCACTCTCATCCCTTCCACACCCGGAAAACGAGCACTTTTTCCGGGTGACTCACCTCCAGAGCATCCCCTGGGCTCCCCCCAACACTCCCACAAAAGGGCCCGAAAAACGGATGGTGAGAAAGGGTAAATTCGGGCGTGGAAAGCACCCCCACTCTCATCTCACCCACACCCGGAAAACAGCACTTTTTCCGGGTGGGCCTCCTCCAGAGCAACCCCCTGGCACCCAGCAACACTCCCACAAAAGGACCCGAAAAACGGAGGGTGGGAAAGGGTAAATTCGGGCGTGGAAAGCATCCCCACTCTCATCTCCTCCACACCCGGAAAAAGAGCACTTTTCCCGGGTGGGCCTCCTCCAGAGCATCCCCCTGGCACCCAGCAACACTGCCACAAAAGGGCCTGAAAAAAGAAGGGTGAGAAAGGCAAAGTCCGGGCTGAAGAGCACCCAGACACACATCTCGCTCACGCCCGGAAAAAAGCACTTTTTCCCCGGTAAAACACCTCCAGAGCATCCCCTGGGCTCCCCCCAACACTGACACAAAAGGGCTAGAAAAACAGAAGAGGAGAAAGGGTAAATTCGGGCGTGGAAAGCACCCCCACTCTCATCTCACCCACACCCGGAAAACAGCACTTTTTCCGGGTGGGCCTCCTCCAGAGCATCCCCCTGGCACCCAGCAACACTGCCACAAAAGGGCCTGAAAAAAGAAGGGTGAGAAAGGCAAAGTCCGGGCTGAAGAGCACCCAGACACACATCTCGCTCACGCCCGGAAAAAAGCACTTTTTCCGGATAAAACACCTCCACAGCATCCCCCTGGCACCCAGCAACACTGACACAAAACGGTCCGAAAAACAGAAGGGGAGAAAGGATAAATTCGGGTGTGGAAAGCACCCCCACTCTCATCTCATCCACACCCGGAAATAAGGCACCTATCCCGGCCACAGGACCTCCGCAGCATCCCCCTGGTCACCCTCCACCACCTCTGCTTAAAGCAGACCGAAATAGTGGGAGAAAGTGTGGGAAAAGCACTCCCACAGCACCAGCCTCATCCACTCATCCACACCCGGAAATCAGGCACCTTTCCCGGCCACAGGACCTCCGCAGCATCTCCCTGGTCACCCAGCATCACCTCTGCTTAAAGCAACCCGAAATAGTGGGAGAAAGTGTGTGAAAAGCACTCACACAGCACCAGCCTCATCCACTCATCCACACCCGGAAATCAGGCACCTTTCCTGGCCACAGGACCTCCGCAGCACCCCCCTGGTCACCCAGCATCACCTCTGCTTAAAGCAGACCGAAATAGTGGGAGAAAGTGTGAGAAAAGCACTCCCACAGCACCAGCCTCATCCACTCATCCACACCCGGAAATCAGGCACCTATCCCGGCCACAGGACCTCCGCAGCATCCCCCTGGTCACCCTCCATCACCTCTGCTTAAAGCAGACCGAAATAGTGGGAGAAAGTGTGTGAAAAGCACTCCCACAGCACCAGCCTCATCCACTCATCCACACCCGGAAATCAGGCACCTTTCCTGGCCACAGGACCTCCGCAGCACCCCCCTGGTCACCCAGCATCACCTCTGCTTAAAGCAGACCGAAATAGTGGGAGAAAGTGTGAGAAAAGCACTCCCACAGCACCAGCCTCATCCACTCATCCACACCCGGAAATAAGGCACCTATCCCGGCCACAGGACCTCCGCAGCATCCCCCTGGTCACCCTCCATCACCTCTGCTTAAAGCAGACCGAAATAGTGGGAGAAAGTGTGTGAAAAGCACTCCCACAGCACCAGCCTCATCCACTCATCCACACCCGGAAATCAGGCACCTTTCCTGGCCACAGGACCTCCGCAGCACCCCCCTGGTCACCCAGCATCACCTCTGCTTAAAGCAGACCGAAATAGTGGGAGAAAGTGTGAGAAAAGCACTCCCACAGCACCAGCCTCATCCACTCATCCACACCCGGAAATAAGGCACCTATCCCGGCCACAGGACCTCCGCAGCATCCCCCTGGTCACCCTCCATCACCTCTGCTTAAAGCAGACCGAAATAGTGGGAGAAAGTGTGTGAAAAGCACTCCCACAGCACCAGCCTCATCCACTCATCCACACCCGGAAATCAGGCACCTTTCCTGGCCACAGGACCTCCGCAGCACCCCCCTGGTCACCCAGCATCACCTCTGCTTAAAGCAGACCGAAATAGTGGGAGAAAGTGTGAGAAAAGCACTCCCACAGCACCAGCCTCATCCACTCATCCACACCCGGAAATAAGGCACCTTTCCCGGCCACAGGACCTCCGCAGCACCCCCCTAGTCACCCACCAACACCTCTGACTCAAGCTCCCACCAAAAACGGGGAAAAAATAAAAAATAGCCCTCCAAAAACACCCCCCCCCAACCGGACCCACCCCCACCCGGCCACCCCTCACCAAAAGCCCGCAGAGACACCTCCGGCAGCTACCCTTCTAACCCCGTCTCCAGGCGGTCCCGGGCCCCCACACTTAAGCACCCTCTCTGGGTTAAAACCAAAACTCCGACCGTTCAGGACGTTCATGCCCCTGGTAATTTAGTTTCGTGCCCCTGGTAGATGGGAGAGAAGCGCTAAAGCCTTCAACTAGCCGAGCTAGAGCCTCCAAAGCGGCCTCCACAACCACAATACAGGGCCTGGAGGTCAGTTTGCTGGTTTTTTTCTAAGTGTAATTCCAAACTGCAACTCTCACTTTGTCCACAGGATGGCGACATTGGACTGCAAGTGAGCTCCAAGCGGTTGAATGTAAATGATTTATCCGGCCTTATGACCCTAAAAACGGACACTTTTACACATATAAGCTGGATGAAATACATTTCACGTGGTCCTGGTCCTCTGAGCGAGTACCAGAGAGCTAGGCAGAGCCAGGCTATGTCCCTAGGCCGAGCTGGAGCCTCCAAAGCGGCCTCCACAACCACAATACAGGGCCTGGAGGTCAGTTTGCTGGTTTTTTTCTAAGTGTAATTCCAAACT
>NW_027176573.1:35000-40089 GCF_023349555.1 Cebidichthys violaceus
TATTGACATAATGCTGGGTCAAAAATCCTCCGCAAACAGCCGCTGTAACTGTCTGGAGGACGTGCGTAAAGAGGCCGTACACATCATAATTTAATCCGTTTTATTGACATAATGCTGGGTCAAAAATCCTCCGCAAACAGCTGCTGTGACTGTCTGGAGGACGTGCGTAAAGAGGCTGTTATTGTCATCTGTCAATCCGTTTTAAGATCACAATCTGAGGGAAAGCACCCTCCAGAAACAGTCGCTGTGACAGTCTGGAGGACGCGCGTAAAGAGGCTGTTATTGTCATCTGTCAATCCGTTTTGAGCTCACAATCTGAGGGAAAGCATCCTCCAGAAACAGTCGCTGTGACAGTCTGGAGGACGCGCGTAAAGAGGCTGTTATTATCATCTGTCAATCCGTTTTGAGCTCACAATCTGAGGGAAAGCATCCTCCAGAAACAGTCGCTGTGACAGTCTGGAGGACGCGCGTAAAGAGGCTGTTATTGTCATCTGTCAATCCGTTTTGAGCTCACAATCTGAGGGAAAGCATCCTCCAGAAACAGTCGCTGTGACAGTCTGGAGGACGCGCGTAAAGAGGCTGTTATTGTCATCTGTCAATCCGTTTTAAGGTCACAATATGATGGAAAGCATCCTCCAGAAACAGTCGCTATAACTGTCTGGAGGACGTGCGTAAAGAGGCCGTTAACGTCATCTGTCAATCCGTTTTAAATTCACAATCCGAGGCAAAGCCTCCTCCAGAAACAGTCGCTATAACTGTCTGGAGGACGTGCGTAAAGAGGCCTTTAACGTCATCTGTCAATCCGTTTTGAGCTCACAATCTGAGGGAAAGCATCCTCCAGAAACAGTCGCTGTGACAGTCTGGAGGACGTGCGTAAAGAGGCCGTACACATCATAATTTAATCCGTTGTATTGACATAATGCTGGGTCAAAAATCCTCCGCAAACAGCCGCTATAACTGTCTGGAGGACGCGCGTAAAGAGGCCGTTAACGTCATCTGTCAATCCGTTTTAAATTCACAATCCGAGGCAAAGCCTCCTCCAGAAACAGTCGCTATAACTGTCTGGAGGACGTGCGTAAAGAGGCCGTTAATGTGGCGAGAGAGTCCGTTTAAAGCTCACAATGTGAGGCGAAACATCCTCCAGCAACAGCCGCTATAACTGTCTGGAGGACGTGCGTAAAGAGGCCGTTAACGTCATCTGTCAATCCGTTTGAAATTCACAATCCGAGGCAAAGCCTCCTCCAGAAACAGTCGCTATAACTGTCTGGAGGACGTGCGTAAAGAGGCCGTTAATGTGGCGAGAGAGTCCGTTTAAAGCTCACAATGTGAGGCGAAACATCCTCCAGCAACAGCCGCTATAACTGTCTGGAGGACGTGCGTAAAGAGGCCGTTAACGTCATCTGTCAATCCGTTTTAAATTCACAATCCGAGGCAAAGCCTCCTCCAGAAACAGTCGCTATAACTGTCTGGAGGACGTGCGTAAAGAGGCCGTTAATGTGGCGAGACAGTCCGTTTAAAGCTCACAATGTGAGGCGAAACATCCTCCAGCAACAGCCGCTATAACTGTCTGGAGGACGTGCGTAAAGAGGCCGTTAACGTCATCTGTCAATCCGTTTGAAATTCACAATCCGAGGCAAAGCCTCCTCCAGAAACAGTCGCTATAACTGTCTGGAGGACGTGCGTAAAGAGGCCGTTAATGTGGCGAGAGAGTCCGTTTAAAGCTCACAATGTGAGGCGAAACATCCTCCAGCAACAGCCGCTATAACTGTCTGGAGGACGTGCGTAAAGAGGCCGTTAACGTCATCTGTCAATCCGTTTGAAATTCACAATCCGAGGCAAAGCCTCCTCCACAAACAGCCGCTATAACTGTCTGGAGGACGTGCGTAAAGAGGCTGTTATTGTCATCTGTCAATCCGTTTTGAGCTCACAATCTGAGGGAAAGCATCCTCCAGAAACAGTCGCTGTGACAGTCTGGAGGACGTGCGTAAAGAGGCCGTACACATCATAATTTAATCCGTTGTATTGACATAATGCTGGGTCAAAAATCCTCCGCAAACAGCCGCTATAACTGTCTGGAGGACGTGCGTAAAGAGGCTGTTAACGTCATCTGTCAATCCGTTTTAAATTCACAATCTGAGGAAAAGCATTCTCCAGAAACAGTCGCTGTGACAGTCTGGAGGACGTGCGTAAAGAGGCCGTACACATCATAATTTAATCCGTTGTATTGACATAATGCTGGGTCAAAAATCCTCCGCAAACAGCCGCTATAACTGTCTGGAGGACGCGCGTAAAGAGGCTGTTAACGTCATCTGTCAATCCGTTTTAAATTCACAATCTGAGGGAAAGCATTCTCCAGAAACAGTCGCTGTAACTGTCTGGAGGACGTGCGTAAAGAGGCCGTACACATCATAATTTAATCCGTTTTATTGACATAATGCTGGGTCAAAAATCCTCCACAAACAGCCGCTGTGACAGTCTGGAGGACGCGCGTAAAGAGGCCGTTAACGTCATCTGTCAATCCGTTTTAAATTCACAATCCGAGGCAAAGCCTCCTCCAGAAACAGTCGCTATAACTGTCTGGAGGACGTGCGTAAAGAGGCCGTTAACGTCATCTGTCAATCCGTTTTAAATTCACAATCCGAGGCAAAGCCTCCTCCAGAAACAGTCGCTATAACTGTCTGGAGGACGTGCGTAAAGAGGCCGTTAACGTCATCTGTCAATCCGTTTTAAATTCACAATCCGAGGCAAAGCCTCCTCCAGAAACAGTCGTTGTAACTGCCTGGAGGACGCGCGTAAAGAGGCCGTTAACATAATCAGTTAATCCGTTTGAAAGTCATTTTCTAAGGCAGCGCTTCCCCGCAACACTCCGCTGTTGTCCGTCAAAACTCGGATCTCCCAGGCCCAGCCAGAACGCTCCATTCGCGGGGAAGAGACGTCCGCAACACACCGCTGTTGTCCGTCAAAAAATCGGATCACATAGGCCGAGCATAATGGCTTTAAATCGGATAAAGTACTTCCGCGTTGTCGCCTGTCTTTGCCGCCCTGGTAACCGGGAGTCGGGCCGAAATTATCTCCGTGGTGCCTTCACTTTTCCGGCCTTCTTGTAGTAAAGCTGTCGCTGTCTTTTCATGATAGACAGATTTTTGAAAAACCGGTTTCACAAAATGTGCGCAAGGTGGCTTGGTTACCCCCTACCAAAAGTGGTCACATCGGGATAGGCAAAAACCAATAAGCGCTGAAGGCTTCAGCGCTTATTGGTTTTTGCCTAGAGACACTCTGTCGTTTTTTGGAGGTTCGCGCCCCTGGAATTCTTGCAAGTCAGCGAAGCGCTGAAGCCTTCAGCGCTTCGTGTTGCCTAGAAACACTTTGGCGTTTTGCTGGGTTTTACGCCCCTGGAACTCTTGCGAGTCAGCGAAGCGCTGAAGCCTTCAGCGCTTCGTGTTGCCTAGAGACACTTTGGCGTTTTTCTGACTTTTACGCCCCTGGAACTCTTGCGACTCAACGAAGCGCTGAAGCCTTCAGCGCTTCGTGTTGCCTAGAGTCACGTCACATACGCGGCTGGGTTTTTTTTTCCCTTTTTCTTCCTTTTTCCGGGATTTTCGTGCCCCAGAGCATGCCTCTCTCCCTGGGATGCCTCCGACTGCTGCTCCATGCCCTCTCTCTCTCTCTCTCTCTCTCTCTCTCTCTCTCTCTCTCTCTCTCTCTCTCTCTCTCTCTCTCTCTCTCTCTCTCTCTCTCATCATCCCAGTTTAGGGCGCTTTTTCCGGGCATTAGCTCACGTAGCAACATCAGCACCATGGACAGCACCACGGACAGCGCCCTGGACGTCATTTACCAGGGAAAGGGGGCACATTTCCCGGATCTTTGACCTCCACCGCATCCCCTAGGCCCCTGCCAACACTGCCACAAGAGGGCCCGAAAAACGGATGGTGAGAAAGGGTAAATTCGGGCGTGGAAAGCACCCCCACTCTCATCTCACCCACACCCGGAAAACAGCACTTTTTCCGGGTGGGCCTCTTCCAGAGCATCCCTTGGGCTCCCCCCAACACTCCCACAAAATGACCCGAAAAAAAGAGGGTGGGAAAGGGTAAGTTCGGGCTGAAAAGCACCCAGACACACATCTCGCTCACGCCCGGAAAACAGCACTTTTTCCGGGTGACTCACCTCCAGAGCATCCCCTGGGCTCCCCCCAACACTCCCACAAAAGGGCCCGAAAAACGGATGGTGAGAAAGGGTAAATTCGGGCGTGGAAAGCACCCCCACTCTCATCTCACCCACACCCGGAAAACAGCACTTTTTCCGGGTGGGCCTCCTCCAGAGCAACCCCCTGGCACCCAGCAACACTCCCACAAAAGGACCCGAAAAAAAGAGGGTGAAAAAGGGTAAGTTTGGGCTGAAAAGCACCCAGACACACATCTCGCTCACGCCCGGAAAATGGCACTTTTTCCGGGTGACTCACATCCAGAGCATCCCCTGGGCTCCCAGCAACACTCCCACAAAAGGGCCCGAAAAACGGAGGGTGGGAAAGGGTAAATTCGGGCGTGGAAGGCACCCCCACTCTCATCCCTTCCACACCCGGAAAACGAGCACTTTTTCCGGGTGACTCACCTCCAGAGCATCCCCTGGGCTCCCCCCAACACTCCCACAAAAGGGCCCGAAAAACGGATGGTGAGAAAGGGTAAATTCGGGCGTGGAAAGCACCCCCACTCTCATCTCACCCACACCCGGAAAACAGCACTTTTTCCGGGTGGGCCTCCTCCAGAGCAACCCCCTGGCACCCAGCAACACTCCCACAAAAGGACCCGAAAAACGGAGGGTGGGAAAGGGTAAATTCGGGCGTGGAAAGCATCCCCACTCTCATCTCCTCCACACCCGGAAAAAGAGCACTTTTCCCGGGTGGGCCTCCTCCAGAGCATCCCCCTGGCACCCAGCAACACTGCCACAAAAGGGCCTGAAAAAAGAAGGGTGAGAAAGGCAAAGTCCGGGCTGAAGAGCACCCAGACACACATCTCGCTCACGCCCGGAAAAAAGCACTTTTTCCCCGGTAAAACACCTCCAGAGCATCCCCTGGGCTCCCCCCAACACTGAC
>NW_027176574.1:0-39980 GCF_023349555.1 Cebidichthys violaceus
AGCAGGCCTGTCAGAGGAGGCCGGCGGACGCTATTTAAACTCAATTTCCAGACGCTTTGATGACGAAAATCAACTGTAAGAAAGGAGACATACACTTCCCCGGAATATTCATAAATACAGGTCCTCTCAGACACGTGCTGTGTAATGTCTACGAGAGATAAAAACACAGATTCATGTGGTCCCTCTTCACCGAGATGTTCAGCCCCCGCACTAAGTGATTCCTTCCAATGGCTGGTTCATATCTTAAGTCTGTGAATAATCGCTGAGGATGCATAATAGCTCAAAAAGAATGTTCTCCTTCAGTCTGAACCTCTTCCTCTCCATTTCACACATCGCTTTTCTCTGTGGAGATAAGTCCTAAAACGCTCTTACAAAGGACTGAATTTTAGGAATTCACAAGTAAAGCTCTAAGCCGATTCAATTTTATGAAAAAAAAAAATGAAAAATAGTAATACAGGGAGACGTTCTGGTGTTTCTTTCACTTATAAACTCAATCTCCTAACAGCTGCAAATGGCGCCATTGTCCGTACAGCAAATCAGTGTGAATGTATGACAGCTGTACAAGAAAAAAAAAAGAGAAGGAAACCAAAAGAAAAGCACAATGACGAATGTCAGAAATGGAAATGAAAAGCGTTTCAGGATGAAAAAAATGATCATAAAACGTTTAATGAATGTCTGTGGAATAAAAGTACAACCCCCCCCCCCCCCCCCCCCCCCCCCCTCAGCTTCATTGGAGGCTCTGGAGAATCCGTCCTTATCGGCGAAACACACTCGTATTCCGTAACTGTGTGACCGTCGACACGTCAAAAGATCTCGGACACCTGTTGATTGGAATATTGAAATTTGGCCGTTTCGTCCCTCCCTGAATTCATATTTGGACCGGCTATCAATTTGCATTATCGTGAAACTCCACAGAACCGAAGACGCAGCGGTGTCTCCGGAAAACAGCGCTGGCTTTACAAACCACGAGCACAGCAGCTGACACCAAAGCAGACGAGCACCATCGACGCTGAGCCATAATATCTCCATATTATTAATATCTAGTTTGGCTAAATTAAGATCATTTGTAAGTGGCCCTAAATGTAAACTGCTGAGTTGTGTAAAGACAAGACTAGAGAGGTAAAGGGAGTGATTCTGGACACAGTCTTGGTTTGACTGTTTCAAGGCCATGATGAGGGACATCGAGAGACATCAAGTGACATCAAGAGACATCTAGAGACATCAAGAGACTTGAGGGTTTTTCAGCACCATGGAGAGAGATACCAGGCTTCGTCTCTGCGCTCCAGCACAGAAACACATGAGTTTTAGCTGCTGAGGACGCATGCTAAGGGGGAAGAGACATGTCATCATCACTTAATCAAATGTTTATTACATTTTGATGCGAAATGGTGATTCATAAGTGTCCCACGTCTCAGTTTGGATCAGCACCAGTGACGGAGCAGAGTGAAGCACGTTGTCGCCGTAGCGACAGGAAGACATTTTCTTTCTTTTTTTAATGTTATTTGTTTTCGTGTTTTTACGGTGAATGTAAATCTTACGACGAAAGACATCAGGAGATTTCATCCTGATAATAGTAATAACATAGTATATATATATATATATATATATATATATATATATATATATATATATATATTTATATTCCAGCTGCATCCGTCAGTCAGATCTGATGGTCTCCGCTTCAGTGAAAAACTTGCAATTAGACTCAAAACACTGAACGCAGCGGCACTGTTCTGCAGACTCTTTTTCGAGTCAGAACCCTTTTCTTTTTATTCTCTGCAGCGAGCGGTAGCGAGCGGCGCCCGCTGCCCGCCAGCGCAGCGTGGCGAGCGGCCATGAATAATTCAGGGACGCTCTTAACGGGACAGAGGCCTCTGAAGGTGTGCCTCCTTGCCTCTCTTCCAGCCTCTCCTCCTTTCCTCTCCTCCTTCGCCCCTGCTGCCTTTCATCATTCTCGTAATCCACTCTATTGTTCGGTGCGCTGGCCGATGATCCTGTTTGTCGGTTTTTACGTTCCTCTTGTGTCACCTTCTTGTTCCATCTCCGTGTTTGTCTTCTCTCACTTTTCCCCTCCCTACCTTCTCTCTCTCTCTCTCTCTCTCTCTCTCTCTCTCTTTTTGCTGTTTTTGCTTTCAATCTTTTTCTTCCCTCCGTCCCTCTTTCCACCCCGTTTATCTCAGCTGGAAGGCGTTTCTATTCAATACTTTTTTTTTTTTTTTTTTTAAATACCATGCTGTCAGAGCATAATGGCGGGTTACAGATAATGTCACGAATCAACTGGCAGCCTCACACCGCCGCGCGACACTTCAAACGACACTTTTCATTTGTCACTAAGACAAATATGATATGCGTATTGTGTCGGCCGAGCCGCAGGGGTCGACTGATATTTGTCCTTCAGTCGCCAAAGCTGATGTGTTGACAACATCCGTTGGTCATATCGCCACAAACACTTGTATTTGTGGCGCTCGGAGGGAAGATTCCTAAATGTGTAAAATTGACTCTCTGATCTAACCCGAGCACGCAACTCCAGCAGCAATAAGAACTTGTCAAACTGCAAAGCCTTTCCCGAGACTCGACAAATGACTCCCGCTTCTCAGATCTAACGTTCAGAAATGATTGCGCGCATCAGTGGTTCTGAGAGGATCAACCCTAACCCACTGTGAACCGCCTCTCTCAGGACAACACGCTTTGGACACAGCATGTACCTATACCACCTATAGCTGAAACCAATGCAGCGTAGGATTAAACGATTACATTTGTAACTGAACTACAACATTTTGCTATTATTTGCACTAGAAATACGGGTGACCGTGGCTAAGTGGAGAGCAGGGTCGCCTTTCAATCAGAGGGTCGGCGGTTCGATCTCCTGCTCCACTAGTCTCGTGTCAATGTGTCCTTGAGCAAGACACTTAACCCCAAAATGTCTCCCGTAGCTGTGTCTACGGTGTGTAGATTGATACTGAACTGTAAGTCGCTTTGGATAAAAGCGTCTGATAAATGACCGTACTGTAATGTAATACGACATTCCTGTGGGAAATCCTTCTTCCGTAGATGTTAACATGTTCCGTTTTTTGGATTTGCATTATGCAGAGAGGTGCGCGCAAACGATTTAGCTTCTTGTACCTAAAAAAAAAAAACCCCGGACTACAACTAAATGAATGAATCACATTCTAATCAGTAGATTTACCCACAAAAACCCATTCTCTTACACAACAGATAAGGCATGGAGGCAGCCCGGATGGACTGTCTCCTGGCCTTTCATCGGCGCCGGTGCTTTTTTAAGTTCGCAGCAGTCGTGAGGAGAATTTACTTGGAACGACAGGCCTGGCGTAACATTCGCAAACTGATGATTTAAACAAATCAGACGGGGTTTTTTTTTTTATTTTTTTAAATGAGTCAATTCTGTCGTCTCCCTTTTGTTTATTGTTCTCAAGACAATGCAATGCAGGAAACACTCTCAGTCTATGCGCATTCTTGAAACAACGTTTCAATTGTCAGTTGACTATAGTGTTGTGGCTTAAACCACTAGCCGTGTGTATTGGCGTGTGTGTGTGTGTGTGTGTGTGTGCTTAACCTCCCGTGCTAAAAGTGTGACCCCGTGAGTAACATCTCAACAGCAGCATGAACCGCTCTTTCGTCCAGCACTCTGTGTTGTTTGAACTGCCGTGTGCAATGACCACTTCAGCCTGTAATGGGTGTTAGCCAGACACCACTTTTTGGATCTATTCCTCCATCTGCTCGTCTGAAGCTGTGGGAGAATTGGACATAATTCATCGCACGAGTTCGCTTTTGCCCATTTGTGTGTCTCTCTCTCTCTCTGTCTCTCTCTGTCTCTCTCTCTCTCTCTCTCTCTCGCTCCAGCATTTGCTGCAACAAGGACCAAAATTGATCTACACTCATCCCACCATTGCCTCCACTGTCACCACTCTGTTAGCTTGATAGTTATTGATAATGTATTGTGTGTGTGTGTGTGTGTGTGTGTGTGTGTGTGTGTGTGTACTTGGGCCTCTCTCTGAACGAGGGCTTCTTGGACTGATTGTGCGTACATGTGTGTGTGTGTGTGTGTGTGTGTGTGCCTGTGTTTGCTAGATACGTGCATGCGACTAGCTGCTGCTGTGTTTACCTGGTTTGTGGGTGTGTGTGTGTGTGTGTGTGAGCGCAGGAGAAAGCGTCTGTCTTGTAAATAACATTTGTGCCTTCAGCTCCCTCTGTTATTCTCCAGATTTATTTGAGTCGGCTGTGTGTGCTACAGCGCAGACGGGGGGGAGACGGAGGGGGGGGGCAGTTCGGGCCGTGAGGAAGAGGGAAGACGAGCGCAAATATAAGGTCTGATGTAATATTGGCTGTTTGAATCACTCCGCTCATACCTGCCCTCTGTCTGAGCCCGTCCCTTTCTCTTTATCTGCACCATCGCTCCGCTCGTTGTCTCCCTCCGTCTCCTCTTCTGAAGTCTCCGGAGAGCTGGGGGAAAGTCTCCGCTGTCGATAATGAAGAGCTCTCGATCCCCCGCTATTGAGCGGTGTCCGCATCGATATGCATCAAGCCACCACCCGAGGCTAAAGCAAATACAGACGCATTGAGGCTTTGTTTTTTTTGGAGGGGGGGAATATCACAAGGAGTCAAGACTTTTTTTGCAGACTCGCTTAGCTAAAGTTAAGATCTACATTTGGATACTCCCGCGCAGCAAAAGTTATTCTCGGATCAAGTGGTACAAATTACCTGCAATAACAAGAAAAGCAACACAAACTTGCAAGATGAGCTCTCAGCATACCATCGAGTTTAAGTGGGAGGATATTTTTTCTGTAAAACTTCTTTTTAGATATACCTTCATTTAAATGATAGTTGCTCTATGATGGACAGGATGGGCAACATGGTAAAGAGTGAGATATCCATATGTATTCATATCTATGTCTTCCATTTATCCGTGTCCATATGCCTTCCATGTATCCGTAACAGTGGAGTTTGTGCTGTGTTTCCACTCTTTGCCGTGAATCTGACACAGTTCACACGAGTCAGTCGGAATGGATATTTTTGTCCAGCTGGTTGGTAAATGTTTGGTTCCTTTAGATACCGGACCTGACCCGCCAGATGTTTAGTCGAGACGGGGCGCACCAGGGCACCGCAAGGTCTGGGCAATGGGGGTTTGGTGAAGCGTCACCCCCCCCCCCCGCCGGGGGCTTCCCAAGCCGGGGTGGTGAAAGCGCACCGCTGTAAAGGAAAGAGGTGCCAGCGTTCAGAACACTCGAGAAACCCGGAGTATTATTGCGAAACGAAATGCGGCAGAATAATCTTTTTTCTTTGTTTCGATTATCGTTGAAAGCCAAAATCTTAATTGAAATTGAAAACTGATTAATTGCACACCCTTAACCAGAACCTTAGAAATAGTTTATTTGTCATAACTATCTTCCCTTAACCTTAACCATACCATCATTGCCATGCGGGGAAAAAAAAAAGAGAATAATCAAATATCAATGTGCTGAGACTGCACTAATTTTCTACCAGGATCGTCTCCTTATTCTACAAACCAAATCAAACCGAACCAAAGCTGTATTCACATCGAATCCTTCGTCAGCAAATTGACTTGACACAGAGTAGTTGATGGCACAATGAAGGCAGCGAAGATTCGGGCTTTCATTCAGGCTGTGCTTCTTGGCTGCGTATGAAGGAGCCTTCAAAAATGGAACCTGGCCCCTTAAGCTGGCGCACGGCAAGAGACAAAACAAAAGGCTTTCACGAATTTGTTTTCACACTTGCACTTCCACGGCAGGGAGGTCAGACACAATGACAACATTACGACGGTAAAATAGGAATTGTGAATAATGTCGCGTTGCAGATTACCAGACTTAAATCACGGCCTGTGTAAATCTTACCCTCCAGGCAGCTTTAAAACGCTTCTCCTCCGGGCACATGTTCGGCAAATAACGACGACGGGCTCAGAGGTGGAAGCGAGCTCGTGTGTTTGCCACAGG
Source organism: Cebidichthys violaceus (assembly GCF_023349555.1). Classification (NCBI taxonomy): domain Eukaryota; kingdom Metazoa; phylum Chordata; class Actinopteri; order Perciformes; family Stichaeidae; genus Cebidichthys; species Cebidichthys violaceus. The sequence goes on from NW_027176574.1 coordinate 5,970, forward strand.
TAAACACGCGACGACCGAGGCACTTGTTTATTCTCTCATTTTCCAGCAGAATATGCGTTAGCGTTTCAAATGCAAATTGAATACATGAAAGAGCTCTCCGGCCACCTGCGAGCCCTCCGCCTATAAAAAAAAAAAAAGCACTCCGAGAGTAAAAAACGAAGCACCGTCGAGCGTCAACAAACGCGTCTCTTGCGATCCATTCCCTCTCCAGTCCTGCAACACTGAGTGCTCTTTCAATCAGCCTCCGTTGGCCCTGCGTGTTATGCAGGCGCCAACATGGCCGAACTCCAAGCTAATACATTTTTCAATTGATCCGCTTGATAACAACAAGAGAGAAAAAAAAAAAAAAGTTTCCCCCCCCTCCTCTGTCCTACAGTCTCTCTCTCTCTCGCTCCAGTTCAACAGGTGATCGGCGCAACGTCATGTTGCAACACCCTGCGATGGCTATCAGTGAAATTGGCTTTGAGATTGCTCTCCACAGCGAAACCCCCGCTCCTCTGATTGAGGCCCTCGACGCAGCGCCACATCATCCATCAATGGGATGGGAAAGGCAGATGGGGGGAGAAGAGGGGGAGAGCCCCAGAATGAAAGATGAAAGAAAGGAGAGCAGGAGGGGGGGGGGTGTATTGATAAAGTCAGGGAGAGATAAGACCGGGTAAAATAGATAGATAAACACAGAGAGCAAGATAAGGGTAAAGAGAAAATGAGACAGACGACGTGTTGGGGTGTAAATGAGGCGACTGCAAGTGGAGTCAAGAGAAGAGAAGGGGGGGGGGGGGCAGAGGAGGACGAGGAGGAGAGGAAGGAGAATGATGAAAACATTAGAGGGCTGCAGGAAAAATAAGTGTGGGAGACTGAATGAAGAGGACGAGAAAGAAAAAGGGGGACAAGTCGTGAGAGAGATTTCATGTCCACACTAATGTGGATGAATTTTAAAAGCCATCTTTTTCTCTGTTTGGTTATTACATCCACTTTAAGCCGGCGCTTTTGAAACCTAAGCCATTCCGAAAAAAGAAAAAAAAAAGCTCTCTCCGAGGTATCGTTTTGAAAAGACTGGCCTCACATCGCAGCATGGATGGAGGGAACAGAGCTCGATAAAAAACCCACTTTGGTGCGATCGTCTATAAAACGCAGACAGAAAAAGTACTTATTCAGCAGCAATTCTACAAAAAGATACTTTTTTTTTCTAAATATAATATAATACAATATAATGACTGTTGTTAACACATGTTGGCATGCTAACACATTAAGCTACGACGGTGCACGTGGTAAACGTTAGCATCACAACGTTAGCATCACAACGTTAGCGTTGCCGTTGTAAGTGTGTGTCATTTCACTTCCTTCCGAAAGAAAAAAAAGCACACGTTCAATTTTCATACGAGACATTTTCATGCAGATGTGGAGATGAAACATCTGCTAGGTGCTGCTAGGACACCACACGCAGTAAACGCTACCGTGATGACGTGGGACTCCGTCCGAAAGTCACCGGCGTTGCTTGGCAGAAGATGCAACTTAATTCGACGTGACTTGACATTGTCTGCATTTAGTGAAAGTCACCTTTTTTTGTGTAATAATGTAAAAGCATAACCAACAGATAAAGAGCAAATGAGGGCTCAGAATGCTTCACTTGGTCCCAACTAAATGATTAAGAACAGTAACGGGAGCCGGGTCGCAGCGCTGCGAGTCTTTTTTTTTCCCAGAGACTCCATCTCTTGCTCTCTGTGCCTGCGGCTGCCACATGTCAGTGTCAAAGGCCGACAGATTTCCCATTAACTTCGTCTCCATCTTGGGACGGACGGCGTGGCCTTCGGAGGCCGACGGCAGCGTGGCATCAAGGTCTTCGCGGCGGGCGGTGATTGACGTGTGAATGCACAAGCCTGCAGGCTCGGCGCGCTGGATAAGAGACACAGCGAGGACTGTGGATCGTACACGAGACGCCAAGAGCGCCGCTGGATTCATGAAACACACAGAGACACACAGTGTTGGTTGGAGTTTAAAAATGTAAGTTTTAAATGTTGGGTGGTCTAAAAATGGCTGCCATCCTGGTGAAGTAATGCTGTAGTGGTGGTTAGACTTGGACCAAATCAGTGTTTCAAGATTTTACAGAATAAAATGTGTTTTTTTTTCTTTATTTCTGAATATAGAATTCTTACTCAAAAAAGCTTGAGACAGTGACAGTGAATGACGCCGAGACATCTGCACCGATGTGTTGACTTGTTTTCAGAATGTTAAGCCTCACTAATGACTACAGAAATGACTTTTTTTCATTGCCATTGTTCATCAGGCATGTTCGGTTTTCACTCCGACAGTCACTTTGTGTCTTTTTACGCTTCATAACTTAGCTTAGCCTGAGCTAAAAGTAAGCAACAAAGGACATAATTCACCTTCAAACATTGTGGGGACATTTAGTCCCCATAGGGACAACGCACACACACACACACACGCACACTGTTATGAATAAATTGTGACAGTAGTCAAAGTGGTGCTATTATCTTCTGATTATTAAGTAATTACCGTGGGCTAATTGGAAGCGGTTATTGTTTTTATGGTTCTTGGAGCAGCTTTGTGATGAAGCTTCATCAGAGACTGAAACAAGGGGTTCGGTCACTGTCACAGCCACGTCTGTCCACAAAGGCATTTAGTTTAATGTGCCCGTCTGTGAGAGAACCCCCCTCTGATTGGCTGTTCGGCTTAATCAGTGCACGGGAAAAAAAGAAACTGAAGTGAGGAAAGCTGATCATTCCAAAAAAACGAGTATCTTCAAAACAGCATTGCCATCAGGAATGAAGCGGTGAGCAAGAGAGGTGCTTTGTTTCGTGTATGTATCAGGTACATTCGTAGCCCTATAGGACTTCCAGTTTCCTATTCATTGATGCATATAGACTACCACAGCATGCTGATACAGGGAGGTATTTCCTCTCACAGGCACAGAACGCATGTATACTGCTTGGCCGTTGTGTCGGTGTTCATCGCTGCTCGTTCTTTGGTGTTGGTTTAGGCCCTAAACCAAACCGCCCAGACACCCTAAACTTTAGGGTGTCTGGGCGCTAAGAGGAACGGAGGAATACTTAATGGAAGGTTCAAGTTCTGCACTGGAAATTGCACTCAGCACTTTGCCAAGTAAAAACACGTATTAGCACGAAAGTGCACTTAAAAAAAAAAATCATTAGCTTCTCATGGTGAGGACTGATCCATTTTAGATGTTTCTATTCACGCTCTGACATATATGTTATACTCTTTGAGCTATACTGAGCTACACCACGGTGTCACATTTTACTGATATAATACAAAACTATAGCTACTATAGCTCCAGCTGTCAGATAAATCTAACATTTTCGTAAAAATGAAGCAAATTAATCGTATGCAGTACTGTACTGTACAGTGCAATTTTGAGAAACTAGACAGACTTGACACATTGCTGCCTTACAGCAATTGTGAACATCTTGCAAACAATCTTGTGAACAAGATTGCATCAACATTTTTTTTTCCATTGAAATACCTTCAGAATAAGATGGAAAAACCTGAAATATTGTATAAACAAACAGATCTCCGCTGTTTTCCCCCCAGTCCTTACATGAGACGGTCACGTTCAACAACAGCACAACAACCCCATGAATCATTTCAATATAATCCAAAGTAATGACCTGAAACTCTCAGTTTAACCTTCTGCACCCTAGCACTATTTTTAGGCCTCTGCTCGAAAATGTGCATACCTACATTAAAAAGAGTTTATTTCTCTAACTACAAGGTGTGTTTTAATAGTGTTGGTGTTATAATAAAGGTAACACTTGTGAGATTTGTTCAGATGTGTAATTATCAGTATATATGTTACTGGTTAAGAGTAAATTAAGATGGATTCGTCAACAAAATCATAGAAACACACAATCTAGCCTCCCTGGAAGTCCCTTCAGCTCCAGTACAAAGTGCCACTACAGAGGGGACACAGTCCTCCCTTTGATCTGCGTCTCCTACCAACTCCTTTTCCCTTTTTTTTTTTTTTTTTTTCCTTTGGAAGACTTAGTTTAAATGAGGTCTTTGTGCTGAGCCCGAAGCTCCAGACGCCATCGAAGAGGTCTTCAATAAGAGCCCTGCCCTCCTCTGCACCATGGAGAAATTTACGACGCACAGACTTCCATTGACTCTCAGGGTTGCTCAGATTGAATGGCCTTGTCTTCAAGGCACGGGCGCCATCAAAGGGACGCCGACGCCTGGAAGGCAGATGGGACAGACGGACAAAGACGGACACAAGACCAGCGAACTGGCATTTGAGTTTTGACATTTATAAACACTTGTTTCACTCGCTAATTCAAACTGCTGCACAGTTTGCACTGGTCAGAAGAAAATCTTCCACGTTGTCCCTTTGGTTATTTAAAAGGCTCAAAGAAATTCTAAATGTTCTCGACAGATATATGTACAATTTGACTATTAACTAACACTTTATAATAAGCATCATTAATTAATGGTAATATGATAAAACATATGATATGATTAAACTCAAGACAACCATGACTGTACTGTTAACAAACAAATGCAATGATAATGAATCATGTTTACTTATTACAAGTTATGCTACATTTCATATCATTTTATCATTAGTTTGAGTAACATGGGATAATTAGTATATAAGCTATACACTGTATCATAACTGACAAGAGGCAATATTTACATTCTGATTACATTAATTATGAATTCATCATTTCATTGTTTATAATAAAATAACTACTTACAAAAGTGTAATTAACTATACATTCAATATTCATTAATAATGGATATTGGAAAAGTGTAATCGACACACACAATCTCATGAAACTATTTTTTTCATAGACATTTTATACTTTAGGTTCACTCATCTGTCCGCTTTACAAGCACCGTGTTTGATCATATACAGCAGACACAACCTCCAGGGGGAGACTGATGAGTTCCACGATATTTAAATGCCACACATACAACAACACTGCGGCCATTTTTGACAAACTCTAAAGGGATGATGCATCCGGACGCTGGGCTCTGCAGCTATAAAAGTTCAGCTAATATGGGCTTGTGAAGTTACATCCTGGTCTTCAAAATAAATACATGAGTTCTCTAAACTTTAAATGCAAGTGTCTTTTTTTTGGGGGGGGGGGGGGCACAAACGGAAATATCAAGGTGTGTCCTTTAAAAAGCTGGGTAGAGGGATGGATTTATCGTTTCCTATGAGTCTCTTTAGCTAGGTGTCATTTTTGTTGAGTTTTAGAAGAACAAAGAGCACTTTTCATGGGGGGGGGGGGGGGGGGGGGGGGCGAGGACAACGTGTGATTGGAGAAGGAGACGGCCATTTTCTTCAACTGTTATTCACGTCTGAGGGAGCCAATAGAAATGAAGGTGGAGAAATATCCAATCTGTCTACCTGTTTAGGTATTCATATATTTATATCTGTCATCCCTATGGATTGCAGTGCCATGTGGCAGTGCAGTAATAACATTTTTTTTTTGTAAATGGAATATATACAGACGGACCATATTTCTCATATTGTGCTTTTGGAGTGCCAAGACGTTAAGTCCATTTTCCTCTTTTTTTACCTTTCTTCATGAGTTTTCTATAATAGACCCTTTTTTTTTTTTTTTTTTTCTTCTTTCGTCTGAAATGTGTAGGTTATGCATGAGAAATATTCTTGGCAGCTACTTTCCCTTCACTTTAGTCCGCCGGGCTGTGTACTCTCCCAATGTTATCTCCCTCCAATCCCCCATCTGGAAAAAGTCAGGCGAGTACGGCTGGAAGTTGTCAGCTTAATCTGCCCCCCTCACCCCCCCCCCCCCCCCCCCCCTCACCCTTTGGCTTTTGATATCTACCTTATGGGACTTTACTGAACAAAGGGAAGTCATGCATAAACACACCGCCGCCGACACAACAGACACAGAGAGAAACTCTCTCTCTCTCCTTCAATGATCAAAACACATACTCTGCAACACACACACACACACACACACACACACACACACACACACACACACACACACACACACACACACACACACGCACAAACCTCACAGATGCACATCTCCATCCATCCGCCAATCTATTATTTTCGGAGAACATATCCTCGAGGTCTGTGAATGAGATATGAACCTCTTGCTGTGAAATATATGATCTGTGATAGTTTAATCACGATACTGCTTTAGTCTTGAAGATGTGTGAAATGGCAGCACTGACTCCTCCCTTTTGTAATTGCTTTGCTAATGCGGAAGGAGAGAAATAAAGAAGAGAAAGAAGCAGAGAGATGGGGGACATATTGATCTGCTTTTTGATGAAATGTGAAGGTTTTAAGTGTGTGACAACGTGTTCTTGTATTTAGAATGACTATAGGCCGAATAGGAACCTACACACTTTCTCTAAAAAAAAACCTACGTTATCTCCTCCCTGTGAGGCATATTATGCTGATTGGGCAGAAGTCCCTGGCGTCATTGCGTAGTATCTCGACGCAGAAGGTCCACACTTGGCTTACGTTGTGAAATAGTGGTGGTTAACGTTGTAGCATGTGGGAAACATCGTGGTTAGGGTCAAGCATTAGAACTATTTTGTTAGGGTTAGAAAAAAAAACATGGCCTAAAGTACGCTTTTAATGGGTCTAATACAAAACGACGCCTAGGACTCCTTTGTTCGCTCCCTTTGAGAAGTCAACGTTGATTTATTTGCCACACATCTTGCGTGCTTTAGGAATAGTACCTCCGTAATTATTCCAAACCCAAACGACGATCTTTTCCTAAACCTAACCGAGTCGGTTTTTTTTCGTGTATCTGGTTAACCTAATTAATTTGTTTCCCCTGAAGACGGGAAGTTTATTTTTTTGGAAAGACTGTATGCATGTTAAAAACTAGGAGTATGTTTTTGGAAGATATCATAGAAACCATTGTATGAGGATACGTTGAATAATGATGTGGACGGGTTAAGATCGGAGTAAGATGAGCCCGGTGTACTGAGACGCAGAGGGTCACTGCCTAAGCGTCTGGGAGTGAGACAAGGCCGACGAGACAGAGAAAAAGCGGCAACTCCTCACATTTGCGAAGCAAGGAACAGACAATGTCTCGATAACTGACCCCGATGAGTATTAAAATATCAATATCGTTTTCTGTCGAACAACTTACCCAATAAAGAGATTCATCAGTTCAGATATGGACCGTGACTGATCCCACTTTGACTAAAGTCGAGCGGACTGTAAGAGATGTGATTGGTCGGCCCAATTGAAAACCCAATTTTTGGGGGGTTTTTGCAACACAAATAGAAGTGGTTGTATTTCGTTGTAAGCCTTGGGACAATTACATGTATGCATGCAGTTGAAAATGGTTATGTTTTTTTATGTTCAATGAAAACAGTTCCACTGATTTTCACGTGCGTGTCCAAACGTGGCTGTAAAACAACTACTTCAGACTTATTTTAGTTCACAGTATGATCATCTTGTGATTGGGAGCTCAGAAAATGCTTATTGTTAGACCAAGTAAATCACAGATTTCACATGTGTTTTCTTTAAGAATAAAGATTTTACATGGAAACAAATAAACCAGCCTTGTTTTTAGTTTAAGATCAGCTATGGCTGAGGTAAGGAAAAGGTTTGGCGTGTTGGGTATGATTGTAAGGTTTCCGCGATGGGATCGATAAGAAACGTCTTTGAGGGAGCTTGTATCATTCAAGGAGGTGAATGAAACGGCATCAAAAGCAGCCGCACGTCTATTCTTCAAGCACTTGGTCTCATTCATGACCCTTTTTTTTTTTTTTTTTATAAATAAAGGAGACAGTGAAGACGAAGCAACGAGGTAAAGAAAGAGATTCAGCCAGTTTCACAGCATGGTGGGCTTTTATTTTTTTTTCCTGCAGGGGCACAAATACGTGATACCGATTTCATCTGAAATATATATCTGCCTCAACCTGAGCACTTTTGTCATTGACTCAGAGACTTGAGTTCTGAAGCACAAAAAAAAAAAAAACGTGCGGCCCTCCCTGCTAGGCTGCACATAATAGCAGCCGGATGAGTCGATGGCGATATCGATCTCCACAGCGGGTCACAAGACAGACGGTGTTTATCTGCATGACACGAGTTCACCGCACTGACAGGAGAAACGCCAAACGGGCCGAGAGAGTGTCCTCCGACAACAGTTCCTCCAATGTCCGCACTGTTCTACCTCTACGACCACGAGACCTCGAGCAGGACTGTCATTTTTGCTGTACATAGTTATTTCGTCAATAACTGTTTTCCCTGGCTATTTTCTTAAAAGGATGGAGGACAGTTTAGTTTTGTTTGATCTTTGTTAATTCTGAGTTGTTTGCAAACTCTTCAGATGCTTTAAAAGTGGTCTAAAGTGGAACAATCCCCCCCCCATTAAGAGCAGAACTGCAGAGCTTTGTAGTCCTCTGGGAGCCCAACACCACTTCAAAGAAACCCTGACCTCCCCTCTTACTGACTCCTTTTGTTTAATGTCTTGCTTTTTTGTTACCTACTACCTCTCCTCTTTCTTTATCTAATGTGTTAAAATCTCTCCCCTTTTGCTCTTTGTTCTTTCCCTCCTGTCTTTCGGGCCTCTCTAATTTGTCCCCTCCCCCCCCCCCCCCATCATCTTCTTTTTGAATTTAATCGTCCATCATCTCCAACGCGCGACAACGTGTTGATCTGAGCGTCAGCCAGGATGCAGGAAGTGAGGGAGGTTGTCATCAAAAGGCTCGGAGGAACTTGTCACCTTTCACCAAATCCTGTAGAAGTGCTGCTGAGTATCACTGCGGAGCCACATCTCATCAACAAACTTAACAATAAGTGCTGCGCAAAGCTAATTTCTTGAAACACACCCTTCAAAAAAAAAAAAAAAAAAAAAAAAAAAGGAAGGCTGATGCAACTCCGACCATTACCGGGGAAGCATAACACCAAACAGGAAGTGTGTAACCCTGTGAAACCGAGGAACCTTTTGAAGTAACGACGGAGAGGAGACAAAGTCAAAGAGATGAGATGCGTCTCTGGAGTTTGGGTCGATGACTTTGATGCATCTCAGAATGCTCTCCTGCTCGGTGTACCTGTGTGTGTGTGTGTGTGTGTGTGTGTGTGTGTGTGTGTGTGTGTGTTTGGATATATTTACCCTAGCATTGCTTTTCACATCCATTTTCAGCCGTGAGCGCTACAGTGTTCATGTTAGCGTTTTTGCGCCTTAACCGATCAGCAGGAAGTGACACCTCGATCGATGCCGGTTTCACTCGACACAAAGAGCAGCTCTGGCCTCTTCCTCCTCTCCGGAGATCAGCGGTCCAATTACAGGATTTCGGATTCAGAAAGCAAAAAAAAAAAAAACACATCGCGTGGCCTGTCGCGGACGGCTGATGAAGACGGGTGGACCGAGAGCGCAGGAAGTGAGACTCCATGTCTGCTCGGTTATTTGGTCACACATCATTATGTCATGTGTGTGTGTGTGTGTGTGGGGGTGTGGGTGTGAAAGACCTCGCTCTAGGGTATGTCAGCAGCAGCAATTATGGAAAGGGAGTGCTGGTGTTTCAGTCTGTCACGCTCAAAACTAATGACTTCCTGGTCCCAATCATTTCATCTCTGACGTTAGCCACCTGATGCCTCATTAGCAGAGCCTTTTGTGTTTCTTTTTGTGTATTTTGTGAGTGCCGACGTCACGGCGTAAAGACCTGAGTAACACGGACAGTATTTATCTTGAACTTACGTGACGCAGGACTCACTCCTTTACTTTTCTCTCTTTTTTTTTTTTTTTTTTGTGATGACACAAGTTTGTTTCTTTCATCACAACTCTGTCGATATCAGACTCGATAACGTTCCGACCGCAGCAGACAGAGTGACGGGTGGATCGTTGCTGTAGCGAAGTTTTCAAACGCGCTCGACACGGTTCCACGCCTTCGCAGATCACAACGCTTCGCCTTGAACCCATTTCAACTCCCTTTTAAAAGCAGCTCTGCAATCAGGTAGACCAAACCCACTAAGATAGACTCCAACTCAAAACCAAGTGACGCAGACTCATCTGTCATGAACCATGAAAGAACGAGTTAGAAGACTCTCACTTTTAATGAACGAGAAAGTGGAAAGTGGAGAAAGTTGCTGACATTCAAGCAAACAAAGACTTGAAATTCTGAAGACCATCAGAACAGACCTCTAGTGATTGATCAAAACTGCATACACAACTCCTGCTGGTCTTGTTCTGCTAGACTTGAGCACATCCATCGTAGGTTTCCGATTATATTACATATTCAAACGGGCCACTATGGCACTGGGATTTCTAATTTCTATCCAGCCACTGCTACTCATCACTCAGTGCCGCCGTTTCCTAATAAAAGAGAGTGCATAAAAGTGTTGTTGTTCTCCAACGAGACAGGACCACAGCCGAGTGTCAGGGGTGTATGTTTAACAGCTCCCGCGCAGGGATTGTACATTTCATATTACAAATGACTAATTCACTCCCTCAAATTAACAGTTATTGTGTATGATTTATACCCCCAAAGCATACCGCCCCTCAAAACGCAGACCGCTAAATTATCGGCCAGCTCTGAACGGGGCCTTCCGACTATATGGCTTTGCGCCACAGACTCTCGTGCGATTGTTTCCAATTCTCTCTCATTTTCCTGGAGAGGTTTCTAAAACGGTGTGTTGTATGTGCTTTTAAATGGAATTATAATTCAAGCACAATACTTAATTACTTAATTCAATTCAGAGCTTGAACTTTGCGCACTCTACTGATTATGACACTCAGTCGTTGGACTGTTTGAGCCTCCCTTCCTCGCTCCCCAATGGTTCCGGTCTTATCTGACAGGGCAGGGTTTTTAACGCTGGCCGAGGTAATTATACCCCCAAGAAAGTTCACGTTTATACGCGGTGTGTGTCGGAGGGCTTGATTCCTTCCCCTGTCGTTTGTAATTTTCATGTTCCCTGTTTTGGCAGGTTTCAGTTAGCATGTTGCCAGAGGGCTCCACTGTCTGCAGGCTTTCACTCCGACCGATCACAATCGAAAGGTAATTTCACCGACGGGCCCCCCCCCCCCAACTCGGCTGCTGGGAGGTGCGCTAATCAGCGATGGGAGTCATTTGTTGGAGCGAAACCCTGCAAAAGCCTCGGCCCTACGCAGAGCATGATTGTCCATACAAGTCGTCTTAACGGGAACAAGACCGGATTGATTTCCGCTGTGTATTTTTTTTTTGTCTTTTCACCTAATGAGACACCTTGATGAGCTGCACTGAAGAACATCATGTTTATCATGACAGACAGCACTGGTAGTCTTACTTTACCTAGACAGAGGAAAAAAAACACTCTGGTTTCACAAATACAGGGGGTGACCGGTCCATTACAATGATTGAAAAAGATATATTTCCATTCTTGAAATATTGGGGGAAGGTATCCCCTGTTCGCTCCAGTGCTTAGGTGCCTTGTTAGAGCTCATTTTACAGCTAATGTGTATCTACTGTGTTCTAACGTCTTGCTACGAAATTGCTTCTTAATTCCTTTTAATTTTACGTGTAGCATAGGGAGTCTGTTTTTATGACCTCATTATTTTGATTATAGTTTAGAACTTAGTCTTACTGCAGCTCCAACTTTCAACAAAAATCATCAGCAGAATATTTTCCCTAAACGGTTTTGTTGGCAATTAGATTAAAGTCACCAATTAGCTTAATTACCGTGATTCACAGCGGTAGGAAGCGTAGCAATCGTCATTGACAATTTGTTCATTCCAGGGCATCAAACAGCAAGACCAACAATGCAGATTTTCACAGTAACGTTCAAGTATCTCTCAGCCAGCAAGTTGCCAGATTCTTCTTCACTTCCGTATGTTTCGATGTTTTTATCTTTTCATGTTTTGTAATTATACATTTCGCGGACGCCTTTGCACCAAGCTAATTTCCCCAATAGGGACCATAAAATCTTGAAGTCGAGCTTTATTAGTCATCCCCCGAGCGCTGAATTCATGAAGTTAACAGAGTCTGCCTCAAATGTAATTAGTGTCGTCGCCTGTAACTCCATTTCACACTTCCCAAAATGCGCTGCATGCCTTTTGTCCCGCTCTCATTATTCCTTTCATTTCGCTGAAATGAATTGTACGTGAACTGTGAAAACAGCCTGCCGACGGTCTTGGGTCGACTTCTTTTCTCTCTCTGTCTCCCTCGTGGCTCTTACCTCCATCTCTCTCTCTCTCTCTCTCTCTCTGCTGACCTTTCAGTAAAGGCTGCTGGAGGTACTGAGGTGTAATTGTCCCCAATGAGAGCCTGTAACTCCAATCTCATCAACAGCATACGATTTAATGTCGCCAGCAGCCAATTCTGCATTCTGTGCAAGTGGCAAGAATGGGCTGTTTGGATGCAGCTTTGGACTAATTCACTGGGGGAAGAGTCTGGACCTGAATGAGAAAAACTGTTGGTGGCTTGACCTTGGCTGGTAATCTTTTTTTTTCTTTCTTTTTTTTTATTTGGTTCCCCTAAATTTGTTCTCACAGAGAAAGTTCCACTTTCCAACCGCCTGTATTTTTATTGTTGTTGTTTTGGCTATCATGGGTGTGACAATAATGTTGTCATCAACGTCATTTTAATTGCATTTTGGATTTCGTATATTGGTATATATAATTTTATATAGTTTACTTTTTTTTTTTTAACGCTGTAGATGTGAAACTAGATGCATGTGCTAAATTACAAAAGAAAAAAAAATCCACCCCAAAAAAAATTTCAAAATTTTTTTGACAGGATTGCAAAACATCCATACTGAAACCAGTCAGATGTATGGTTCATGCCTAAGGACATCGCTGATAATGGTGCCCAATAAAACCAATTAAGTCAGTGGTATCATGAATATTTCAGGTCAGTAAGATCGGAGTAAAATTATAGTCTGGCAAGTAAGAAACGCTAAAATGGGGTTCTTTCTTTTAGATGTAGTTGAAAGCAGTTATCATCAGCTGCCTCTCCTCCTCCTCCTACTCCTTCTTCATCTTCTCTTTGTTTGACTTCTCTTCACCCGCCCCCCTTTTTCCATGAGTGAGACCCGTGAAAAAGCTTATCAATGTTGCTCGGAGGAAAGGCAGGCTGCAATCAGAGGGAAAATTACTGCTCTTTCTTCTGTCACCATCACCAACAATCCATAGCGGCGCCAGGGATGTTTATCTACTGAGTGTCTTCAAATGCATTATGACCGAACCGCCATCTGCAAAAGGGAAAATGGTCGCATATTGTAGCTTGTCCTTTTCTCCACCTACACAAAAATAGATATAATTGTGTAGGTTTCCGTAAAAAAAAAAAAGAAAAAGGGTGGACTCAAAAAGTTTTGAAAAAAAATCCTGAAAGTCCCAGTCAAAGTTCAGAAAATAGATCCTAATCTAATATTTCCTGACATTAAATTTCATTCAGTTTGTCAGTTCGTCTCAAAAACAAAGAGCTCAGACGCATGGGAAACAAGATGAGCCTGAGGACTTTGAAGAGAAGGTGGGATGTATATTCCAGTGTTCCTCCATATCTACGCTCTGATTGTCCGAAATGTGATTGAGGCTCTAGAATGCAATGACTGACATATGTACTGGTGTATTTGTTCTTGTGTGTTTGCCTCTGAGCCATCAATATCGGCTGCTAAGATTACAGCAGGAGGCAAACATCTCAGCAGCTCTGACGTCACCTCCTGCCCCGACTGCTTAGGTACCATTTCTAAGTCTCTACTGTTATATCAGAGTATGGGACGTGAAATAATTGTGAAGTTGTATTTTTTCATAGGATTCATGGAGACTTAAGGCCTTCACTTTAAACAGTTACGTCAAATAACATCTCTCATCTCATCTCTCATCTCATCATCACCCGCTTATCCGGGATCGGGTCGCCGGGGCAACAGCTCCAGCAGGTGGACCTCAAACTTCCCTTTCCCGGGGGTCACATCAGCTCAGCTCTGACTGGGGGGGATCCCGAGGCGCTCCCAGGACCAGTTTGGAGATATAGTCCCTTCACCTGGTCCCGGGCCTCCCTCGGGGGTCTCCTCCCAGCTGGTCGTGCCTGGAACACCTCCCTAGGGAGGCGCCCAGAACCATACCAGATGCCCGAACCACCTCAACTGACGTCAAATAACCAATAGTCAAATACACTTGACTAGGGCTTTTATTGTGAAGGTAAGAGGAAGTAGTGGATCTGGTTGCTTTATTCCTTTGTTTGCTTTATTGAAAATATCAATTATTTGGTTGTTTTTTTTCCCCGACACAAAATACTCGCATTCAGTTCAACTGAAAGTACAACTACCAAACAACAATTGGAAAAAATATATATTGACGTGTAATTTTAGTCCGAGCATTTGTACCATGTGTGTTGAGCAGGTTGAGTGTTTTACGAGTATACAGGTATACAGTGAGCTTAAAGACACAAAGACAGTGTCTCAGAAAGACAGCCAAAAGAGAACATTGGACGGGTTGTGCATTTATACAGATCTCAAAGGTAGCGATCACTGTATTGTTTAAAACGTGTAAGTGTTTAAAACTACTTGACTGCCAAAGCAGAATGACCAGATTGAACAAAAAAAAAAAAAAAAAAAAGACAGAAGCTCCCACTACAAGTTCACAGACATCACGATGCCAAATTTCCTGCTGAAATCTGTATTCAGTAAAGCAACAAACATGAATAAACAACATCCGATCGTGAGCTTTGGGGGAGTTTGTGAGTGCTGATGGTTTGGATGAGGGCGGGCGGGGGGGGGGGGGGGGGGGTGAAGGTCAAGCCCCCCCCCCCCCCGCTGGGCACGGATGTCAGAGTTGACGGCACTGCCGGGGCCCCGCTCTGGCCTCTTCTGGGACTTTTGGGAGGCAGAGGCTCTTTGGTTCAATGGCCCGATGTGGAGCCGCTGCAAACCGCCCCACTGCGGGGCTTCAGCTCTGTCTCCCAGGAGCAGTGAGCCGTATCACGCAGTCACAACAGTTCACCTCACTCCGCTCTAAGTACAGGCTACAGTGGGGAACCAGGCACCGAAAATGAAAGTGTTTTGAGCTTTTTTTTTTTTTTATCCCTCCCTCCCCTTCATTAATCTCTCCCCGGCAGCAGAGACCAGGCAGAGACCATCCCTGGTTGTTTGTCCTGTTAAAGTGCTCTGCAGTAACAAAGTTAACTCCTATCTGCCAGTATAATGGCATTCTGCAAGTCAACCAACTGCAATAAAGAGCTTTGAATACATACCGTGTGTACGGGATGTCTGCAACTAATGGGAAAGTTTCTAAAGCAGTTCGATTATATTAGTGTATATTAGCATTTGCTTAGTTTTTTTTCCTTTTTTGTGATGAAATGAGGGATATTTTTAATTCTAATTTGAAAGGGCCATTGCAGGATTCCCTGGCTATAGAGATAAATAGAATAGGACAGATATTCCCATTCAAATCAACTCATCAGGATGGTCAGAGAGGCGGCCATATTCATTCATTCATTCATCCATATCCTAATACAACTCTGTCCGAAACATTTGTAGGCAAAATGAGCATTTGTGATTTGCTCATTATTGACTGGAAGCATTTCCATTTTTGTTTTTCCACACCAATTGCGTTCCCGTTATCCTCGACTGACTAGTCCATCTTCCAAGTCCTCCTTTTTTCCTCTTTATCTCCCCCCCCCCCCCCCCCCCTCCAGAGACCACTACAATGCTTCACAAGTAGAAAAGCAGCTGCAGTAAGAAAACAATTCAATATGACGTCGCTTCAGGCAAAAAAAGTTCCAGTGGTCTCAGCAGCAGCGTTTGATGATTATGGATCCGACCCGCCTCTTCGTCTCTGAAGACGTGCTTCTCCTGATCCTCTAGGACAATGCTGGTTGTTTGTACTCTACAGCCATACTTTTTCTTCTTTTTGTCACATTTTTATTTTATTTTGGTAAAGTTCATGAAGCCACCTGTGACTTTACATTAATGCACCTGTTGTATATCAATCTATTTGTCACCTCGTATTTGATACAGTTTTGTTTTTTTTAAAAAAAGAATCAGATTGTGATGACACCTGCCAAAAAAAAAAAAAAAAAAAAAAAGAGCCTACAATCACAAGGGGAACCAGCCTCAACCCTTTGCAAGTTGTAATCCACTTTTTTGATAGAGGGCAGATAAGTTCAGCCGATCGACAGGCGAGCCGACTCTCAAACGTTAACAGCCTCTGTAGTCTCTCCGTTAGATCGCCTCCCTGCTCTCTCCAGGTCACTTGTTCAGGCCGCTGAACGAGGCCCCGGTTCACTGGAGTGGAAGGACCCAAGAAGGGAGGGCAGTCGATACATCACCCCCCCCCCCCACAACCCACCCACCCTCTCTCTCTTTTTTACTCATTACCGCACAGACTCCGAGTCCGGACCGCCACGTACGTGAGGAGCAGCCACTTCAATCTGTCTCAATCTGAGAGCCTCCAGCTGACTCCGCTGTCGCGACGAGCCCATTAAACGTGATGGGAAGCTGGAAATGCGTCCGTGTGAGCTGTAGATCTGTGGTGACAAGAGGCGAGGAGTAACGCACTCATAAACGTCTGCACGACAAACGGCGGACATTTACTGTACGCCCGCAACAACACGCCGACGTCACACAGTCACAAAGTCGCAGATCAGAGATTGACTTTATGAAGGAAGCTGCAGATCTCAAATCAGACACACTTCACTACTTCCACTGCTGCTGGGAAGCCTTCTGCAGACCATTAACAAGAGGATAGCGCTGGAAGACTCTTATCGTCATACTATTCATTGTATCTGTGATGCGTGATTGACTGACAGGGGACACCAGCTGTATTGACACTGCTGTTGTTTGACAGCTTCATACAAAATACGAGAGGGTGAAATGAGAGCGGCTGCTTCTGATTGAGACCAATCGGGAGCATTTCAAACCGGGGCTGCACAATTAATTCGAAATTTGAATCGCGATCACGATTTTGGCCGCACACTCCGCAGCGGCAGCTATCAACAAAAAGGAGGCGAGGAGCTAGTCCCTCGAAAAAAAGGATCGTCGTCCGTTGTCTGGACGTTTTTTTTGGGGGGATTTAGGGCAAGTGATGTTAACCAAGAAGAAATCATAAGCACAGAGTGCGTTAGAGTTGTGTCTGCGCCGCATAGCAATACAACTAACTATCTCCAGACCACGGTCAAGCCCTAGATAGATAGATGGATGGATGGATGGATGGATGGATGGATGGATGGATGGATGGATGGATGGATGGATAGATAGATAGATAGATAGATAGATAGATAGATAGTAACTTTATTGATCCCGCGAGGGGAAATTATTTCGTTACAAGCAGCAACAGGTTCCAGAGCAGCAATAGGTTACAGGTATAAAAATCTTAATATTATATATAAAGAAAAAGAAAAATACAAGAAAAATACACATGTCACAATGCACAATATATACAATTATAATAGAGTAAATATGTTATATAAAAAAATAAATAAATGCACACTATATACACAGTGAATAGCCTAACAGAATCATATTAAATCAACTAAATAAACAGTAGTGCAGAGGTTTAACAATTTGATTTGGCCCGAGGTGATTTATTATACAGTCTTATAGCAGTAGGCAGGAATGTTCTCCTGTATCTGTCCTTATGACACACACCCCCGCCCGACCACTTGGCTCTGCTGCCTCGGGGCGATCGGCCGCCCCGTCGCTCAGAGGTCCCGGCGGTCGATCGACTCGGTCACGGCTGTTTTCTGTCCTGGCCCCACAGTGGTGGAATGAACTCCCCACTGACTAAATGACTGTAATGTAATGTAATGTAATGTAAATGTAAATGTAATGTAACCTGTTCAACCGCCTGAAAAAAAAATCACCGCAAACCACAGTTACGACGAACGTTACCTCACTGAATCTCCAACAGCGACCCCGCATAGCGCGACAGCGTATCCATCCGCCTCCCTATGACACGCTGAAACAACGGATGCAATCGCATTTCACTATTATTGAAATGTAATAATTATTCCTCCAAACAGGCATTAAGGAGGGGGGGGGGGGTACATTAGCCGGAATGTAACAACAATGGAAGTGGAAGCAGCGTTCTTGTTCATTTAAAACGTGAAAGTGCAATAAAAAGATGTCCCTAAAAATGAATGAATAATCGTGATAAATAATCGTGATCTCAATATTGATCCAAAAATAATCGTGATGATGCTTTTGGCCATAGTCGTGCGGCCCTATTTCAACCCTTCATTTCTAATTTATGGGAATTCTATGAACTTTTAATGACTGCTCTGCTCCGAGCTCGCTCACTTTCTGACCCTGACTCTGAAGGCCAACTGCGGGCCTCCTCATCTCACTGCTGCTGCTTCAGCCTTAGGTGCTTCCCTTTATTTACTGTATGAATGTTTCGCATTCCGCTCCATCTGGAACACAGATCTGCAATAAGCTGGAGTCGATGTAAGGGGTAAACGCTTCAAGGGAAGTGAGATAAAATGTTTACCACGGTGTACATGCACTGCAATTAATCATTTCAAAGAAGAAAATGGTCTTTCAATGAAGCAAAGGAAGTTTAAAATTGCATCACTATGGCTTTTTTTTGCATGCATCAAACAGCAGAAATTGAAAGTATATATACAGTTGTGGTCAAAAGTTTACATACACTTGTAAAGAACATAATGTCATGGCTCTCTTGAGTTTCCAGTTATTTCTACAGCTCTGATTTTTCTCTGATAGAGTGATTGGAACAGATACTTCTTTGTCACAAAAAACATTCATGAAGTTTGGTTCTTTCATGACTTTATTATGGGTTAACAGAAAAAGTGACAAAATCTGCTGGGTCAAAAATATACATACAGCAACATGAATTAGCAATTTTGGTGACTTAGAAAGTTGTGTCAATGAAATGAGCTTCATAGCATGGCCTCTTAACTTCTTGTGAGTGATTATGAGTGACTACAGCTGGTGACTTCTCTGAGGCAACTTAAACATAAAAAAAGGACCTATGAGCACATATGTATATTCCTTACAGCCTACAGAGTCGGAACACAGAAACTTTTTTTTTTTTTTGCATTTGTGCCTGCTGGTGTCCTCCTGTGTGTTCTTGCACAGCACTCAGCGTTACATCGACTAATAAGCCGTTGACCCGCGCTAATGCAGGTTTCTAGAGGAGCCATTTGTAGAGCGGCGAGCTCTCAAGTTGGACTTGACACGCATTTTCGTAATAGCTCAAAAAACACCGAGTGGAGAGCACTGGGCCCCGCATGGAGAACATGCCGTGACGCGATGTGTGTGAACACGTCTGCACTTATTTCTGCAAAATGGACTGTGTTTGAGGCTATATAGGGAGTAAACGAGTTGGAAACCTATTTAATATACGTTACATTAATATACAACTTTTTGTTTGTTGTTGGCCATTGGAGCAGTCTGTATGCTACATATTTGCTCCAGTAGATTAATGATGAAAACAACAGAAGTGAACTTGTTTTCGTGGACACACTGCAGGATCTACCACGGGAGCTAAACCCAACAATTCCAGGTGCATTGTGGGTTTGGGAATCGGACACGTGATGTTTTAGTTTTCAGCAAAAAAAAAAAATCCATTTATGGATAGAATGGACCAACAAAAAGTAAGTTCTGGAACTCCGACTCAGAGGAAACGAGACAAGGAGAAGCTAGCAGTGTATCTAAAGGACAGAAATGTCCAATGAAGACACCTCACATGTACTCTAGACAGACATGTCCCCCGCTCGTTACTGTACACAGATGTGCTGTATTTATGTACTTAGGCCTCAAGAGCCCTTGGTGCTGGCAGACGCATGGACAGCTCCCTGCAGGGCTGTGCTTTGTGAGCGCACACAACAACAACAACAACAACAACAACACAAACAAAAAAACAAAAAAACAATTGTGCAAAGAAATGCTGTAAACGAATCACTTCTGCTGCTTCAACTTCATCCATGGGGATGAACGGTGTGCGTGTCATTGTGATATTTGTATTAATATTTTAAAAACTCTTGAAATCTGAGAGCGTGCAGATTTGTGTACACACACACACACACACACACACACACACACATATATATATATATATATACACAGTACTGAGACCGTGGTGAGATTCGACGACTACACGGGTTAAACCTGCTTGACGTCGATGGCTTTTTTTTAACGGCGCATCAACTTTTAAACACACTGTACAGTTCGTGCAAGCAGACCCGCGTCGCCCCACGAACACCAACACTGCATTCTCCCCGGTGTCCACTGCTCTTCCATATCCATCGTGCACACACGCCTCTGTAATTGCAGTCGGTGTACAGTAAATATTTAATCTCTTGTACCTCCAACATCGCCTCCAAACTCCAGCCAGCTAAGCAGCTCTGAACGCCGGGATGAATCCACAAGCGTCCGCTGGTCTCATGTAGATTCATGGGTTTCGATCGGCTCGTTCATAATATTGTCCCTTCAAAGGCCCGCAGCTTCAGATTGAATTCGGGGAGAAAGCATCTCTGTCGAGCTGTTTGTTTGCACTGACTGTTTGAAGAAGTTTGACTTTCTGAACGAAATTCTGTTCGTTCCCTTTCCTGCGAATTCACGGCAGACATGAGACGAGACGAGAGGAGAAGCCGAGAGAATGTAAGTGATTTGAACAGCCGGTTTACAAAATGACGCTTCACTACCCAGAGGGAAAATACCACCCCCAAAAAAAAGAAAAAAAAAAGAAAAAAAGATTGTTACATCAGATAAAAGTGGAAGTGCATTTGTTCTACGACACGGATCAGTGACGGACGCGAGAAAAAACACTAAAAGATATCTGCGAGTCAGTTCTTTTTGTCTCTTCTTAAATGTCTTCATTCAACGTCCAACAACGTGTCAGAAACCTGAGGAACAGCAGCAACCCGTGATCTGATCTGAAACTGAATGGAAAACCAACGAGTGAGAGAGGACCTGGGACCTGTCAATCACTGCGAGGCAGTCGTCACCCGGGGCAGGGGGGGGGGGGGGGGGGGGGGGGGATGGTGCAACAAGCTTCCTTTTCAAAACTCATCCACCTCATTTACAAAATGTTGTCCTGATTCCGTAATCTGCAGGCAGACACACATTAAAAACATAACGACGGAGTGCAGCGCTCTGTCACAACACACAGCTCACCGTCGGAGAAACTGCTCTCTGATTTATGTAGATCTCATATTAAAGCCCCGCTGTGCAGCAGACCTCATGCATTATTCACAGCATATGTGTGTGTGTGTGTGTGTGTGTGTTTGTATGTGCTTTATAAATGTGTGTGTGTGTGTGTGTGTGTGTGTGTGTGTGTGCGCCGTACTCTGTAGCATCTGTATCTGACTCATCGCAGGCACAGAGGATTACTAAGCAGAGAGAGAGAGAGAGAGAGAGAGAGAGAGAGAGAGAGAGAGAGAGAGAGAGAGAGAGAGAGAGAGAGAGAGAGAGAGAGAGCAGACAGATAGGGACAGTAAGAGAAAGTAAATCTGAAAGGAGGCAGTAAGACACAGATAATCTCACAGGGTTCTGGAAACACAAGTAGTTCTGCAGACGCGGATGGAGAGTGGGATAATGATTCCATCATCACAAACACCTTCCTTTTTTTTTTTTATTGTTCGCATACCTAACCTAATAATCCATGGAACTTTTATTGGAGTAAACGCCTATTTTGCTCTTTTTTTTATTGCTCATTTATTGACTGATTAAACTGACTGTATCCCCAGTTCATAAAACCACAAAACATCTGGCGCCTGACGGATAAAAGATAGTACCAGGACAACAAAAATACAAAAACACACGATTGGCCATTTCCAACACAGAATGTGATATTTCCAAAATGAAAGTTATGGGAACACATAACTCACTTTTAAAGAGAGAACTGAGACTCAGTCATTGGGTCTGACCATCAAACGCCCAATGATTAACTGTTCTTATTGACATTGAAAGCAGCATTCTATTTCCATGTCCATGTTGTTTTCATTCGTCTCCTTTGCGCAGTTCATTTTTAATATCAACGCTATGAATTACGTCCCTGATGTTTGCCGATAACGAGGCAAATTGTGTACATGCATATTTCTTTCTTTGTGATTGCAGAGATTTGAACCTACTGGGCACAACGTTTCACGCATTTGGCCCCCGGTGTCAGTATGTCTTCAGTGTCAAACAGGAAATTAAGTTGTTCATACATTCGATTTGTTTGCGATAACAATCTGAGGAAGAGTTGGTCGGGCAAAAAAAACAACAAAAAAAACCAACCAGAAACTAAAAGGTCATCAGCATGGAATGAAAAGAACAAGACGCTGTCGGTGGAACTGCTGTGTCAAAACAACTCAGCAATGATAACTAAGAATCAATAAGGGAGACGGAATATACAAACACCTATTCAAGTCTGTGCTCCGGAAGGTGAAATGGTTCACATGCGAGCTGTTTAGCGTTGGTGTACAGTGTGCAGTAGCATGGTGTAGCTCGGCGGAGCTTCAGAGTCGAGGTCTTATCCCTCCGTTCTGGTTCACTTCGTCTAAATGCACCCCAGATGGGGAGAACAAAAGGTGTTTCGGAGATGAGCAGTGAAAGAGATGCAAAGAAAGACAGAATGCAGCTGGAAACAATGCAGATTGTAAATGAGTTTAAGTCTGATCAATAAAGTGATGCACAGTAGAAAAGCCAGTTCCTTTACTTGGCAGTACTGTATTGTCTCAATGGGCACGCATGATTTGTCATGTGGATACCCAACACCCCCAGAATCCACACTTCACGCATTGATTACAACTAGGAAAGTGCACTCAGTAGAGCGCAGATCTCCGCCAGATGTGTCCGCGACGATCACGAGCCCAAGTGTTTTAGCTCAAGTCTATTTGTTCGTCGATACGCGGCGTACAAATACGATTCCAAACTAAAGCAGTTTGTTTGTCACTTGCGGCCCCCTTCCATTTGGTTAAGAGGAGTGGGGTCAGCAGTCAACGATGGTATAAACAGCCAATAAAATATAACTGTGAATCAGCACAACCGCGAGAGGTCCTTGAGCGTACATTCATGAATGAGCACAAAACAATATGGGTCCAGTAGTATGCCAGATTAGCCGTGGACAGACAGATGGGCTGACACACACACACACACACTTGAACACATAATCTCCCCCAAGGCTTACGCTTGTCGGACATAATTACATTTCTTAAACAAAACATACTGAGCATTATGACTTTTTGAATCGTCACAATTTGAAAATTATCGTTCGTAGTCCAGAGGAGGGATTTTGGACTTAAGACCAATCATTGCTGCATAAAGTCCACAGAAAACTACCAACGTGACTCTTTACCTATCGATTTGCGCACCGACGACAGACGCATTGAAGACACACCGAGGGACATCATCACTCAAACGGCCTTCATCTCCAATCTCCAATCAGCTACTGGAGTAGAATCGCCAATCAGCTACAGAAGCCAACTTGAAAGCACTTGACCACATTACCAAGTAGACAGTGAGGGGCTGTAAAACGCACAATTCATTCAAACTCCCAAAAAAAAAAATAACGATGGGGAGTCGAGGGGGTTGGAGATACACTCAGCTGGGTTATCACTACCGGCCGGAAATAGTGAGCGAGGAGTCAGCCGGCGAGTCAATGGAAGTAATAAACGGGCAATAAAACGGTGTTTTGGAGAAAGTGTGATTCTCCGCAACCCCCGAGAGGTCCTTGATCAATCAGTCAGAACTGGCCAACCAAAATATGCAGTTTGCTGCAGCAGAATGCGAGATTAGCCGCGGAGAGACGCATAGATGCACATTGACTCACTCACAATCGCATGATCCTCTTGGCAGAGAGAGAGAGAGAGAGAGAGAGAGAGAGAGAGAGAGAGAGAGACATCAGCGCAACCGATGGCAACAAAAAAAATTAAATATAAAAGAGTGACTTACTATGGTGAAGTTCATGACTTTGAGGATCCAGATAGTTAGCGCCAAGTTGATCAGGATCAGGATCATCAGCAGCAGGACGAAGAAGTAAAGGCAGCGTTTCCTCCAGCCATATATTCCCACTTTGTACACTTGTGGTTTCTCTGAACTCTGGACATTGTTCCTATGAGTGCACTGTTCTTGGGTCATCTGAGAGGAGACAGAGAGAGAAGAAAAGGAAGACATTTTAACGGCTGAGGCAACGCCTTGACCTCTGTGTTACTTACTTATACGAAGTCTCGGTCAAACTCCATCAGGACTATTGTTTCATTTGAGATCTTGAAGAGAATTTGTAGAAAGTTAAAGCTGCATTATTTTCATTTATTTGTTTTGACGTTGACATAATGTCATTTTAGAAAGCTTACGGCGAACAAGTCTGCAAAGTTTGCATGTTTAAAGACCCAGTAGACACGAAGCAACAATATTATTTCAGAGTTCTGGTGAATTTAAGTCCAATATTCCTCCTTCCTTTAGCTCCTTGGTCTCCTGAGACAAATGTATGTCTCTTTAGCTGCTAAATGTCCCACTGCGTTAGCTAGTACTTTCTCTTGTCTGCCTCTAATGTATTCAGCTATTATTGAAACCATTTGGCCTCCATGGCGGAGCTACTCAATGATTGCTTGGAGATTTGTGACGCGGCTGCGGAGACCGTGCAGAAAAACGACCTTTAAGATAAGAGATGGGATACCGTCTGAACATTAGCACAAATAACATGCCGTAAACATATTCCTCTCGCATACCGCACTCCAACACTGACCAGCCACTCAGTTCGGGCACGATGAACGACAGTTTAGTTAGCCATCGCATTGATTGATTGCCCCATAAGTGGTCTATAACTCCAATATACCCCCTCTGCCCC
Source organism: Cebidichthys violaceus (assembly GCF_023349555.1). NCBI lineage: Eukaryota > Metazoa > Chordata > Actinopteri > Perciformes > Stichaeidae > Cebidichthys > Cebidichthys violaceus. Next base: position 30,653 of record NW_027176574.1, read on the forward strand.
ATTGATGTGCTGATAGTGCCGATTAATGATGATTCTAATTGTCTGTCTGTGAAGACGTGGAGGCATTGTTCACTTCCAAGCGCCATAATAATGGCCTAATAACTCTGTGGAAAAATACAATTTACTGTCCACCGCGCTTTGGAGTGCACGCCTCAGACCACCGAAGCCAATTGTTTTTGACAACCGCACACATTACGCGCTAACTGAAACAAATGGCACAAGACAGGGGCCCGCTGAGAAAGTGCTGAAAGCTACAGAGGAGGCTCCAAAGCACCAGTCAGCAAAAAAAAAAAAAAAAAAAAACAAACAGGGAAATCTCATTGTGTACGCTCGGATTTTCATTTTTTTTTTTGTTTGACGCGAGATGCAGAGAGATGAAGAAGCATATCTCTGTGATGTCTAGGTTGACGGAAAAGAGGGAAATCAGTACTGTGAGAGTAAACAACCCTACAATTACCGCCTCATAGTAATATGCCTTTGTCAGCCAGTCTGTTCAAAATGTCATCACTTCATCATTTTATGTCAACGTCTGTGGGAATCATCTTAAACTGAATCCAGGTGAGGAAAAAAGCGTCTTTCCAAATTGAACTAATTCTGAATTAAGATCAATACGTTGTGTTAACACTCATCCCCCAGAAGAATCTAAGCTCTCACGGTTAAACAGCTGCATCTGATCCTTCAGGTTGTGTGTTTGGTTCAGACTTCAATTACAAACACGAATACAACACAAACAGCTGGATAAGCCAAAAGTAACCAAGGCTGTTTGATTAGCTCTTTGGCATAATCCTCATAGAGACCTGCAGCCTGTGAGTGGGGATGAATAGCGCAGCTGATCCTGCATCACATGTTCTGTTGTTTTCCATCCGCGAGCACCTGCCACACCAGCAGAGCGCTTCCAAACATGGCTGCCAGTCATGGCAGACACACTGTCCAGCCTGGAACAAACCGCTGTCCTGTCAAATCACCCATTTGAAGAAGATTCGGTTGAGCCGACAGGACTACTCTGACATTTGTTTACACCAAGGAGTTTGATAATGAAAAACCACACCCAAGATTCAAAGACTGACAGCCAGGTTTTCCATTTCCTCTCTTTTTTTTTTTTTTCATGTTTGGTGTGACAAGCTCAGATAACTGACCCTGAAACTGATATGAAACTAAAACTTCAAAACGATCACGTCAGTAAAATTTGGGAAGCAGATAGCAGCGAGAAGATTCATTTTGAAATGAAAAGTATTGGAGAACAGCATTGAATAAATCCCCAAATTTCAAAATAAAAGAGAGGATATGCAACCTCAACTGTGTAGTATTTTGTAATTCTAATATATGTATTTTTGACACAGCCTTGGGAAGGTACAGGACAGCTGAAATAATCAAGATATGCTTGTCTGTTTACTCGAATAACTTAATTACTGTAAATTTGCAACAACTCTTGTTGCATATTTTATGAAAGCAATTCTAGCATTTTGGACGACACAAGTCATTATGTCAAATGAAATGCAAATGGTAACACAGTTCTTACTTAAAAAATAGATTCACGTGTAATTAAGAATGACATCTTATTTAAAGTGGCATGTGAAACCCTCAAATAATCTGTTTCAGGAAATTTAAACAAAGTAAACTGAAAAAAATGTCCTTGACGAAAGGAAAAGGGTGGAAAAAAAACCCAGAATACTGCAGAAGCTGCCAAACATCTCCAGGTGTTGTGGAGACGACAGCATCAGCAGCTTGGCAGGAAGGCAACACTCAGTGACACCAACAAAAGTGTCACCTGCTCACTATAGTCCGATGGAGAAGTGTGTGTGCTCAAGCATTCATGTGTAAATGTGTCACATCTCAGGTACGCCTTTATACGATCTACACACACACACACACACACACATACACACACATACACACACTCACTCACACACATGAAGTTTAGCAATAATTTAGTGGTACTTTCCGACACATCCCTATGTGAGTGCAGTGGTTTGAGCTGGATGGCAGCTACCCTGTCGGAGAGTTGGTTGTGCGCTCTTCCTCAATATGTCATACATCACCGAGATGCAGTAAAATCCATGAGGGATGAAGGCAGCGGAGTAAGGTCAACAGCAGACACTGAACAACAATAACAACGGTGGTGTTTTAAAAAAAAAAAAAAGAAGAAGAAGAAACTACACTGGCGGTGGTGCCATGTTTATAGACCCTTTTACAGCCATCATTGTGATTGCGTCACGGTCTTAGCTGGAGGCCAAACAAAAGGAAAGACTGGAGGCAAACAAGAATTACCTCGCAAAAACGGGCTGAAGTCAAAATCAAACTACGTCTTGCTGATTCAAGGCTGTAGCGAGCAACAACATCGTGTTTCAGAGATGGAGAGAAAATGTTGCTAATAGATCAGCTTAGCCTTCCGCTAACCTCAAGCCGTCGAGGCTGACCGCGCCACAGCAGGCTACGTTATGAGAGATATGATGTTGCCAATATGGCTGCTGGACTTTTTAATCCCCCGTTACCAGTGTTTTATAAAAGCGTGGTGGAATTAGGAAGCCGACCGGTGGACGGCCGGCTACTTAGCTAGCTTGCTAACTCTGCCATGCTGTCATGCAGCGCCGCTAACAGAAAATGATCCGAACAACGTTGTCTGGTGACAGCAATGTTCGTTCTTATGACGGAAGTGTGTGGATGAACTAATAAGCTATTTAAATTAAATTTACCGTCGAACTCACTCCCTTTGGTTAATGTCAACTTTCTCAAGTAACTCTTGGAGTCCATGAGAGTTAGTGACCGTACATAACGAGAGAAACACATTTTTTTTTTTTTCAGCCATTATGAAACAAAAAGCCAACAAAAAATTGCTGGGCAGCTTTAATAACTAGCGGTTCGGGGGATTTTTGCGGCCTACCTGTGCTCCGCCTACTCATATATGGCATCATGATTACGAATAGAAAAGGGGTCTTTTGGTGAGATCGGGTCTGTAGGAAGATATTCTGGCTTCGGCTAAGGATGAGGTGAACATGCATGGTGTCCTGGCGCTCAATGTTTTTCATACAAAATATAAATATCTGGTATACTTCCACACCAATGTAATAAACGAGCATTTTCTGACGTCGTTATTGGCAGGACGGCATCATTTGTCAGTGCCTTTAAAATCTGTTATTACCGAAAAGAAAACTGTTCTGATCTGATTGGTTAAAATAAACCAATGTTGACTGTCTGTAGGAAACAGACAAAAAGTACAACTTATATTTGGTTTAAGTCATATAAGTATGTAAGTAAATGTATTATTTTTATGACGTTTCTTATTCCTACACGTACGCTGTATTACATTGTGGATCTAACTTCTCTCACATAAAATATACACACACACACACACAATAAATGCACTGCAGTAATGAAATATGACTCGTCTCTCGTGTGCTTTCTACAGACAATCCCTCCGTGCACAAAGAGAACTGATAGCTTTCCTATAAGCTCTTAGGCGACAGGCTTTACTAAGGAAAGAAAATGGTGCTTGGTTACAAGCTAAGTAATGGCCACTCTCATAAGTGTGGAGGTGTGTGTTAAGAAAGCGGAGTTGAAAAGCCAGGGAGGAAATAAATAAGTGGGGAATTGGAGGCAAATCAAATCATTGGTCTTTTGACTCTTTTCCCCTCCGCTGCTGCTGTCCAATGGTGCCTCTTGTTCAGCCAACTACTCATTCAGAAAGCCCGAAGGAAGCCCAATGGTCCCAAAACAAAGTCTGTCTCTGATTAGAGGGAGAAATGAGGTTTTACAAAATGTTATTGGTTAATTCTGCAGCCAAATAGCCAGGCAGCTCCCCATTAGGACCTTTATAGACAACATGTGGATCGGTCCCAGGGACCCGACGGCTGCTGCCAATGGAAAACGCCACGACTAGGGCTCACAAGCCTCCGAAATGTATGAAGATACAAAATGGCCGACGGCCAGAGGCAGTTTATTGGCCGTTGCAATGTGTGGGCAAACAGGCTAGTGGAGAAATGTGATCGTCTGACTGGAAAGTTACTAAAGATATCACTGCTAAAGACAGAGGAGAGAACTTCTCTGAATGGTTTTAGGTTTTATTTGGTCGTACGGCGCTAATAAGCACGTTTCTCTCCTTTTATACGACTGCCTCTGCCTCTTTTCACCAACTGTGTTTTTTGGAATGTTTCTCTGTTTGCTGTTTTTTTTTTTTTTTTTTTTTAATATGTGTTGGTTTTCTCCTTGTATTGTATACCCGCCTCAGCCATTAACCAGGACTGGAGACATCCAGTAGTTACTGTCCTGAATTGCTCCCTACCACTCCTCCATTGCCATTAACTGTCTTGTTCCTTCGTCTAAAGAGCCCCTTGAGCAATTGGTTTTTATTGTATTGTATTTTTTTTTTTTCTCCCTCTTTTTATTATCGCTCAGCAACAACAACAGAGGGTAGCACTGAAGCAGTGCATGCCAAGAGCAGAAGGAATCTGATGAAACTGTGGTGAAAACAGCCTCCCCACCAACTCCATGTTTGTCTTCAGGTTAACCCTTTCAGAAGATGGAGAACGGATCACATTTTTAAAATTTTATATATGCATATTTTATGCTACTGTGATGGGAATTCCAGGATCTTATGCATTCTCTTAGACTTTATGTCTCTCCAAACAGCAAGTTTTAGTGACAACGCCTAAGAACAGAACATGATAAGACGGCCTACATTGTTCTGTGAGATGCTGTTTTCTTCCAGAACAAGATGATGTGTGTACTCCACAGTCTCCAGAGTTGAAAACACCGGCTTCTCCTCTGTCCTTTACTCATCTGCGCATGTAATTTATTTAACTGTGCTGTGAGTCCGGCTGCAGGCGTTTGAATTAAACTTACAGAAAGCCGAAAGTTGACCTTTTTATACTTTATTCAATGGAAATTGCCACCACACTACTCAGACTGCTACGGGGGTGACCTTGGCTAAGTGGAGAGCAGGGCCGCCTTTCAATCAGAGGGTCGGCGGTTCGATCCCCGGCTCCTGCCTCTACTAGTCTCACATCAACGTGTCCCTTGAGCAAGACACTTAACCCCCAAAATGTCTCCCGTAGCTGCGTCTACGGTGTGTAGATTGATACTGAAAGCGTCTGCTAAATGACTGTAATGTAATGCTATTGTACTACTACTGATAGAAATGTTGCCTTGCTCCCAGATCTTAGCAATTAATTGCCGGTAGGATCAATGGCCAAATTTACAAAAAGTAAGACTCTGAAATAACCGGACTTGTCCTTTAATGTTTGTGCACCAAGAGTCACCGAGATAAATGCTGGTGAATTTATCGCACTCGGTAAATAAAGGCTTCTTTGACCCTTATTCTGAGTGCACCAGCACCTCTGCCTTTTGTCCCACTCTGTTGCCCCTCATTAACACCGAGGCCACATACTCAGCACAGCCCCTTTCATTGCTGTGTGCCGCAGCTGCTTACTGGGCCATTACAGATGAGACAAGAGCGGCTAATACGTTCAGATGCTGAAAAAAAAAAAAAAAAAAGGTCAGAGAATAACAGTAAACAATTTAATGAGAGCTCCAACCTGTTCAGGATTTGACAAAGCTCCTTTTTCGGAGAAAAAAAACAACAACAACACCAAAAGAAGAAGAAAACATCCAATTTCACTGGTGAATTCTGCCGTACTGACGTGAGGCCCGGGGCCAAGCCTGACTGGATGGCATAATGAACACTTAGACAGCTGAGTAACTTTGGGCTATTTGGTTTTCTTTTTAAAACGAACGCAGAAAAGCTTTTTTTTTTTTTTGTCCTCCTCCTCCTCCTCCTCCTCCTCCTCCTCTCTGTTTTGTAAGTGGCTTTAGCATGCTTGTCAACAGCAATGTTGAGCACATGATTAGGATAATTTGGCAAACGCCCGTGCTTGTAGGCCCTGCGTGTCAGATATGATACTGGACTGTGGATGAGGACAGAGGAAGCGCATCTTGCGCTGTTAAATTCATGTTTTAAAGCACTTTTTGCAGGTCGGCGGTGGAAACAGCCTGGGGTTAAAAAAAAGCTGCCTTGCCACTTTGAATACCAGTTTTATCAAGGAGGGAAAAAAGGGGGGGGGGGGGGGGGGGGTGTTGTCTCATAATATCTAAAATGTTAAAATGTTTTTTAACTTAAAGGCCAATTCTGGTCTATTACAGCTTAACTCTTATTTCTATAGATTTGGTCTATAGAGATAAGTCCACTTGGGTTAGAATTGACCAGGGATCCGAGTCAGACCAGGTCCCATGCAGTCTGATCTGGTTAGGTATAGGTTCTTGTCCTCTTGCCACTGGTTCAAGGTCTGTATATATATATCAATATATATGATACCTGAGTGGATCCAAGCTGACTCTGTATCAGCTCTGATCATGACAGGAGAATGACTTGTTTCTTGGGGCAGAGTTTGAACTGTAAAGTGGAGGAAAACTGACATGACTCGCTGCTGGACTACTCCAGGTTCTGTGCTCAAGCGAAACACAAGTCCAACCCAGAGAGACTGGAGAAAAGCTTCTTCCCTCAGACCATCAGGAAGATGAACGATAGAAGTATGCACTAAATCTCACTCTGATTACTACTATTTCACATCAGCCTTTGAGGAAATCCTCTGGAGTATGCCAACTCATGCATTTCACAGAAAATAAGTGATGAATAAATCTTTGAATCGTGTTTTTTTATTCGTCCATATTTTAAGGCCTTGAAGACCTCAACAACTACCAGAATGCTGGTCTGTAAAGCATGAATTTTACTCTTCATCTTTGTTCTCTCTTCTAAATTAAACTGGGTCTTTGTTTCTCAACCTGTCTGATGAAAGGCATGAGACCAATTATTATTTTTAAGTTATTGTCCTTCAGACTTTAGTCAGATGATTACCATGGTGGTTCAAAAGGACCTTAAACTAATAAAACTCACTAAATCTGGAACATGAGTAGGGTGACCTGCACTGACAAGCTCCGCCTTTCTCTCTTTCTGACCTGGTTGTTATTTTCAACCATTTTCATTTTTAAATACACAGATTCTAAACATTCACTTTTACTACATGATTCCTAAACTACTGCTTCATCTCCGTGAGTTAATGTTGGGGAAAACACTCCTGACTGATCGGAAGCCGATGTTTTTTTAGTTTTTAGCAGATGTTATGAAATTCCTTTAACAGATCCTGATATTTTGCTTTCTTGAGAATGAGACCGCTGTGACGTAAAAGTGATTCTGATGTTTGATCGACAAAAATGAACCAAATTAATCCATGAGCGGAATTGGACGTCCGTGCCAAATTTGAATACGTTTGCTAAAGACGTTCCTGAGATATTGTGTCCACAAGAAGGCGGTAGACGAACGGAGGGATGTTCAGTCACCACAAAACCGGAAGACATCAGCAGGAGACGCAGAAGTTCAGCAGAGGAAAAGGAGAGTCTGAAAGAAGTGGGAGTAGCACTGCCGAGCTCAAAGTCTGAGACCCCCCCCCCACCCCCCGCTGTGATCAAGATGCGTTGGACTTCAACGAGGCAGAGCAGAGCACCCCCCCATAGCGTATTGAGCGAGGACAGAGTTTCAGGGTTTAGGAAGGAGAGGAAGATGACGAATGAGGGTAAGAAAACATGAAGCGTTCGGATGATGGCAGCATTTAACCACAGACGCAGCAATGTAGGAGAAACATAATATATAGGACAATAGCTGCAGTATTTGACCGTCTTCCAAAAAGAACTATATATTATCGATTTGAATCTGTTCGTACAAAGTGCCTTGCTCAAGGGACACAACTCATTTCCTCAAACACTAATCCTCATTTAGAGCTGAGATGCAGTCATACTTGAGGGGTTTTGGTGTGGCACCTCCTCAAAACGTGACTACGCAACGGGACAGCAGCGGCTTCAGATACCGCTTAGAGACAACAAGAACTGTGATTGGTCCGCTTAGAGACAACAAGAACTGTGATTGGTCCGCTTAGAGACAACAAGAACTGTGATTGGTCCGCTTAGAGACAACAAGAACTGTGATTGGTCCGCTTAGAGACAACAAAAACTGTGATTGGTCCGCTTAGAGACAACAAGAACTGTGATTGGTCCGCTTAGAGACAACAAAAACTGTGATTGGTCCGCTTAGAGACAACAAGAACTGTGATTGGTCAGCTTAGAGACAACAAGAACTGTGACTGGTCCGCTTAGAGACAACAAGAACTGTGACTGGTCCGCTTAGAGACAACAACAACTGTGACTGGTCCGCTTAGAGACAACAACAACTGTGATTGGTCCGCTTAGAGACAACAACAACTGTGATTGGTCCGCTTAGAGACAACAAGCACTATGATTGGTCCGCTCAGAGACAACAAGCACTGTGATTGGTCAGCTTAGAGACAACAAGAACTGTGATTGGTCCGCTTAGAGACAACAAGCACTGTGATTGGTCAGCTTAGAGACAACAAGCACTGTGATTGGTCAGCTTAGAGACAACAAGAACTGTGATTGGTCAGCTTAGAGACAACAAGAACTGTGATTGGTCAGCTTAGAGACAACAAGAACTGTGATTGGTCCGCTTAGAGACAACAAGAACTGTGATTGGTCAGCTTAGAGACAACAAGAACTGTGATTGGTCCCCTTAGAGACAACAAGCACTGTGATTGGTCAGCTTGGGCTGCTCTTGTCATGTCAGACAGAGGGTTTCCGATGCTCATGGATATTGATAGTGAAGACATCATCGTGCAAGTTGAAGGAGAAAACTGCTTAAGTGAGACATTTTTTTTATTTTTTTTAGGAAAGACACAATTACACCGACAATACATATTAATTAATGAGTCTACTTTACAGATTAATGGAGACATAGCTTGTAAGAAGAGCATTGGGACTTTGAAACGGGTGAAAGAAACAGTGTTTGGGTTTGAGTGGAAAGAGATGTAAAGCCCAGCACAGTGACAGGGCAGCGGTGAGCGGCTCGCCTTTATCCCAGGAGAGAGACAGTGATGCTAAATTGCCTGTCTCCTTTCCTTGCTCGCCATTCCCTCTCTTCTTATTTCTCTCTCTCTCTCTCTCTCTCTCTCTCTCTCACTCTCTCTTTATCTCCCTCCCTCTCCCCCCTCACTGCGAGAGGCGAACATCTTAATCATAATTGTGTCACGAACCATAAACACTCATACGCTCGGCTGTGGAAGCAGCCTTGGGGGAAGTAATGGTGCCGAATAATAACAATAACTTTATTTGAAGAGCACTTCTGCGAGAACTTTTCACAGCTTATTTGCGTTTACATGCAATGAAGAAGGATGACGCGGTGCTTCAAGTACAATAACAATCCCATTTTTAAAAAAAAGGAGCATTTGAGAGATTATAGAATTTTTTAAAACATTTTTTTGCAAATTTCTTG
>NW_027176575.1:0-39753 GCF_023349555.1 Cebidichthys violaceus
CCTGCTGCTGGATTCCGTCACGTGTGCTCTAATCGTTTGATTATAACCAGAGGAAGGCAATACTGCAGGCCTGGAGGTATTGTACTTGCGTGAAGATTCAACTGCAATTCAAATAAGGTGGATTTGCGTTTGTCAATCTTTCAAATGACTCTTGGCATACATAAAACATAGTGTGATTTCTTTAGGTGTTTTGATTCTGTGCCAAAAATATGAACCAGATGCAAAGATACAAAACAGACCAGCATTGGGGTGTAACAGTTGTTACAACCCGGCTCAAAGGCTGCAACATAAGGGAGACAGGACAAGTGGTAAAAGTAATAAATATGAATTTATTTAAAGAACAAATAACCAAACTAATTAAACAAATAAGCAGCCGTGTCATCCAAAGATGGGGCAGCAAATAAGAGGAGCCGCCAGCCAAAGAAGAGGAGGAGTCTTTATAGCTGGGACCAAACCAGGCTCAGGTGTCGGTCATCAGTGGCCAATTAGCATCCTGAAAGACAAACAGACAGCAAACAGGACACAATCCCCTAGTGGAAGGGAGAGGTCATCACACAGTGAAACTAATGAAAGAAACCGACACTACAAGTAAAATAGTTTGTGTTAAAGCTGCTGCCGTAACTCTTTTGAGTAATTTTTTTTTTATCAAACTGTCACTACATCCTGACAGTAGTGCATGAGACAGATCATATGTGAAAAAATGAGCTTCCTCTGCCTCTTTTAGTGCTCCTAATGACATTTGCAAGATTCCATAGCGTCCAAAGTAAAACAACCAATCAGAGCCGAGGATTCTCTAACGCGGCTGTCAATCACTGCTCGTGAACTCCAATCAAACTGTCAGCGCTGATCAAATATGAATCATGATTCTGTTACTTCATTGCCTATTTCTGGCCTCAAATGTTTTCAGAAATATGTTAGCGAACTGTTTACATCTAAAGTGAGGAAGTTTGTGACCCAGCAGCCATGTTGAAAACAGTCGAGCCACAACCAAGCCCCGCCCATCTGCTCAACTTATCCTCAAACAACCGTTTCTATGATATTTTACCAAAAACTTCTCCTCATTTTTTTGTGCGTCCAGCAACACGATCATTACATGTGTACAGTGTATTCAAAATAAACTCCTGTCTACACAGGAAACTACAAAGTTATGTTTAGGCAACAAAACTACTTGGTTAGGTTTAGGAAAAGATCGTTGTTTGGGTTGAACTAACTAAAGAAGTGACGTTACTTAACTACAGAAGTTACGAGACAAATAAATCAATGTTGTGTTTCTCGTTTCACACGGGACACGAACAACGTTCTTTTAAGTGAAAGACCTGTTGTTGTCTGAGTTCGGGAGTTTCTGCGTTAGAGAATCCTCGGCTCTGATTGGTTGTTGTTCTTCGGATGCGGTGGGATCTTGCAAATGTCATTAGGAGCACTAAAAAGAGGCAGAGGAACCAGATTTTTTCACAGATTATCCATCTCATGTACTACTTTCAGGATATACTGACAGTTTGAGCACATATGATACAAAGTTACTTTTTTCATAAAAGTTACCAAACTGCAGCTTCAACACAAACTTTTGTACTTGTAGTGTCACGTTCTTTAATCACTTTCACTGCTACCCAACGCTGGTCTGTTCTTTTCACATTCTCCTTTTGTTAAAGTTACCAACTGCAGCATTAATGTATTCTGTAAAGTCATAAACACTAGAAACAATAAAAAGCAATCAAATTCCTTCCTTGTTCTGCAGGTTCTTGTGTTCTATAGCCTGAAGACTTCACATGCTAACAACATACATAAAAGACAATCTCAGTACACCCTCGTGGATTTTATTGAGCTTTGAACCCTTTCATTCTATGTATTACACTGTCCTGTTTAACATAATTACTTCTTTAATAAAGAAATCAAACATCGTTGATGACATCAATGGAGAGTTTTGAGACTCACAAGAAGCATTATTTGTTCAAACACTTATATATAATTCAACATGCTGGGATATATGCTCATTTGGCATTCTTGGTTTGGAGTGAGATGAGAAGGGCTCTCATATCTGTACTATAAATATGAAGCTATCACCTGCAGCTGGTTAGCTTAGCTTAGTTTAGCTTAGCTTAGCACAAAGACCGGAAACAGTGAGCCTGGCTCTGTCCAAAGGTAACGAAATCTGCCCACCAGCACCTCTAAAGCTCACTGATCGACATGTTATATCTGCTTTGTTTAATCTGTACAAAAATGGAAGGGTATTAACAACACCTTTTGGTTTTAAATGCGGTTATGTCCCAAACTAGTTTGTGGCCCAGGACCAGTAACTTCCTAGAGTCTCTGCTGGTGGCCTGGCAACCCCATGTTGATCAGGCTGTTCTCATACAGCATTGGAAGCAACACCTATAAAAACGAATGCACTGTAATTCATAGATATCACACAAAATAATTGGTATGTAATCCATGTGGATATGTCAAACAAAAGCAGGTCTTTAAGCCAGGAGAAGGCTGTCCGTGCCCCGTGTTAAACAAGAAGTCAATGTTCAGTTATTTATTACCTAACTTCCGGACTTAAGGAACGGCACTTAGGTAGTTATTTTAACCCAAGACACGACCTTTTCCTAAACCTAACTAAGTTATTTTTTGTTGCCTAAACATAACTAAGAAATGTGTTTTTAAAAGACTGCATGCATGTAACAGAAAATGATAAGTAACCTTTTCACCAAATATCATAAGAACCGTTGTATGAGGATATGTTTGCTGAAAACTAAACTCCAGGAAGTAGCTGCGTCTTGCCCAAACCCGCGACCACGCATCCAGTGTCTGGCCAAGAAATAGTCCAGCAGTCCCCTATATATATATATATATATATATATATATATATATATATATATATATATATATATATATATTCACGTACAGAATACAGAAATGAGAATGTAATGCTATTGCTTATCTTATATAACTCTGGGCACAAAAGTAAGTTGAGATTTTGTTATGTTTAACCACTTCTGTAACCAAGTACTGTTTTCCCTTAAATTAACCAAAACTAAACCGTAGCGGGCAGATCAGGAAACATATGAAGAACATTAGAAATGGTTTTGGGAGATTCTAACAATTTCTTCATCACCCTTTTGCCAAGGACCCCTATCACTTTCTAAAACACCATTAATATTGTTAGAAAATGAAAGCAAAGATTGCTGTTGTGGTTAATAAAAAGGTGAAAATGAATAGAAAGTCTCTGATGGGAGACAAAGTTCGTCACTTTCCACATTGCTACGTCACGTTACTTCCTGCATTGACACTGAATGCTGATATTGGATGTGATTCAAAAAGGTGAACAATCGTCCAAGAGGGATATTATTTCTATGGCTACTGGGCTGTGATGATACTGACATCTGATCAGAAAATGCTCACATTCTTGGAAGGCAATGATGAACAACACATTTTGGGGACCTGCACGTGATTTCGCCAACGTCTAAACTCTGAAAATGAACCTGAGTAGTTTTTCATGGAAAGTGTTGTCCTGTGCTCTGTTGTGTGAAATCCCAGAACCAGCAGGAGTGTTTCTCGCTGCTGTCGCTACGAGTGGAGCCACTGGATTCATTACAGGAGCTGTGTGATGTAGGTAGTTTCAAGTTGTTGGGCTGGATGCTTAAGATCACAGGAACCTGAAACTGCCTGAATCACATCAGTCTCAACTGCACACAGCCGCATGCCGACAGACAGCAGAGGAGGAAACCAAGCAGAGACTGTGAGCTTTGTGCCGTTTAGGAGTGAAACTGCATTGATGCGTGCTGCTGAATGGAGAATCTGATCGATAAAACTAACTGCAGCCTTGCAGAGTGTTGCTTTATCAAAAAGTCATGTGTGAGTGCAAAATTTGAAATAAAAACAAAACATGGATACATGATAGTGCTCCCATGAGTTGATGTATCAGTTGCCTCAATAAATATGGTCTTTGTTTACAGCAAGGTCCTTCCAAATGTCTCTTTTTCTCTCTCAAGTGGATTTATTACCGTAATTTAAAAAGTACACATTATATTAGGACAAACGATACATACACAAAAAATGATTTCTAATGAGGGGTGTTATGATCAGTGAGTGTGGACCCAAATGCAGGACACTGACGAGAGGTAAGTGATGAGAATCATGGAACCAAGTGGGGCGATGGTGGATGGTAGAGCATGCCGGATGATGGTGAGGTTGCAACAAGGGAAAAAAAACTGTTTACGTCAGGATCCACAGCACCACGAGGAAATCACAAAAACTACTACAGTCGCCGAGACAATAATCTGACCTGTCGACAGGTAGACGGGAAGAGACTCACACACACGAAGACAAGCCAGAGACATGGACGACAAGAGGAGTGGGGAATGCTGGGAAACACAGGGAATGAAAATTAATTATAAAAAAGAGAAATCATTATTAATATATATATATATATATATTTAAATATTAATATATGAAATAGTAGGGAAAAACAATCTAATGGTTTTGAGTACAAGGACAAAAGTTGTCGATTTTTTTCGTACCGCACTGCACGAAAACAGCGCCAATGAAAAGTTCATTTGGATCCGTTTTTTTCATGGACGCTCGAATAAAACTCATCCACGTGACAAAGCAACGGTCAGAGCAAGTAATGTAGTATTAAATATTGACAAAAATCAAATATATGAAATAGCGACAAAGACCATGTCCACCAAGTGGATGGGTCTAACAAACAGGGAACTTTCAACAAACGAGAACGGAGTTCCACACCGTGTGTCCCAAAGTGTTGTCGTGAAGCAGGGCGTTGGTTTGGTGGTTTTGTTGCCTAAACGTGAGCTAACTACATGTTGTTGTTGCCTAACGTAGTGTCGTACCGAGCGACATGAAAGAAATGGACAATTCGTAAAGCTCAGCACAAAACCAGTAGATGGCATTGTTTTACTCTTTGACAAACTGCCGTGAGACTGCATTGATATACTAGACTATCTTTAATGTTTGTTTAGACTTCTGTACTTATTTGGTCAATGCTAGCAAGCTAGGTTAACTAGCTTCCTCTTTATTCAAGTGGAAGCTAGTAGCCTAGCTTGCTAGCTTCAACGTTCTCAGTGAAATACAAACTTAAAAGCACGTTTGATCCTACTACATGTTCAACGTTGTAAAGAAACAGGGATCTGAAGTCGCTGACAGTACATAACCAACCAATAGAAGACAAAAAAGAGCCGCGCTTCTCTGAGCAACGGCAGCCCCCAAATGTCAGCATGACAATAATGACAAGAGCGTCTGGAACAAAGGCTGTGTCCATGCACCCACACAGGTGCTTTCAGTTATTTTGGCTGATTTAAACCTCTGCTCAGGTTAAAGTGAGCCACGGCTCTGCTGAGGTCATCGAGCGTTCTGTTCTCATATCATTAACAGGCAACGCAACCAGCAGGTGAGTGGGGGAGATGCCAATCAAGCCCCGAATAAGTGAAAACACCTGCGTACATTTGCAGAACTTGGACTTGTACACACTTGGGTCCTCACAATGTGTTTGTTAATTAGTCAAATGAAAATTATTTGTAGCTATTTGATGCAATGCATTCCTGTGAATATTTCTCTTAGATTAGATTGACTCACTGCTGGAGTTACATTAACAGATATTTATCCTTTTGAGGTCAGTGGCTTGTAATTTTGTTGGCGAGAACAGACTTTTGTAATTCATTTCTTCATACATGTCCATTGGAAAAGGTGATGATGAATGAATAGTTCTACATATAGGCTCTGTACTTCTTCCACCACTAGCCTGCGCACACAGCAACGTTTCCTCATACAACAGCTCGTATGATACTGAAAAGTTATTTTGTTATCTTTCGTGCATTTTCATACGAATGTCCAGCAGCATGAGTGATACATTTGCATGCACAAGCCACGGCAGTGTTTAGACAGCAATAGTACGTGGTTATTTTTAGGAAAAGATCGTGGTGTGTGTTGAAATAAGTACATCTGAAACACTTGGTTAAGTTCAGGCAAAGAAACTACTTGGTTAGGTTGAATAAAATATTGTGGTTTGGGTTGAGATAATTATGGAAGCGACGTTACTTGAGTACGGAAGTTACGTAATAAATAAGCAAACTTTGGGGTTAGAATAACAGCGGTAGTTGCAATACTTAAGAAAAGAAGTTACACAATAAATAAGTTAATGTTTGTGAGTTGACACCTGATTTCACACGGGACACAAACAGTGGTCTCCTGGGTAAAATGTCCATGCTTTTCGACCCACCCATCCATCCTAGCCTCTTCCAGATGCAGACTTTGTCACTCTTTATCCTTCTGGACCCAAGAGCCCCCCCCCCCCCCCCCCCCCCCCCATGGGGGCTCACGTGTTCATCCAAAAATTCACCCACGCAAAATGCCAAACATGTGCACTCATCAGTAATAATATAATGATGTCGCATACCTGCAGAGCCTAGGCTACAAAGGCATATCAGCTGTTTGTACACACTCAAAACACAACTCAGACAAAACTATATATATTACCAAATATCAAAATTCATATGGCGCCCCCTAGGCAGATGCACTCGCCACATTTATGCCTCTAACTCTTTGCTAATTCATTCAATGCTAACACCGTTAGCTCAAAAGATCACCAGCAACCTGAGGATTACATACATATGATTCATATTCCGCTCTCTGACGCGTCGAAGGAGGGTTCATTCACTGTAATCGACCAATCATAGGCTGACACAGGCCCTTACAAAGACATGAAAACTGGAAGTCAGACAAGAAAATCCCATGGATGACAGACATAACCAGGCTCAGAGAGGATCCAGGCTCTCAAAATGATGCCAAACTGCTGTATTTGGATAGCAGTTCACTATTAGTGATAATACAAGTGAAATATATAATTATATAGTATATACAATTACAATGGAACAGCTGGAACAGCTGGTTCCAACATGACAATTTTGCTTGACCTCGCTGTACTAAAACCTCTCTAACGTTTTTGTGCTTCACTTTATCAAAGTAAAAATGCGCCCAGAGACTGTCCATATATTGTGCTATGATCTGGGAGATTAAACCTCGAAGCTACATCATTCCTAAAAATAAATATCCTGAAAGTCCTTTTTTTTGGACAGAAATTAAAATTTTCAATTTGTGCTGTGTGCCATCTTCATTTACTCTTTACCAGTAACATATATACTTATAATTACACACCTGAACAAATCTCACAAGTGTTCCCTTTATTATAACACCAAAATTATAAAAATACAGCTTGTAGTTGCAAAAATATACTTATTTTAGTATGGCTATGCAATTTTCGAGCAGAGGCCTAAAAATAGGCCTTGGGTCCAAGAGGATACTACATCAACTGTGCTAGCTGCCGATTATGTGGATTACATACGAATACATTATGTGGGTTAATTATAGAGCATTGCTTTTTGTAAGTACAGCTACAAACTGTGTATGAGAACAGCCTGCACACAGCGATTCATTTTGCCAGTGTAATCATACGAAATTAAATTGTGTCTGCCTGGCTTAAGCTTAGCTTTAAAGGGACAGTGTGTAGGATTTGGTGGCATTTAGCTGTGTGGTTGCAGATTGCAACCAAAAGAATACCCCTCACTCCTCCCTTTCCAAGACTGCGGTAACGTGACCCACTGAGTCCAAAACCCTGGTAAAGCCGTGTCACCTCGCTCAGAGGCCATCCTTACAACATAATAACACTACTTTAGGAGCAACAGAAGTCAGACGGCAGCTGGCAGGTAACATAAGAATCTCTCTAGAGCCGGTCTTTGGTTTGTCCATTCTGGGCTTCTGTAGAAACATGACAGCGCAACATGGCGGACTCCGTGAAAAAGATTTGCTCCCTCAGTCTAAGCTAACAAAAACACAACAGTTCTTAGCTTTAGGTCATCATACACTTATGAAAATAAAAATAGTTCTGAACATTATATTCCATTTCTGCTAATAGATCCCCCAAAATGTGACAAACTCTACCTTTAAGCATTTTTTAAATTGGGTTTCACTTAAAAATGATTTGTCTCTAAAATAAAACACATCAGGAATTATGAGAGTGTGTGTGTCAGAGGGGGGCAGGGGTCAGATGGTGTTGGCCTTCCCTGTTCCCGCTCTGGAGTGCTGTGATGATGAAGGTCGGTCGCGTTCGCTTGAAAAACATAATTGTGTTTTATGAAGTTCAGCGTGCTGCCATGAAGCTGTAAATCCACTCTCTCTCTCTCTCTCTCTCTTTCTCCCTTGTGTTGGCGGCGGAGGGTTTCTGTATAATTTGCAGTGCGTTTTAATAGCACATTAACATTTAGCGGCCACAGTTCACAGTCTGGCTGCGTTCTGGCGCCGGTACAAGAGCCAGTACAAGCTCCCCCATTCTCTCAACATCACATCCAGCACAGGATGTAGAGTGTTGTTGACATCCGGATTGTAAATGAAGCAGTTCACTGTAAAAACTCATGGTGCATTTTATTGAAATCCACTTTGGGTTTAATCATTACTTCATAACTTTGAAGATCGTTTCCAAATCAAAGCTTGTAATTCTGTTTTACTTACATTCATGAAATGAAAGTGTCATCATGTATCATCCCATTGAAGTTTATTGAGACATTTAGAAATATTATAACCTCATTAGCATTTCAGAGTTATATGATATTTTTGGAAATTCTAGTTTAGTTGCATATAAAAGGTTATTGCAGATTGTTTCAAAAGAAAGGGTGTATGGAAGGATTCATCTCTAGTAAATTTGAGGATGCACTGATTTTCAGCTTTATGCAATGATTGTAGCCATTTTTGTAGCAGCAGTTGAATACTTAAGGGGACACCGAGTATCCTAATTGGACACAAACTTAGGGACACTCCACTGATCTTCCACAGGTTTACTCCACATGTGGAGTCACGTGCTGCCTTGAAATGGGGTCGTGTTACCATGTTCCAGCCCGGTATCATGGCAGGTTGTGAAATAGTCCCGAAATGCAATCTATTGGTTTTGTGTACGTGGATGCAAATTGACCATTTTTGTGTGTGTTGCTAAGCACTAAAACAATGCCAATGGAAAGTCAATCAGGATCCTTTTCCATGGTGGAAACACAACTTAGAGTCATCCGTGTGACTATGCAGCAGTCAGAGCTAGTGACATAGATTTAAATAGTGACAAAGAGCATGGTGGACGGGAGGTGGATGGTCCAACAAATACAGGACTTTCAACCACTGAGAAAGGTGTTTGACACCGTGTCCCAAAGTGTTGATGTGTTTTTTTGCCTAAACCTACTGTTTGTCTTGTAATGTAATGTTGTCCCGAAACAGTAGTCATTCAAAGCGACATGGAATAACAAGAAACAAATAGATTGCATTCCGTGCCTATTTCACCAATTGTCGTAAACCAGAAATCAAGAAAACAAACATCTGAGGGTCATTTACACGAAGACGGCGACACAGATGTCGAAACTGGAAAGACAACGAGAATCGCGAACCTCTGTCAGAAAGGGCGAACGCCGAAATCGTTGGATGAATTCAAGAAACGTCAAGACATTTGTTTCTTCTGCTGTCTGCTACATGTGCGAAAGGGAAAGTCCGGACAATGTTCGGAGTTCGTATGAGAAAACCGCTTAGGTCTGGTCTTCAACAGTGAACATGCGATGAGCAGGGTGGAGGTCAGGTGACAGGCAGGTCAAGAACATCAGACCTTCTAGCCAATTATAAAATGGAGTCAAAACCGTCCGACTGGGGGGGCTGCGACAACAAGCTAACTGTGGCATTGGCTAACACAACTAGCTAGCTCTGTCGTGAAGGCCTAAATAAGATGAGGCTTTTTGTTGTTGGTGGTGTGTAGGTCACAATTTGCACACTGTAATATATTTTGTAATCTGCTTGCGTATGAAACAAAAGCTAAATCGTCGTAAGACAATAACCGGTGGGCTCCCAGATTACATCATGGCCAATGTGTTCCACCTCTTTTACTCTCCACACCGACCGTCTTCCTGCTTTCAACCAAAGCCTGCTATAGAACGCGACTGGTCAATACAACAATAAACGGAAACCAGAATGCTTCTGATACCAAAAATCTCCTCCAGTTTCCTAAATAGAGATAATCCATGATTTACTTCTACTTGTAGCCTACGTCAACAGAAGGACCAACACTAACTGTGTCCCTACGGGTCTATAAGAGGAGAAAAGTGTCACTCTGGCCCATCAGAGGTTCAAGTAAGTGGAATATAATTCCAGTTCTCACCAGAAAACGAAACACTTATAGATCTTTCCGTAACCAATTACAACAATGAATGGTTATTACATACACACATCAGCACTAAACTCTTGATGCTGCTGCTATCTATATGTACAGCTTGTTCGCTGTGTCGTTCTACCGTTTTTTCAACAAATGTGTCCTTTTACAGCATGCAATCATTATTCATTTGCACTGTCCCTTCTCTCAAATGAACTAAACAGAAACGGATGTATGTGTAAATTGTACTACGTGTGATAACTGGAACTTTTCCCTGAAATACAAAAAAAAAAAAACGTCCTTATTGCTTTGATCTCAAAGTCAGAGGTTCGTTGCATCTCAGGAGGTTTTGGTGATTCAACCAATTGAATATTTTTTGGGGAATTTTCACCACTAAATTATGATGCGAAGTTGGGGGTCCTGCACTACTAACTAAATTTAGTACCAAGAGCTTTATCGTTTCAGTTGATATTGTGCTCACATGATGCAATTCCTAAATGAATTGTGTTTTTTTTTAAACTAAGTAAGCCACTGAAACCTTGAGAGCATGCTAATGTTTCCTCGGTGCGAGAATAACGGTTGGTTTCTGCATGTCTCTCCACAGAATGAAGCTGTTGTGCACAGTCTGCTGTGTGCCCTCTGCTTAATGGGTCGACTAAGAGACGGCAGGCTACACAGCCAGCGCACAGAGAGTAAGAGGCGATAGAGGGATGTTTTGTTCCAGGCTCCCTAACTTGGCTCATCCAGCCATGGCTTTGATAAAGTTATCTGATCTACCGTGGTGTGTGTGTGTGTGTGTGTGTGTGTGTGTGTGTGTGTGTGTGTGTGTGTGTGTGTGTGTGTGTGTGTGTGTGTCTGTGTGTGTGTGGGTGTGTGTGTGATCTAAAAACTGAAGCGACAGACACAGTCAGTTACCGCTCTCGTTTACTAAAGTTAACTTAAACAATTAATACACTGCTCTTTGCGCTGCGTTGTTAAAATCAAGAAACAAAAGGGGGATGGACCCTCTTCTGATCCGAGTTTCAGAACCATCTGCAAAAAAAGGAAATAGAGTAGATTACTGTCACAGTGAGTGTTTACAGTGGGACAGAAATGGTGAAAATGTCCTTTATAAGCATGTCCTCCACATACACACCACTTAATATAAACCAAGCATTCCTTGAATACAATTCTCAATCAATAATGTCAAGTTATACTGAAGAGCAGATCAAAGTAATCAAAGTTACTTACTGAGGTGGATATCACACACACACACACACACACACACACACACACACACACACACACACACACACACACACACACACACACACACACACACACACACACACACACATATATATACAACAAACACTATAAAAGTAACATTAAGTCAGCAAAAGTCTGGTTGTTTCCTTGTTCAATTATTCATTTATTCATGACACATTAATGGGAAATATAGACATTAAACCATACAACCAAGTATTCTGCATAGCAGAGGGAATTGGTGATGAATACTAATCATATTTAAGTGATACTGTCATTTAAGGACACAGGTACGTTGTGACAAAAGTTAGTCATTACTTATCAGGCATACTGGATGTTAGCGTAGAAGCTAAGTTTATATTGAAGGTCAGCTTTCTGTTCTCATGCAGAACAAAGGAAAAGTACAGTGAAATAAAAGAGCTGTTTACTGTAAAGCAATTTCAATGAACTTCATATACCACAGCGTTACTCTCTATGAAGCCCATGTCTATAACACATTGTAAAGACACTAATAATGTGTTATAATCTGCTTAAAGCACTATAGTTATTAACCATGCTTCATACAAATAATCTGAACACATTATTAAGTGTTTTTATAATGACATATAAGCTCAAATATCACCATTATTCATAACTGCTGGACACACCCTGACATGTTTGTTTTGCAATGGTCATAGTGTATTATAATTACCATAGTTGTATTACATTTAATATTTTAATAAGGCATTATAACACCTGTTATATGCATTATAATGTGATTATTAAACTAAGTTTATTTTCTTTAAAATAACCATTTTCTGCCTAAAGTAAAGGGAAAGGTACCATCGGATAACCAGCAGTTATGTAATATTATGATACCTGACCTTTAAGTTTTATTAAACGCTTTATAATGTGTTATCATTATTGTAAAGCATTACGAATATTCACTAGTGCCTAACTATAATTATATAGTGCTATTAGCAGATTATAACACATTATGAGTGTGTTTATAATGCGTTAAGGAGACCGGCCTGATAGAAAGTGTTACCACAACGGTATATGGATCAGCGCGTGTGTGCTTTGAACACACACACACACACACACACACACACACACACACACACACACACACACACACACACACACACACACACACATTGCGTTTCCATATTACATGTATTGAGGTATAAATAGAGACACAATAACAGAGATGAGGATGATACACACTCTAATGACGTTGGGCTTTCGCATGTGTGTGTTTTGTGAGTTTATAGAATGAACACGCAGCAATAACGCAACATGATACATAATGGGGTTTGTAATATCTTCATACCTTCATCATTCAACATAATAACAATAGCAACAGAGCATTATAATGAAGCAGGTGAGCGAGATGATGCATATTGTTTGAGAGGCTTTTCAAAGAGGTGGAGGCAGTGCACACACACACACACACACACACACACACACACACACACACACACACACGCACACACGCACACACATACGCACGGAGTCCACACAGCAGCTGGACTGTTCCCTCCCCAGTAAGACGTCTCTCAGGACGTTTCCTTGTCCCAGCTCAGAGTCCGTCGCGCACGGTGATACATGTCTTCTTCCCCCTGCTGCCGAGGACAGTCGGTTAATAACTCTCTGATGACTTCATTTACAAAAGGCAACTTTACCATCTGAGCTGTAAAGAGGCCGAGGGAGCCGCGCGGAGCCTCCTCCGCCAGCTTCTCGGCTGAGAAATATGACGCTGATACGTGATCTACGATGCCCAGGCCCAGGCTGTTATTAAAATATATAGCTCCTATCAATCAAGCGGGTTATCATGCACAATAATGGCCACTATTTTTAGGTATCACTGATGCTTTTCCATCAAAATAGAGAACTTGAATCCGTCCTTACGCGTCATATTGTCAAGTGCTACATGTCTATCGTCCAGATTCTGTGTTTTTGATTTACCTGGCAAGTGTCAGATGTATCAGATAACCAATATTTACCACATGAAGCGCTTTGTTTTACAAGATTCACCATCAGATCATTTTATTTCATATCTCAACATCTCACCTTATATGCGAACATGTCTGCATTTTATCTACACACATTCTCATAAACGTCAAAATAGAACGCGTGGCCACTAATTGTGTTAAATTCTAGAACAAAACGTGTTCATTCTTTTTTACTCCAACTAATTATCCTATTAAAACTAACTTTGGTAACAAGACGCCCATATCTATAATACATTATAAAGATACGTATGTAATCTGTTTATAGCACTGTATAATCATATATGTATTTATATGCGCTCATAGATATGTATAACGCTTTATAACAATCATCTTTACACATTATAACGCATTTTATTTGACTTATAAGGTCAAGTATCATAATACTTCATGACTGCTGGTCACTCACTGACATTATTGGTATTAGGATAATACGTTATTCTAAGTAAAGTGAAACATGTCAACACACAACATATTGCGTTATGAGCATTACAAGTGTGTCTAGGTGCATTATATGCGTCATAGAACAAGCTACGGGTTTCTTCATTGTGTAATATAAAGCTTTGATTTCATTGGCCAACTGAGCGGACATCTATTGTCTTGACCTGACCTCCGTGATATTGTTAAAATGCTTTTGAGCCACCTCGGAGTCTGCTTTTCTTCTGCCCCGCTGTCTTTGTCTTTGCTCGTCTCCAGCCCTGAAACAGTCGAATGATTTAAAAACAAAATGAAACTAAGAGTCTAGTTGTAAATATAGATTTCTTTTCCAGTTGTACCCGCTAGAATGTCATTTCTGAAAGGAGCAGTTTCATAACTGATTGTTTTTAATCTCATAACACAGTCGGACTGTGATCCTAAAATATTTGGTATTGCTCGATAGCATATTGATCCAATCTTCTTAAAGGCAGCGGTCGAGATAAAAACAGTGTAGAGAAACTCTGGCCTGAGTTAATATTTAAATATGAGTCAATACTACTGTATGCTATTTAACGAGAACACAGGTGTCTGGTTTACAGTTAAACCTGTGAGTTAAATATATATTTTAAATGTTCTTATATTGACCCTCCTTCTGACATATAGAAGAAAAACAATGCGCAAAGGGAAATGTGTCGTTTTTCTGTCTGTTCAGTCTGCCCATTACCCTGCTATTGTGGACTATTTAAAGAGCATTTTATTTTATTTATGGAACGCTGAATAATCAATAATCAAAATGCCTTAAAGCTGAACTCAGATTTCTAACTGTTTACAGACCGTAGACAACGTTTTCACTTTCAAAACAGCATTCGTCCCGTGAATGTGCGTAATCTGTAATTAGAAACACGGGCTATAAATGTATGTCTTCAGAATCCACATCCTGTCGGTGGAAATGAAACGCTTTCGCTCCAGGAAAAAAAAGAAAAAAAAAAAAGAAGAAGAAGCAAATTACCGCCTGGACTTCACGTGTCGGTATTTCACATCAGCACAGATGATCCTCGGTTCACCTCTGCCCTGACACGGTGATTTTAAAATCTGTTAGAAGGGAAACAAACAATTAAGATAGTTCAGTCGTGTTTCTCAAGTTTATTAAACTCTCAGTTTTTTTACAAGCTGCTTTTATCGTTCAATGACTTGTTCATGGGGTGTGTGTGTGTGTGTGTGTGTGTGTGTGTGTGTGTGTGTGTGTGTGTGGGGGGGGGGGGGGGGGGGGGGGGGGCGCAATTTGCTGTAACTCCTTTTACTGGCGGCTTGTAAACATAAAATGTCCTCAGTCGCGCTTAATGAAGTTTCAAATCAGCTGAGAGTCTGATGTGGATTTTGTCAAACGCTTGCAGCTACTCCACGGTGGGCTGCATGGCTGATGAAAAAAAAAAATACACACACATATATATATATATATATATATATATATATATATATATATATATATATATATATATATATATGTGTGTGTGTTGTCGAAATTGGCAGTGGAGTTTGAAATAGGTGGCCAATGTTGAGCGCATCAATAATCATAACGTTACGCATTTGCACGCATTCCTCAACGTTATAAGCGCGTGTGGATGTGGACGCTCCCGTCACAGCGCAACGTGTAGGAAGGGAAGGTTGGCAGATAATGTGTTCAAGCCTTTTATTTATTTATTTATTTTCTCTTTTTTTAGCGCCTGTGTCTCCAATTAACACGCCGTCTGGTTGGACGCCCTGGCCTGCAGGGCGGAGGCCCGCTCTGAAAAATTAAAATTCCCATAGCCTGCGGTCTGAGGAGAGGCCATTTTGGCTGCAAAAACATCCCGAGCATCTGCGAATGGAAAACAAAGTCGGTTTAGTAAAAAAAAAAAAAAATGCGTTAGATGCAGGATTTGGATACTGAAAAAACGACGATTTCAGCTGACATGATGCTCCTTCACTAAATGCTCTAATCTATTCACACTAATGTACCTTTTATGACTTATGTATTCATTCTGGGTTGGTTCAAGTTCATTCAAACCAGAAACAAATCCCAACTGAAAGTGTACGCATCAACCCTTAATGGAGTTGATACTTCTCATCCTGGTCCTTTACTGCTGTCATCCAACGGAAGCTGTCCAGATGAGCTGGAAGCGGGTCCTTTAAGACGGAAGGGCAGAGGAATGTGGTGCATTCAAGCTCAAAGGCCAAAGCTGGGCGCCAGAGTCGCGACTGATCTCTAAAAGGGCTCTTGGTTTTTTTTTTTTTTGGTTTTTTTTTTGCCGCTCCCAAAACGAAAGCGCCAAAAAAAAACAGTCTGTCTCCGGTCCAACTCATCATTCGTCCTCGGCAGACCTGAAAGCTGCTGCACAGCCTCTACACCTCCGTCCTCGTAAATAACCGCGTTAGCCCCCATAAGCAACGCGCACTTCATATTTAATCGTCGTAAATAACGGTGTTAGCCCGTGTACGCGACGCGGAGATTCGGATTTATAGCCCCAGGGAACCGGCAGCCTGCCGTCCCCCCGAAGAGCGCCGAGACTCCACGTCTGTGATAATTATAAAGAAATATAAAGACTTACAATCCCGGTGACTTTGATAAAGGTCAGCAGGGAGTCAGAAGTCTGGACTCACAGTCTGCCGCCGCTCTCCGGTCTCCTCATTAAAAAAAAAAAAGAAAAAAAAAAAAGCCCAGAGACGGATTTCATCCCTCAGAACTGCTGAGAGCGCATCATCGGTACAGCTCCATCGCGGAGCGGCAGAGCCAGGTCACCTACAAACACAGACAAACCCCCAGTCCACCCGCTCCTCCGCCGAGCTCTGCCCCCCGAGTTGTGTTTACTCTCCAGCAGCCTGACCGCTGAGTGAGAAGCGCCCGAGCCGGGTGGAGAGAGAGAGGCTGCATTCGCGTTTACACGACCACCACAGGCCATATATCAGCCCTGTAAAAACACAAAAAAACCAAAAGCAGCCGCCCTGATGTAGGATTTTATTATGGTATTAAACGGACTCCCCCTAAAAAAAAGTAGTTGAAGTAGTTTGCGCTGTAAAGACAAGGGGCATAACCGCGCGCAGGGCCCGAATTTAATGGCGCTCGTTAACAAAAATGACTGTTAATCTGCCAATAAAACAGTGTCGGGCGGCCCCGGCAGCTCGCTGCGAAACCTTCCAAGTATACTCACAGAGCGGCTAAATGATTAAACACACCTAGGTGTGACTTTTTTTTTCTTCTTCTCGTCTCGGGCAGAACATATCTGCGCCTTTAAGTGTAGGACTCTCGGCGCTTGCACGCTAATGGCGCTTTAAATGCGCACTCGCTGATGTTGAGATTGATTGGAGCGATTGCTCGCGTGCGCAATTCGGGCAGTGGTGGACGACGCGCGCCCGGCAATGCGCCCTCGTGCACCGGAATGCACGCGCATCTGTTTTGATTAGGTTGGGAAATAAATAAATAAATAAATGCATAAAAAATAATGGCGCCACTTATTTGTCAGCCATTGTCTCGCGCTCTGCGTCTCGCGCAAGCTTTCCAGACGAAGCATAATTGAACGGTTTGATGTAGTTCTGACTTTGACAGCAGCCGTAGATACGAACGAGATATACGGACGAACTGGTCATTTTGCATATTGCATATAAACAAGACAATTTATTTAGAGGGGGGGTGCAATCTATTAGATAGAGAGAGAAAGAGAGAGAGAAAGAAAGTGTGAGAGAGAGGGAGAAAAAGGGGGGCCCAGCGTGCAGGATTGATTTACGCTCCATTGACGCTTTATCAGGCTCGAAGAAAAAGTCCGGCCAATCAGTTTGCTCCTCGCGAACATACCCAACGAACCCCCGCGCGCGGTGCGAGGCTGTAGGCTGTGGCACTTTGTTTCGCTATAGTGAGCAAGTTGTTTGGAAGGAAAGGAAAGGGGGCTAGTGGAGGAGAGAGAGAGAGAGAGAGAGAGAGAGAGAGAGAGAGAGAGAGAGAGAGAGAGAGAGAGAGAGAGAGAGGAGGGGAGGGGAGGGGGCGAGCCAGCAAAGGACAGAAGAGAGAAAGAGAGAGGGGAACAGAAAAATCTCGTAATGTCTCTCTTCTTGTTCTCTGTTTAGTGAAACTCGCGGCGTTTCCCAGATAATGTCCGAGAATGTCCATTTCTGGGACTTTGAGCAACTATTACGTGGACTCCATCATAAGTCACGAGAGCGATGAACTCTCCAGCCCGGCTCGCTTCCCCGGCGTGCAGTACTCCGGCTCGAGCTCTGCCGCGGCCGCGGGCGGGAGGCAGCCCGGCGGCGCAGCGCACGCGGAGCATCCCCATCCCGACTCGTACCCGTCGTGCAGCTTCCAGCCGAAGCCCCCGGTCTTCTCGTCGTCCTGGAGCCCGTTCAGTCCGCACCACGGCGCCAGCGGCCTGCCCGCTGTCTACCACCCGTACATCCCGGCCCAGCACGTGCCCGCCGCGGACACACGGTACCTACGCTCGTGGCTGGACTGCGCGCCGCGCGGCTCCGAGTCCGTACCGGGGCACGGCCAGACGGGGCAGGTCAAGCTGGAGCCACAGCTCGGCCACCTCGGCGGGGAGATCGCGCCCAAAATCGGCGGACTGCACCAGCACGAGACCACCACGTACATCTTGGAGTCGGCGTCCACGGCGGCGCGCGAGCTGAGCCACCCGGCCGCCATCCCGAGAGCAGGGTTCGACGAGAATAAGGACATTTGCGAAGGGAGCGAGGACAAAGACGGCCCGGATCAAAGTAAGTTATTAAAGCAGGAAATAGCGCGCGAGAGAAGGAGAGAGAGCCGAGGGAGAGAGAGAGATTGTAAATGCTTTTAATGCCGCCATAAAACAAGAACAAAGAGCCGGAGAGCCAAAGTGCCCCATCCTTCTGCTCTCTAAGTTTACTGTGTTATTCAGCCCGTATCATCCCTGTGCAACCAGACGGATATATATAAACAAATATATATATATATATGCATACAAATATGTAGTTTTTTATGTGGCACCTACTTTCAATGTGCATGAATAACATGAACAACTTGCGATATAATTAAAACCAAACAAAATTGCAAAGTAGGCACAGCGCCTAACACTGGCTTTTGAGACAATCCAAACTTTGTATTGTATTGCATTACTGTCTTTATGCTTATTGCATCCATGTGGCAGTTTTAAAATAACTGAAAGTATGCTGAGCTTGTTGAATTACCTGGAACAGGTCCAATCAAACATGTGCATCCTTACAGCTTCACATGCGTGAGCTAAAAACAATATGTGTGTATTTGTAATACAGATGCTTGTGTGAAAAAGTTGAACAGGGTGCTTCTGAAGTGACAACAACAGTAAAGCGGTAATGGGATGATATAAACCGCTTGTAATCAGAGGATGCTAAAAAATTACTCAGTCAGATTTATTCTATAATTCAGTTCCAATCTGCTGCTCTTCTTCCTCAAACCCATTCGTCTGACACTAATTAGACAACGTTGCAGTCTTTGGGTGAGCTCTACCATGGTCTACGTTAGTCATTGCTCGGGGCATGCGCACTGCATGTCCTGTTTGAAAAATGGTTGGTGTTTTTTTTAGAATCGTCTTTTCTTCTTTTTATCGCAGGTGGATTGTGTAGGTCGGAGGTCTCTCTTAGTCTTTCATTGTGTGGCGTTTTTTTGTTTGTTTTGTTTTTCTCTACACAAGTGCGCGCGCGCACATGGGCTCGTGTGTGCGCTCCATTCCGTGTTTTTTAAAGCTCATCTTGTTGGTCTGACATGATCAGTTAACAAGCCCGACTGATCGGCAGTCCAGACTGTTAAGCAGAGCAGTCAGACATGCCTCCTGATCTTTACTGGCCCAGAGTCGGTCAGTGTGGACACATGAGCCGCAGAGCTTTTCACTGGACAGGTCGGATTATCTTTTATAGGTTAAAGTAACCAGTTGTGTGCTGTATTCTCTGTGTGCCACCTTTCCTGCTTTCCTTTTGGCATTCATTCTGCAAATCAAAGTTGCCATAGAGACACGCG
Organism: Cebidichthys violaceus; assembly: GCF_023349555.1. Classification (NCBI taxonomy): domain Eukaryota; kingdom Metazoa; phylum Chordata; class Actinopteri; order Perciformes; family Stichaeidae; genus Cebidichthys; species Cebidichthys violaceus. The sequence goes on from NW_027176575.1 coordinate 19,820, forward strand.
CGCGCTCGTGGACTTATATAGTCATATTTCTGTTCAAAATGTCCCTATATGTAGCGTCACTCCTCTGTAGCGCCGAGCTGTAAACATAACAATACGGATAACCCATCTTATTGTCATCAGCCGCAAATATCATCATAAAAAAAAGGAGTCCAGCCGTCCATCATTGACACAAGCGGAAGAGCAGGCGACATTAGTTCTAAATAGAGCGGAGGCCTCATCACTCAGCCAGAAGCGCACGGGGGTTGGGGGGTTGGGGGGGGGGGGGGACCCCGCTTCACACCTGCAGTCGGGGCCAGTCAGGATGCGTCTCACGGCTCAGCGGCTCAGTGGCTTCTGGTGGGTTCAGTCTAGTTGGAGGAAAAGATGGAAATGCACTTTTGTCCATGTTTTCTTTTGCAAAATACAATCGCTTAAAGTCTTTTGTGAGTTTGTATCTGAAACATGTTGGCTTTTGTATTTCTTTTGTATCAACATGTTTAGAACAAATGAGCTTTTCATAGTTTGGATGAAATAATTGTTTTTGTTATATTTTCCAAAGTCCACATATGGCTTTTTTTTTTTTAGAAATGCAGGCATTGGAAGCTTTGCGCAAATGCATTTCTTTGAATATTTACTTCAATTAAAAAAATGATTCCAAATACTCCACACCATGCATGCACAACTGTTCTTGATGCTATTGGCTGCCGGTCACATGCGAGCTGCTGTTTTATTCATCTGCTCGCTCCGCAATTATAATGATAATAATAATATTTTACCTGTCATGGAATCGCAATCATCTTGATATAAAGCCGCGGAGGGTTTGTCCCTGTACAACACGGGGTTTGTTCTGTTTCTCTATCAGCGCTCGTCCCGCGCTACAACAACAACATTGAATCCGTCACGCGCTGGCGGGGTTGGCTCCCTGTGAAGCTGCGTTCCAAAAGCTTCTTGACTTATTTTGGGTGGGACTGGGGGGAAAAAAACGCTCCCTGGAAAGATTTTTTCATTTTCATATTTTATATTTTTTTTAAGCGAGGCTGGATGTGAACGGGCTCTGTTTCCCCTCCTCTAATCCCGCCGGATAAATCTAGTTTGATCCATGTGTCTGAGCGCGTGACCGTGTGCTCCGGTGTGCATGAGGGAGGAGAAGGGAGGCCTCCACCCTCGCATTGGCCTTTTTTCACAAATACTACACACACACACACACACACACACACACACACACACACACACACACACACACACACACACACTCAGCCACCTTATTACAGCATCTGAACATGCTATCCATCAGCGCAGGGAGCTGGTTAAGGGCTGGATGGAGCCCAGCAGCCTCCAGTCTGAATTATTAGACTTTCCACCAGTAACACTGTGTGCGTCCCAGTCTAGCTCGCTTGGTATAATGAAGGCTGGTCTGTAATGGATTCTAGTGTTCAAACAGGCAGCACTCAATTAGAGAAAGTTTCTCCCTGCCAGCGGCCTTTCTTGTGGTTTATCATTTTGTTTTTGTGTTGGTGTGCAGTGTGGCGGTGCGGCAGGTAGTGGGAGCTGCACCCACCAGCGAGTCCATTGTTCACATGGCAGCCATTTTAAACACTGTGGGTGCAAGCTGGGTTCCCTCAAATGCAAGCTAAACACATTCATACTTTAGCTTCACGGATCAACTGAATGGTTACTAATTTAGTGAGAAGAGGAAAAACGCTTGCGTTTTAAAAGGCGCCTCGGTTAGCGCAGCCTCGGGCCAGTAAGCTGCTGACACAAACACAGTCTGTGCACTTCTCTTCCGTGCAAATGTGATTTGCCACTTTCAATGAAATTTAGTCCGAAGCATCAACACATTATGCTTGTCGGTCTGATTTGTGTCTGGATGGGTTACTTCGTGCTGCAATGGCAGAATACTAGCGGCTTTTGGCTCTTTTGGTTGTGACAAGTTTTGTCACAACTTCAAAGGTGTATCTGCCAGCGTAGCTTAACTTTTGTGGCGGTTTTGTTTCGCGGTTTAAAGAATAGTTTGACATTTTGGGCTAAGAGTTAGATGAGAAGATGGATGTCTGTACAGTAAATATGAAGCTCAACACAAGCATACCTTAGCTTAGCACATGGCAGGAAACCGCTTACAAAAAAGTCTAACTATTCCTTTAGGGTATGCTAAAAGAACCCACTAGGGTGTCATTGAAGCTTTGGTCTTGGTTTTGCTTTGATAAAGTGTGTGGAGTAAAATATGTCTACAAAGCTTCCCCTTCACAAAAATAGTCACCGTGATGTGCCTAATATCTGTGTATGCATGTAGGACAAATAAAATGGTAACTTTTGGTGTTCTGAACATATGGGATGTTATCATCGTTGGCCGGGTCCTGTATGTTGGCACAGCACATATTCTGAACTCTAAGAAGTGGCCAGACCATGTTGAACTCTACAGGGGCCAAATTCCTCGGAGAGCTTTGACTTCACGGCAGAATTCTTGGAAGTCCTTGCCGTTATTGATGTTGAAGGAACGTTGGACAGACAGTTGGAGTTTCAGAAGCTCACTTACTTTGGTACCTCTTGTGTGTTGCCACGAAGGGGAAACATTCAAACAGAAAATAAGAAATGTAATGTAGTGCAAACATTTGAGGACACTGTGAAGGCTGAATTCTTAGATCCCCAACTTGTAAAAACGGGTCTAATATGTGCAAGTGTTTACCTGGCCTCTTTGACTCCAGCTGTACCTGGGAAACTTTTTTGCTCAAGGGATCTGAGCAGTGATTAGTGTCTGCGTCTTGGCACTGAGCTGCGGGACACATTTCCCTCCCTGGGTATTCCAAACGTCTGCCGTGTGAAGGCGGGAATCCGACCTCCTCAAAACATCTTATCCAGTCAAAGCCGGCATCCAGCTACAGATTCCCTTTGTGTTACTGGTGCTGGGCGGCCATCCAGAATAAACTACAAGATTACACTTCAGTCTTTGTGCTGCTGCTGCTGCTGCTGCCGGGCAGTGCGAGGAAAGTTATTACCCCCGAAGTTTATTAAGTTATAACGCCGGGTGAACAACCCCATTAATTGGCGTGTTGCTGTTGGTTGGCTGGGCGAGATGGGGGTGTAAGGGTTGGGGTTGGGCGGGGGGGGGGGGGGATAAAATACGACTTGTGGAAATGTAATAACGTGCCTTTGGGATATATGAGAGGTCAATTTCTGGAACTATTAGGGTGAAATTGCTAAGGGAGGGAGAAAGAGAGGGAGACGGGACGCGATATTAGTCTTCCAGCCGATTCGGTCACTGTTTCCGCGTGAGCGGCATTCATCATGGTGGACGCACACACACACACACACACACACACACACACACATACACACTGGCCTACAATTGAACACATCGTGCCGCGGGGGGCCACATCTTTACGGGATTATCAATCTTTTCGTCCACGTGCTCGTCCAAGTGACATCCAAGCCAACACATTGCTTCTGGATGTAGCCTATAAGAGGAACCTTCAAGTTAGGACTATCCACACTCACCCCCCCCTTACCCATATTCCTTCATTATATCCGTCATTGTCCTTACTGTCTCACAGCTTGGAGAAAAAAGACTATACCGTCCACCGACACCCCAACTCACCACCCTTCCTCCACCCCACAACCAGTTTGTCATCCTGGTTGACAGCCACGGTCGCGGCGCAGCTCCGAGGGTAATGGATGGTCCTGGAGGTGATTATACACCCGGGGAATGCAAAGCACCCACTTTACAGTGTGACAAAAGCGCCGCAGCCCCCGACCCCTCCACCCTCCTCTCACCTCTTTTATCAGGCATTATTTTGCCCTGAGATGAAATCGATCCTCTACATGCTGGCCGTGTTGGAGGGAATTGATTCCAGAGGGTATTAAGGACATATTTACTGATGATGGCCGCTAACTAACTTGGCTGGTGGGAATTTATATCCTGTCGGATCCACATAGGGACAGAGGCTGGGTGATGGCGTGTACATCCCTGGCAGCCATCTTGGCTTTGCGGTCTTGTTTCGAACCCAATGTCCTACAAAAAAGAATTGATGAAAAGTCAAGTCCCTGTTGGTCGATGCATTACTAAAATATCGTAGTGTTACCTAAGAATTACGAAATGTCAACTAGATGCCTTTATTCAACATGTACTCATAGAACGGTTTGCATGATACCTTAGGAAAAGATGTTTTCTTGTTTTTCGAGCATTTCCAGAGAATGTAACACCAGCGACCAGTATGTATGCACAAACCCCACAGTGTTTATGCAACAAAAGTACTTAATTAGGTTTAGGAAAAGCTCGTTCTTTGGCTTTATATGAGTAGGGAGGTGGCGTTACGTAAGTATGGAAGTTATGTAACAAATAAGTCAAAGTTTGGGGAAACATTTGGTTTGCAATAAGTCAATCCTCATAAAGCTGTTCGTATGACATCTTATTAAGTTACGCCTCATTTTTCATGTGTTTTTACTAAGAAAGTCAGATACCAGTGGCAATTTTTACTCATTACATGCATGCGGTATTTTGGAAATAAACTTCTGTCTTCACAGAAAACTACTCAGTAAGGTTTAGGCAACAACACTACTTGGTTAGGTTTAGGAAAAGATCGTCTTTTGAGTTCAAATAACCACGGGAAGTGTCGTTACTGAAGTTTGCAAGTTACGTTATGCAAATACATCGTTTACTTCTCGTTTCACTTAGGGAACGAAAAGTGTTTGTTTGCTGTTTGTTGGACCCATCCACCCGTCTTTATGCTTCATGATAACATACGAAATAAGTTGGTGGGATAATTACGAATTAGGGTTATTATTTTTCACAAGTATAGCTATGAATGTCCTGGCTCTAGATTATGCGGATTACATAGCTAATCACATCTGTTATATACAAATTGTTTTGGCGTTACTTTTCATATAACAGCCTGCTTTATTGCTACGATAAATATGAAAACAAATGTCCAGAGATATATGAGATTGTGTCGGTTCAAATTTGGTAGACAGAGAAGCTTATCTATCAGATGTTGGTGATGAATCAGATCTGGGATTTCCACTATTAACAAGCTGTTTTTGTTGTTTTAATATGTTCACAAGCTCAATCCAACCTGGAAGAGAGATGATGGACAGACATGCACTGCTAAGAAAGCTGATGCTTTGAAGAAGAACTGGTCAAGTTTGACATCTTAAGAATGTATTACATATTAAGTGTAAAGACTTAGATTTCCATCCCCGACTTTGCCTTGTTGTATTGATTCAAAGTGTCTTTGGCATGAGGACATCTTGAAGGCTCCAGCAGGACAAGCATCCTTGTACACAAAACCAGTAAATAGCATTTTGCCATGAGAATGTGTTGACCAAGTGAAAAGTATGACTTGGTCAACACATTTAAGAGTTTTTCCAAATTATTACAAATAAGTTCAAACTTTTGAATGGAAAAAATATTATATTTTTATGGAAACAATATTTTTTGTTTAGGATTAATACTTTTCACTTGTTTTCTCAACATTATGACTTTGTTTTATTTCATTTAGACTTTTTTTGTCCATTTCTTAAAGTCAAAATTTTCACTTTAATGTCCCATCACTTTTGTTTTAATAGGTATTCTTATGTTTCATTATTCCTAACTTTTCATTCCCTGTTTCTTTTTCAGGGGGTGTATGTTGGCATGTGTCAACCATTTAAAGGGGGAGGTGTGGTATCAGACATAAAGCCAACATTGCTCATGGGGACACACACAACAGCTCTGTGTTCACATCTGGGAGTTAAAAGAATCATTGTTACCAATGTCATATGCAGTTTTGTGAATTGCATTGGCTTCGTAACAAAGTTCTGTCACGGCATGAAAAACATCACCAGTGGAATTGACAGGCGAAGCCTCCACCCAACATAAGTTAGGAAAAAGAGCAGCTCCTCGGGGAGCGAGACGCATGATTTTTAATCTCCTCGCTTGGTGTCAAAAGGCGTTGAAGCTCCGGCTTCTCCTCATGACTTTTGTGAGTGATAAGATCATCCCTTCTGCCATCTCAGGCCAGAGAACTGAGGCTGCATTTTGGGAAAGAAAATCCCCTTTATAACCCCTTGCCCTGCAGACCTGGTGTGCTCCTGGCTGAAAGGATAAATCTCTTGTTTTTTTCCCCCCAGTTTGACAGCAACAATGAGAGGCTTTTAAGGCCCTGATGTTGCCCTCACTGATTTAGATGGAAGCTTATATTTCCAAATTCAGCCTGATGGCCAGACGGCATGTGTGCTGTGTTTCATTCAGCGTGACTTACACCACCTCTGGAAAGCTTTAGTGTCAGGAACTCAAGCCTAAACCAAGTTTTTTCACCAACAGTTCCAGAGCGGATATCCCTCTCCGAGACACAATTTGGGTTACGCACCAGACTTGGAATTGAACAGCCGAACTGAGACCGTAAAATTACAAAATGCACTGACAAAATGCAATGAAGAAACTCAGTGTGGCCTTGCTTTTGTAACACATTGCATTCCATTCTTAACTGCTCAGATTCAAACTTAAGACACAGCTGTACTCCTATTATAAGAAGGCAGAAACGTTAAGCGTTACCTGTCAGCATTTAGCTTGTTTTTAGCTTTTTTCAGACTCTAGCAAGTGGAAAACTATGGCTTGACTGCTGTGATTGAGTGGAGGAGAAGAGCCTTGGCCTAACCACAGGGAATGCTTGCTCATGGTTAAACGTTTTATTTAGAAGATGTAAAAGATGAAATTAACCAGAACCAGCCCTCACAATGTCCCTGGGTGTGTGTGGATAGTTGCTTCAAAATGTAAAAATCATGTTCTTTGCAGGTAAAAAAACAGAGTTATAAAGGGAGCTTCTCCTTTTGTCATGGTGGAGTTGCCATGAGACCGTCTCCAAGCTGCTTCATAGCTGAGATGCCTGGATGCTTTGCAGAAGGGAAGAGCAGATAGTGTTCAGCCCTAAACCAGACCCATGCGTCCCAAACATGAAGAGTTCTCCGCTAATTACATCGGTCTGAAAGCCATAAAGAAGGGTGGGGTGTCGGGAAGGGGGGGTGGTGGTGGTGGAGGAGTCATGGTGGCCTGGCAAAGATGAAAGGAAGAGAGACAGAGATGGAGAAGAAAAAAAAATCAAAGCAATAATTCATAACTTTATTTCTGTCGAAATTCCAATTTAGGAGCCTCCGCGTTTATGCATTGCAACATTGTTATTCACTTCTCAAACACACGATTCAACAATCTCAGTGCGCAGTTCTGATGCGGCAAAAAGTCATCAATCCTTTATTTTATCACTTTTAATTCCGCCGGTGTTGACAACGTCGCAGAGAATAAGACAATCTGCTTTTTAATAGTTAATTTATGGAGTTCGTTATGAGAAGAAGAAAAAAAGGTTGTTCGTGTCCAAAACAGGTTCAGTACGGTCTATTGTGTGACAGGCAAACCGAATGTGTGCAAGCTTAATGAAAGGCAAAGGCTGCACACAGGAAATATTTCCCTCAAATCCCATCAGGGGCCATAAATCTCCCGCCGTTTATTAATTTAGGAGCAATCAGAAGTGACGCAGTGACTGTGTGCTGAGCTACAATATGAACATCATTCTCACGCAAAAAAATAAAAATAAAAAAACAGTACAGTATTAATCCTGTAAAACAGATTTCCTGATGTGTTTTTGTTTGTTTGCTGTCATCACGCGGGGGGAATTTCGCCACATCGTTACAAAATATTAAACAGCCGAACGCGCGCACCGTGTTGCCTCCTGTTATCGTGATCAGAGTGTCTGATATTCATCCGCTGAAGGTCAACTACAAACAGCGGCCGTCAGAAACAAGTCAGACATCTCTCTTATATGTAATCACTGTGACTGAGACCGTGAACAAAGCAGCTATCCCATTGGCTGATTTCTAATCAGCAAATACATTTTGAATGCATTTTAGCTTAAGCTGTGAATGAAGGTGGTCTGAAGCTGTAATCAAGCAATACAAATACAAATACAAATATAAAATGATAAAACAATTAAAAAAAATAATAAATAAATAAAGCATTGTTGTTTTGATACTTTTTTCGCTTTACTTTATACAAATCTGTTATGGTGTTATGGTATATATGTGTTTTGTTCATATTTGTGCATCCGACTTTCCTCCTCGCGCATGCAAGCTGAACGTTGGATTCAGCTTGGCCGTCTGTCTTCCGCGTGGTGTCAAATAAAACAGCCGTGAGTCCACTTGTGTCAAATCCGCGCCCCTGTTGACTCCATAAACCGGGTTTACGAACCAGAGAAACAATTGCAGCGTCAAGTGATTTCGAGCAGAGCTTTTACGCACAGGGTTGTGTAACTTTTACGCGCGGAGAGATGTTGGTTTAATCGTTTAACGAGTGTTTACCTTTGCTGCTTTAATGTTCTGACCCCCCTCCAAAGACAGGTCTGGAGAGAGTCCCACTAACCGATCTCCCTTTCTTCCTCTTCTCTTCCTCCAGCCGACCCGTCGGCCAACTGGCTGCACGCGCGCTCCTCCAGGAAGAAGCGGTGCCCGTACACTAAATACCAGACGCTCGAGCTGGAGAAGGAGTTCCTGTTCAACATGTACCTCACGCGGGACAGGCGGCATGAGGTGGCACGCGCGCTCAACCTGACGGAGCGGCAGGTGAAGATCTGGTTCCAGAACCGGAGGATGAAGATGAAGAAACAGAGCAAGGACCAACCCAAGGACTAGACAGCGGGGAAATCACTCGGGCGCGCACATTCAGACGCACACGCACGCTCACACCATGTATCCAACATGAAGTATTTCTTATGTCTAGAACCCAGAATGGCCTTCCAAATAACTGTAAACACACACACACACACACACACACACACACACACACACACACACACACACACACACACACACACCTGCAATTTCCAATTTGTTTTAACCTTCAGGCGCAACCACGTGAGCTTCAGCCCCATCACACCGATCGATACAACTGATCGATGGCTTCATTGATCGCCAGCAGACGCCGTAACGTTAACACCGAAGTCTTAAGGACGCTACATCTGATGTTAGCAGGAGGCAGCGTTTTGAACTGTGGAATCATTTGAGTTGGCAGTCGTGGAGTATGATGCGTGAAAAAAACAAACTCACTGACCAACAGCGATTCTTCCCGGACCTCCTCTCCTCTAAATGGGTCGGACTCCATATACAGCTGTGGACTGGACCGTGTGCTTGAGGAACTGACAGCTCTTGTTTGTTCTTCATAGTTGTATAATCTTTAATTTAGGGCTTTGATGTTTGGCTACGTTATGAAAGGGGTGGAAGGGGGGAGGGGGGGGGGGGTGTAAGACATAGAGGTTTTTATTTTTTCTCAAGCACTACTCTTTCTTGTATTAGTTATTTATTGCTCCGTCGCTGACACCGGAGGCGCGCAGAAGGTGCTGAAACCGGGGTTTCACGTGGCCATTAATAAGCACGAGGAGCGGGGCGCGCACACACACACACACACACACACACACACACACACACACACACACAAATACATACACAGTGGTTATTATCTTGCTTCCTTCATTGCGGGCAGAATTTGATTAGAGAAGCGCCCGATGGTTGGCGTTGATACAAGCAGCGAGCCGCCATTTCTTTCCCGGTTGCTGGCATTAAGTAATGAGCAGACACCGAAAAGGGGGGGGGGGGGTGAAGTGGGAGTGATGGGGTGCCGGGAGGGTGTTAACCCGACTCAGCAACCGGGGATTCCGATTAGACTGCTGTCGATATGGTGGATCCGAGCCCTTCAGCTTGCTCGCCGGATACTTTATGCGCTGCGGCGGCGGCGGCGGCTCCTCCGAGGCCTTTTATCGGCTATCGATAGTCGTCCCCTCCGCTTCACATGAGCCCGGAGTCTATGTGAGAGGAGACATAGCACAAATCGCCATTTCTTTGTTTTGTAATCAAATGCATCCTTATCTAAATTAAGCCTCGGGCATCGGGACTTTGACGATAAATGCCTCCACATAGTTTTTGGTGGCTTCCTCTCAGATTCCTCGCACCACACACTCTCAAACAGCATTAAATACACAAGCTACAGCGCTACTTGATTAGATTGGCCAGTAAAAGTCACCCATGCATCCTAGTTTACAAGCTATTTAGATTGAAAAAAAAAGTTGTTCATTTCCGATTTCCTATAGTGCGCGCAAATGTTTGCATGAATCTTTTTAAATCTGCAACCTTCTCAGTCACCATCATCCAATCTTAATCCAACGTGCTTCTTGCAGAAGTGATCAGCTCTATTTTTATACATACAGTTTATTGTGTATTATCTGCTATGCAAGGCGGGTTTCTCTCTCATTACAGGAAATAGACAGCTACGCCACCTGGGACTGAAGACAGAGCCCCGATGCGCTCACATGTATACTGACAATTTTGAAATTCCCTTTCAGTTTGTTTTTTATAATAATTGTTATTATTATTATTATTATGCTGAAAATATCATTCCTAGAGGTTTGTGAAAAAAGACACAACTAGAAACTTCAGATTCCTTCCCGCGTGAAATGCTTTAGCAATAGTGTCTGGTTTTAATAGCTCGGGGTATTAGTATCTGGTAAGACTTCAGTTTATGCACAATGTTTATTGATCTGGAAGTTAAAATATGAAGAGGACATGTCGGAAGACCGGCCCGCCACTGTGGCGTTATTTGAAGTGTCGGCGTAGTTAAAAAGCGTCCGATGGCAGTTTTATGGACGGATCATAAACAACACATTGGCTTTACAACGTTGTGTGTGCGAGCATTTGTGTGTGTGTCTGTGTGTGTGTTGCAGACCACAAAGGCGGCTTGTGCACCACCGTTGTAAACACATTTTTAAATAAAAAAGACACATAAATATAGTTTACGCACACTCGCGCAGATATTTCCTCCAGTTTAGTCAATATTATTTTCATTTGTAGTTTACATGCAGACACCAACGGGTCTAAAAGCAGCCTCTCTTTTTCTTTGCAAAGTCTTAAACACAGAAGTATCAAATCCTCTATTTACGAGTAAAAATGTTTACATGGTTTGCGCATGCTTCGACGCATTCGAAGACGTTGTTTCGTCGTCTAGCTCTTTATGTGTTTAATCTGTCGGAGGGGAATGCTTGCTGGGGAAATTAAAACACGACTAAATAAGAAGTTTCTTGATAGGACATATTTCTAATTTATTGTACATAAAGTGAGTAACCTCGTCTTTCTTATTGGAATGAGTTAAATATGCTGAATATTATTGTTTTGTCTTATGGGACTTGGCATCTTACTGTAATATAGATGATTTGTCTCTGTCGTGTTCTTTACTTTCTGTTCTCCATGTCGTTGTGCCGACTGTCTGAGTTATCAGTCCGATGAGCTTTTTGTGTCTACTGTTTGTTTAATGCCAGTGTTTGGGGGCAGAGAGGACGAAAAGGGTTTTATAGAATAAAGCAAAGCATCTTTATAAATTATACTTTTGTATTATTTCCTGTTATTTCCCGACCTTATTGTGACTTTATCCCGGTGCCTGTTCCAATTCTCTCCTGACTGGAGGAACAAAGTTTCTGGAGTTTTTCTTTTTGTCTGCTGATAAATGTGGAGATACTCCACAAGTCATTTTACGTTCTTCTTCCATTTTTTCTTCTTTTTAAATAAGGCAAATCAAAGCCACGTGGCCACAGTAAAGACATTATTAACGAGCAGGACTAACTCCAGTCACTCTGATCCTCTCCTCCCTGTGAAATGTTCCAGTCCCCTCTTGTATGTTTTCCTCTCTTCTCTCTGTGTTGTTGTCTCTTTTTCTCTCTGTGTGTGTGTGCTGATGGCACTGTTGATGCTGGATTCCTTATTAAAGAAGATACTTTACAGTACGACCATGCTTATTGTCTCTACTTCTAATTAAATAGGAGGGCGGGGGGGGGGTTCATAATTCTTGATTCACAACCGAATTTGCCCATTTGATATATGCGCTATCTCTTCTTCTGCTGCGGTGGGAAACGTTGAGAGCTTTCTGTTTCTTCTTCTCGTCCTTCTCCAGATTGACTCTGGTCTCTGTGTGTGGAGGGGAAGAATGAGACAGACGCGTGAGGGGTGTGTGTGTGTGTGTGTGTGGGGGGGGGGGCAGCATGTGTTTAAAATATGTCTCCTCAGTTGCACACTGCAGCTTAAAGGAGAGGGGCGTCTGTTTGGCTGCAACACCAAAAGACTGTCATAAACCCATAAACCTCCTCCCCCCCTCACCCACACACAAACACACACAGATGATGAGTGCATTCATTAGGAGCGTCGTCATCCGTCCATTAGGAGCTCGTGAAGCCGCTGCGGTTCCTGTGTTTGTCTCTGCGCCCAAATGACTGACCCAGACACGGAGTCTATGGAGGAGAGCGGCGGGGATCTCTGTTTCCTCTCGCGCCTCTCACGTGATGGAGAAACAGTTGTAACGAGGCCCGCATTTTGAAGTAGGGCAAATAGTAAAAGTTGCATCATGTGTTGCAGTTCAAGAAACCCATCGATCGAGCAACGGTAAGAGTAACAGAAGCAGAGGGACCTGCAGCCAGCCTTTCAACAGTGTTGTTGTTGGCACTTGCACTAAACACTGATAGTACATATGCTGACAATCACACAGAATGTGGCAGTTTATTAATACTACTGCAGGTCAACATGGGTCCAAATCCCCCCAAGTGCAAGTCCACCTTTCTTAAAGGTGGACTAGCAACCAAAAGAGTCAACCAATCTCAGATTATCATGGCCTGTTTTAACTGTCAAAATATATTTTCTACAAGCTCTATCAGTAATAATAATAACATAATAATACATTTTATTTATAGAGTGCTTTTCAAGATACTCAAAGGCACTTTACAAACATTAAAATCATCATAAAAAGCCATACATTAAAAACATAGAACACACAACATTTGTCACACATCAAGGCAGCTCTGAAAAGGTGAGTTTTGATTTGTGATTTGAACATGGAAAGATCGGTGCAGTCTCGGATGTGTTTGGGGAGAGAGTTCCAGAGGGAGGGGGCAGCTATGGAGAAGGCTCTGTCGCCAGATGTCCGGTGCTTGGTCCTGAGTGGAAGAGACATGAGGTTGGCTTCAGAGCCGACGGGATGGAGTGTGGTGGTGGAGAAGGTCGGTGAGGTTGGAGGGGGCCTGATTATCACAATTTGACTTAATGAAAAATGTTCCCCCAAAAACACACTTAGATTTTTTCAGCTATGGAGTTTAGAAATGTTCCCCACCACCCTGCAACACTGCCAAATGTCTTTTCCAGAAACTCCACAGAGAACATGGACCCAGTATCCTCAGTTTCAGTCTTGTGGTTGCATGAGGAGTAGTAATAATACTAAGAGTGTTAGCTGTCATGCACATAGGACTAAAGTCTCTATTTTTGTAATATGAGTGTAGCGATGCAGCTGTTAAAATTGAGCTAGCCATATTAGATGCAGAAATATTAGTTATCATAACAATGGCATAGGCATCAGGAGTATTAGTAGTTGTAACAATGGTAATTGCAGCAGGAATATTAGTAGTCATAACAATGGCATAGGTATCAGGAGTATTAGTAGTCATAACAATGGTAATTGCAGCAGGAATATTAGTAGTCATAACAATGGCATAGGTATCAGGAGTATTAGTAGTCATAACAATGGTAATTGCAGCAGGAGTATTAGTAGTCATAACAATGGTACTTGCAGCAGGAGTATTAGTAGTCATAACAATGGTACTTGCAGCAGGAGTATTAGTAGTCATAACATTATTGGGAGCAGTTGTCATAGTAACAATTCATCTTAAGCATGTACAATCGCGATATAAACACTTAAACATGGCTTAACACAGTGTAACAAATGCTTCTGCACATGAATAAGTACTTACACTATACGATGAGTGAAATATTTACATTCATTTAAACACAAAGACAAATCAACAACTGGCTCATTTTGTTGTCAGTATAGTTATGGATGCAATAAATGTGTATGTGTTTATAGGTATGTAGTGTTATGGATGCTTTGTGGGAGGGAATGCAAAGGTGAAGTCATATCTGTTTTGACACACATACAAATATTCTGGTATTTGATCAGGATTACATAAAAGTGTGCTATAATAAGTTGTACAACATTTGTTTAATGTGTCGTATAGTACACGTCAATGACAAATGATGTGTTAGCAGTGAGTAACAAACAGCCGTTCTGGTGTAAAGAGGTACAAAATCTCAGCACAGCCTCTTCGCTTCTTCCTGCACTGCCGGGGCCAGCGAAAGAGGCCTCGGGACTCAAACAGATTTAAGCTTGGGCCCCAACAAAGCCATCCCATAAACCATCTGCGGACTCGACGGCGGATGATTGTGGTACTCCTCCGAGGTCCAGCGGGGTCGGAGCTTCATTAAATCCAGAAGCCCCTGCACTGCACTGCAGGCTGGGGGCCTCCCTCCAGCCTCAGTCCCACTGTCCCAGGGAAGGACAGCAACTGCAAGCTGCTTCACACGGCTGTGTGTGTGTGTGTGTGTGTGTGTGTGTGTGTGTGTGTGTGTGTGTGTGTGGTGTGTGTGTGTGAGAGAGAGATAGTGTGGTGGTTGTGGTGGTGGTGGGGTGGGGGGGGGGGGGGGGGGGGGGGGGGTTGCACAGTAAATCTAAAAGAATGCAGCGAGCAGGAGCCTCGCACAACAACAACAACACATTCACATCAGGTTAAAGCAAGGATGAGCTTCAGTTATGGAGGCGGAGGAACACCAGGGAGACATCACGGTCTCATCTGAAGGGCAGAATCACTGCTATAATGGGTCAAGAGAAAGGCAGCGGCAGAGTGTGCTGATCAAATAACTACTTATAGGGTGAAGGAAACATTCCGGTGTTGTCTTTTTTATTATGTAAGTAGAAATCGCATTGGTGTCAATTCATCAGACATGTTCATGTGTACAAATAAGCCAAAGTAGTCTACTTTAACAAAACAGTTTCACTCTGGAATCAGGCTGGAGTTCGCGCTGTTTTATCGTCAATATATTGTAAATCGACATATATCAAATAAAAATAATATATTGATCAGTCTGTTTATAATAAAATAGCCGCGGAGTGCATCCCACTGGTCTGGAGTCAGCTGTTTTGCTGAAATAGTCACCCCATGCACCAACATCTCCCTCTTCCTCTGTAACACATCCAAACCACGAGGCAACGGAGGAATCCAGATTGGCTCATTGTGCGGTGATTTAGCAGCGCGGCTAAATAGGCGCAGGCCTCATCATTCCGGTGACATCTTCTGAGAGCAAATGGGACGCACAAGACAACCCCAGTGCTGCTGCTGGCCAAATTCATATTTCAACCCACGGTGAATGCGGCCGATCCAATATGTCTTCACTTTATCCTCTCGTATTAAACAGAGTCTACAGATAATAACCGGATTGGACGGACGTGAGAGCGCAGCGGAGCCCCCGAGCAGCTCTCCCTGCTGCCCCACACACTGAATGAGCTGTTTTACACCGCGCTGCTTCTGTAATTCATCAAGCAGCAGAGAATATCATTCATATTCATAAATTTCCTCAAAGAGAGTTATGGTTCCTCTGATACGAACGGCTGTGTGGATCAGATCACATCGGCCATTCTGGACTCATTAAGAGGTAGAAGGCGAGCCAAGTGCTGCTGGCTGCTCTGCACATGTTACAGCTGCTGGTGACTGGGCAGGAATATGATCATAATAATAAGATCAAATATTGTATTAATACCAGTATGTGCACGTTACAGCTGCTTGTGACTGAGTAGAAAAATGCTAATAATATAATTACATAGTGTAATAATATGCAATAGCTGCTTGTGACTGGGCAGAAATATATATATATATATATATATATATATATATATATATATATATATATATATATATTCAATATTGTAATACCAACAGTACCTACACTTGATACAGCTGCCTCTGAGTGGGCAGAAATATATATATATATGTATATATATATATATATATATATATATATATATATATATATATATATATATATATATATATATATACGTATATATATAATATAAATCTAAATATAATAATATAATTTAGTTGTATTCTTGCAGCCGCCTCTAATAATAATGATAGTCAATATAGCAACAATCACAGCATGTGCACATGTTACAGCTGTCTCTGGTTGGGCAGAAAGTTTTGACCTAAAAAATGATTAAGAGCAATATGTAAACAAATATTGTACAACAATAAAAACGATAAATGTACGCATTACATTGCCTAAATACAACGATATGATTATTATTTAAAAATATAAATGCGGGTAACTTCTGACCTGCTCACCTGTTTGTTTTTGGTCAGCTACTTGTTTCATTCTAACTCAATATAACTAAATACATCAATCTAACATTGTGTGGATTATTTTTGTTTTCAATAAGGCATTAATTAAATTAAATATAATAAATTCAGCTTTTCATAAGACGAATAAAAAAGGCCAATGGCTTGAGATTTTACAATACCTTATTGAAAAATAATTCCACACAAAAACCAAAAATTCCCCAAATAAGAATAATAATTCTAACAAGAAGGACAACACAATGCTGTGCTATTTATACTGCAAACAATAATTCAAGGTGAACCAACAGGTTAACTCATATTTTCCCCCTCTAAAGTTTCAAATTAAGATCTCAACTTGCAGCAGACAGTGTCGTATTATTTGTTTGGCATGAATTCGCCCCTGTTGGCCCATTAGTCTCAGAGCGGTTACGGTAGCGGCGCACGCGGTCCTCCGCTCCGTTTCCTCCAAATGATTCCCATCCATCTACATTCACGGTATAGTTGTGTTTCGGAGCCGCAAATCTCAGAAACCGGGTTTGATTTCTTGCATCGCGTCGCCCGGTGGAGCTCCGCGGGAGAGATGAGTCTTCCTGCATCTATTTCTTCTGTAATTGTGAAACCTCAAGCGGACTCGGCCGGTCAGGAAAGGCCGTCAGGGTTTGTTACATTTGTTTTATCTTACTTTGCCTTGGAAGAAAAAGCTGCTGGTATTTCTCCCTTTGGGCCCGTAAAGCTCCAGCAGACCTCCTCCTCCTCTTCCTCTTCCTCCTCCTCTTCCTCTTCTTCCGCACGCCAGTTGTTTTGCACACTTCCTATTTTCAAACACGGAAACAAACAGCACGAGAGGAGCAGGATGTGCTGCACGCACCGGGGGTCTGGAAGCTCATGGGTAACAAAAAAAAAAAAAGAAAAAAAAGAAAAGAGGAGGATGGGGTGGGTGGGTGATGAGGGATGCGGGAGCGGATGCGCGCGGCTTGGAAGAAGCCGCCGCAGACTGTCGTAAAAGCAGCAAAGAGGAAGACGGAAAAGGAGAGCAAGAGGAGAGAAAGAGGATTCAATGCGGTGCGGCGCAATAAAAGAATATGACGGCAATAAAAGTTTATAGCGTATAAATTTCTGAAGGTTAAGAACTAAACGGCTGTAAAGCAAACACGCCGAAAGAAATGGGGGGGGGGGGGGGGGGGGGACACGGAGAGAGGAAATATTAGAGGAAAAGTTTCAAATCCCCCCGCTTGATAATTTATTTGGTGGTTATATTGATGGGCGATGAACACTGAAGAGGAGAGCAAATATTAGTGTGAGGCTCCTTCTACATGTTAACATGCGCGTTCTAGAGAGGCGCAGGGGACGAGGCCTGCGGGAAGAACCCGCGCCACAGTGAGATGTAGTGGGATTCTCCTCTTTTGATTTTCTGCTACGTGTCTGTGTGGCAACAGCGTGGAAGAGGGCCGAGTCTCCTTCCTCCTCCTCCTCCTCCTCCTCCTCCTCCTCCTCTTCTTTTCAGCTTTGGGAGTTTTATGGTTTTGTAGCCGTTTGGCTCTGTTGGGGTATTTTTTTTTTACATTCTGTCTGTGTGTGTGTGTGTGTGTGTGTGTGTGTATGTGACCTCCCTTTGTGTCACTCAGATGCATCCTTACAGCCGGGGTTGTAACCCCCCCCCCCCCCCCCCCCCACACACACACACACACACACACACACTCCAAAAAAAACACCACCAGCAGACGCCGACAGACAGGCTGCGCTGTAGCCGGCTCTCGTGCTTCTTTTCCGGCCAAGAGCGGCAAGGCATGGCCCGGCCAGAGCTGCACAGCAGGGGGGGAGACAGAGTTCTGTGGGTTAGGGTTGTTGTCGGAACACGGAGGAACCAGGACGGCCGTCCGCAGGGTACTGGTGTGTTAGAGCGGGATTACATTTGTTGTTATTATTATTGCATTTTTTTTTAAAATCTCGCGCTGTTTCCTTTCTCTGTGTTTTCGGCTTAATAGCTTAATAGGGGTTATATCTGCACAGGGGTGAGGCTGAGGATCAGGGCTGCAGTCTCTTCAGATAGTGCTAACAACCACTTTTACAGTCTGTTTACAGCCTGTAATTTAGCTATCTGCACACACACACACACACACACACACACACACACACACACACACACACACACACACACACACACATACACCAGGTCCCTCAAAACATAAAAGCAGCGATCATCTGCGGTAATAAAACGGGTTCGAGCTGGACTACACTGATACAGAGAAGATACCCGCCGTTACACCTCTCCGCCTATCATTCACGCGCTCTCTGTTTTCTGTCATTGTTTCTCAGTTCGTATCAGCAGCGATGCCGTTGGCACATTTTTCAGATAGGTCTAAAACGCACCAATAATGAGCAGATTAGAAGTAGACACAAGCGTTGAATAACAATAGAAATAATCATAGATATACAATCAATAACCAATAATCTTAACCGTTTATTGGTTAGTGTGTTATTGCATAAATGTTGGCACCCTATTTAGTTGTATTTCGTTGCATTTTATTAGTATCGTTGTTCATATGGAAAAATATCGCAACAATAATATAATATGATATAATATAATATAAAACAATCCTAATGACATCAAATAAAATAACAATAAAATAAAGTTATATATATATATATATGTTACATCTGCTTTTGACTGGGCAGAAAAATATATGAAAACATATTCAATAAATGTATACTAACATGTGCACGCTGCCTCTGGCTGGGCAGACAACAATAATAATAACAATAATAATAACAATAGCATTAAATTTAACTGTATACATGGTAGAGTAGAACATATTCATAATATACATATTAAATATAGTAATGATAAAAGTATGTGCATATGTTACATATGTAATAACATAGGAAAATGTTATGCTCAGAGATACAGAGTTATACAAAAAGATTTGTGCAGAATTAACTCATGCGCATAATTTTACATTTAGTTGATCTTTTCATTTGTTGGTCTGCTTGATATAAAAAATACAAATAAAGTATATTACAGAAGGCACATTTATTTGTGTGCCTAGCTTTCGATTCAATGATTGTGGTTCTTACAGTTCAAAGCAGGTTTAGAGTTCACAGCTGTCCAGCAGTGGGAATGAAAGGGTTAACCCAGCATTGCATCGGTACTATTAAAACACTCTATATGTTGATTTTTTTTTGTGTTAAAAGTCTTTAAATGTATCACGAAGAACATGTTTCCTTTGGATTCTTCTTTTCTTTACATTTCCAGTCGGACGTGACCACGTGACTGACTCCTCTCCTCAAATCCCAAATCAGCCCTGACACCTGGCCTCCGATTACAACCCGCAGTTTTATTTTAAAGCAGCTTGTATAGCTTTATGTGCCGACTTAATAGAACCATAAAGCCGCATTACAGGCCAACGTCCTCTTCCCCATTTGGCCTTACTGTAACCCACCGCTTGATGGCGCTCGTGCTCCACCAATAAAAAAAAGAAAAACCAGACCTCGCCCGAGGCTTCTCCTGCCTGTCTTTACGGAGGACTCACGCGCACATATGCACGGGCTCCTTTAATAAAGGGGGTGAAGCTGACCGTATTCCTCCTCTTAATGCATTTTTTAAAAGGGGGTGCATTTAAGCTGAAGTGAGGATGATTGGGCCACTTTTTTTGACTTTGCTTTAGGACATTCTGACATTTGAGGCAGTTTCAGGTCATTTTCACAGCGTGCGTGGGGGGTGGGGGGGGGTGGGGAGTGGGGGTGAAG
>NW_027176576.1:0-35000 GCF_023349555.1 Cebidichthys violaceus
TTTAAGTATTTACCGTTTATTTATCGATTATGATTTTTGTCATGCTCGCCTTACCGACGTTCGTTTTAGACTTGAAACAAAGGTCTCAGGAACTAAAAGCAGAAAGACAAACTGATACATGTTGAAAAAAAGATCCATCTGATAAAACATGTACAAATGTAAAATCCTATTAAGTCTGAGCTGAAATGATATGAATCACATCTGAATTAAATCATGGAAAAATGACATCATTTCATGCCATGTTGGTGCATTGAATACGTAAACAGGAAGTGGTCCACAGCTCTCCAAAACCTTCTCCAGTCATAGTTCAAACTGTCGAGTTCTCATCACTGCCTAATGCTCTCTCGCTTCCAGTCGTATCCTGTTGTTCCTCTTGTACAGAAACAATGCTGCCGTGACAAAAAAAAATAATAATTTCAATCTACAAAGCAGGACAGGACATTAAGATGGAAATTTGTAAATAAAGAGAGACAAAAAAAAAAAAAAATGTTAGAAATAGGGATAAGCAAAAGAAACAAAGATAGAAAGCAGGACGTGATTTATTCAGATTTAAATCTTATCTTTGCAAATTTATCCGGGGGCGTTTTTCTTTTGAATTGTGGCCCATTATCTCTAGATACGTATCTAATTATCTGCAAGGCAGAGATGTATGCACCACCAGAAAGAATGTGTACTAACAAGGTTTGTGGTCTTGTGGCCACTTGACCTGCAGGCGTTGTGTGTTTATGCTTTTTTTTTTTTTATCTGAGCTTGTGTTTTTTTTTTTTGCAGGTAGACTCTACGAATGTTGAAATGTCTTTCATCCCGCTTGTAGCCTTTCGTCGTCAAGAGGCTGTAAAGGATTGCGTCTTTGCTGTATTCGTCTCACACAGAGCGATTAAAGGGTTTATTCCTCTGTATTCCAATGTGTGGCTTAACACAGAGGACGCGTATGACCTTATTCAATATTGCTGATATGTCATTTTGTATTCGGCACTATTGAGTTGAGCTACTCTCAGCTGACACTGATTGCATCCTTGTCTCGTTTCAGTAAAACTACAGTTTCAGTAACGAGGCAATTTCAAAACCAAGAGGAAGAGGATGGTTTCACTCTCTGGAATAAATTGCACGTATCTACTACTTTTTTTTTTTTTTTAAGATATGTTATACATCTGAGGAACTAACGAGAGTTAGCTTGTCCAGCTATCTAACTAAGAAACTTCAGCCTGAGCCTATTGCCAGTTCCTGAAAAAGAAAAAATAGACAAACAATCAGGTCATTTTCTGGGCCACGCTGACAGACGAGGAAACCCATTTATATGATAGGAATCACGACGCCTTTCCATTGTTGAGGTGAGCTAATTGGATCCATATAGGATGGCCAGAGTAATTACTTGTCCGGCGATGCTCCACCGGAGCTCTGTCATCAATGCATTGTCAACTTGCTCACAGCGTCAAACAACCTTTTAGCCTCAGATTGATTTTACAGAGGACCCAGTCCCTCATTACCCCCCTTCTTCTATTCTGCACTGGATTAGTCTCTCATTTCTTGATACAATGTGATGATTCTCAATTTCTCGAATGCTGTCTCTCTTTTGTGTGTGTGTGTGTGTGTGTGTGTGTGTGTGTGTGTGTGTGTGTGTGTGTGTGTGTGTGCGTGTGTTCCCTCGTAATGAGCTGAAGCTTTGTTTGTGTGTTTTGTGTCCATGAGGTTCTAGTGAAACCCCTGAACATGTGGTCTGCTCTCTGTTTGCGGCTTGTTTATTAAATGAAAAGGTGTCATTTCATACGCATAAATCACATTTTCCGACTGGTGCTCCTTTTGAATATATTCTCCGGGGCAGCTTGCGTATAACCCCCATGTATTTCACCATGTACCATAACAACATCAATGCACAAAGAGCCCAGATTTCACATCTTTTAGACGAAATTTGCTGACAAAATTACAAAAGAAGCTGGAGCGGTAATATGCCACCGTTTTTTCCACCTCAAACTTGATGTGTACCGTGAAAGATCAGAAAGCTTACTACTGTTTTCATATTTTGTTTTAGTTTCTTGTCACCCTCCTCTGCATTCAAATCTGTCGCCGTCGTGCCGTCTGCAGAGGAGGGAAGCCAGTGAAAACTTGCTTATTGGCAACGTCTGTGTTTGTAGTCGTGGCAGACCGACAGAAGGTAAAAAGCTAGAGCAGCAGCGATGAGATATAGTCTACCTCTCTTTTGACGGCTGAAAGAACCCGCTCTTCAAGGATATGGAGCGCTGACCCATGATCCTAATGTGAGCAGAAATGACTTAATGAAATGTGCAGTGAATGGCAACTGAAACTAATCCAGCAATTCTCTCTCTCTCTCTCTCCCTCTCTCTCCCTCTCTCTCTCCCTCTCTCTCTCTCTGACAGTGGCTTGACAGGGCCTCAGTATCATGACAGGCCAATTAGACGGCAATTTGCATATCCGCCTCGCTCCATTTGCCTTTGTTCATGTGAGCATAAAATAAGATAATCTGGCTTCTGGACCTGTGGACGACATCAGAGTCACACAGACTAACTTTATCCTCCGCGATCGATGATCCCTAACTCCACCCCATCTCGCTGTCATTGTAACTGACTCAGACCTCTGCTGTTGTCTCAGCCGTTCCATTCCCATCCATGTCAGCCTCTACTCTACTCTACTCTACTCTACTCTACTCTACACGTTCAACTTCACCTCTCTCATCAGTGTCGTCCAGGACAGCGCTCCCTGACTTAAGTAAAGTGAAGATCCTGATGCCTTCCTACTAATTCTTCAGTAACAATTCAGATTTCTGCCCACTGTACAATAACTAACTAGCATCTTCTCTTTAGCCGTCCCTGGTGGCCAATGCTAGCTGGCACAGCAGTGTCATTAAAAGTCCAGTGGGCTAATTTAAGCTTTGATTTATTTTTCTGTATATTGCTAAAATGAAGCGCTCCTAATATCATGGTTCATATTTGTGTCACTTCAACTTTTACATTCCAAGTAGCTCAAACTTACATCTAAGCACTCATGATATTCTGATACCAGTTTATTAGATATTGAATATGCTTGTTTAAGTGCAGCACATTTAAGGACTGATAAACACAAGAGACGGTTTGGTCTGTTTTGTATATATTCTCTTTCACTAATAATATTCATGAAATGCATTAAAACTGCATTAAAAAAAGCGAAATAGTTGCCTCTTTAATCTTCATATTGCTACATAAACATAATCCTGATAATGATCCACAAAGTCATTTTAAAAGTCTTTTGTTTGTGAGAAAACCAGCATATAATTCAAGCTGAACAGTGTCCATCCCATCATGTTGCTCATCACAGCCACACGTCTATATACCTGTATTGTAATTAATGATGCAGAGCTTCAGGCCAGACTCATTAAAAAGAAGATGACACACACACACAGCCGTTCCCCTCGTTTATCCAGCGTTTTAGACGGGGGGGGGGGGGGGGGGGGGGGGTTGTGATGAGCGGACGGTCCTGAGGGAGTTATTAGAGGACAAAGACGTTAGAATTGATCTACCATTTGTAACTGACTGTACTGTTGCTGCACTGGTCTGTTCAGAGTCATCTAACCCTCGTGGTTAGCATGGTTGTTATGGAGAGATATTTTGAGGGAATGCAGATCTTCCTCCCCTCCTTGTTTCAAAACAATATTGTTTTCTAACATATGCATTCATTCAGGTCTATGTCCTGGTAAAGACTGAGTAACCCATTCATGCTCCGACTATCTACAACTGTGGTTCTCTCTTCATTTGTTGTTGGTCATCTCTTGGTGGCTGTTCTTGGTTTTTCTCTGGTCTGGTCTGGTCTGGTCTGGTCTGGCATCTTCATCATCTTTCCCACCTGCTATTCTTTTTTTGTTTTTTTTTATCTCTTTTCAACTCTCAGCTGTTCACCTCTCCGAAAAATGCTCCCAGTTTACTGTCAGTCAACTGTTAGATTACCGCTGTTCAATAAATTAGATTTCATCCTCACGGTCCAATCACTTCCTAATTAAGTGCCTGAAACACACACACACACACACACACACACACACACACACACACACATACATAACCTTAAGGCAGTGTGTACCGCTGGACATGGGTCTCCAGGGTCAATTATGGCAGTGTAATGATTGTAATTGGCTAATTTTCAGCCCATTACCCTATTTTATGTCTGATGCAGCAGGTTGTAATTTAGCGGGAGATTGATGGCCGGTCTGGTTCTGAGTGATAGATGATAGCCAGCGCTAGAAAAGGAGAGCTCCGTCATTAATAGTGTCTAGGAATGAGCTGTCATGTCACCAGACCCCCCCCCCCCCCCACACACACACACACACACACACACAGGGACAGAGTGGAGGGCGAGAGGCAGGACAGACTGCCCTTGACGTAGCGTGAAGGCAATTACCTCGAGATTACAGGCGGTGTACATTTACGCTAAAAAACACATTCAGGTATACTGTATTTAGAGGCTGAGCGTCCACATGGATTCCAGAATTTCGTAAATATACTTGTGGGGTGACCGTGGATAAGTGGAGAGCAGGGCCCGCCTTTCAATCAGAGGGTCGGCGGTTTCGATCCCCGGCTCCTGCTCCGCTAGTCTCATGTCAATGTGTCCTTGAGCAAGAGACACTTAACCCCAAAATGTCTCCCGTAGCTGCGTCTACGGTGTGTAGATAGATAATGAATTGTAAGTCGTTTTGGATAAAAAAAGCGTCTGATAAATGACTGTAATGTAAAGTAATACATTTCTAGATCTTACACATATGTCATGTCGATGTCATTCCTGACGCCCAGGACAAAAAAGAGCCGAGTGCAACGAGACATTGTCTCGTGTCCAGATGTCTCTCTGAGGACATCAGTTTAGTGTCTTCTTTACTTCTGCAGCATGTGACTGCATTTTCTTTTCTCCCCCCCCCACTCTTTCTACCTTGTGTGTTTTGCTCACATCTTGAAATACCAATTTACAGTGCAGAGCCGGAGCACCTCTGAAGTGGTCCCACAGGATCTGACAGCAATTGAAATCAGATTTTTTTTTTTTTTTCTTGCGCCGACCTGCCGCTAAACCGCCTTCTTTCAGCCATCCGGACCAAAAAAAAAAAAAAAAGAAAGAAAAAAAAAGAAAGAAAGAGGAACGCTAACTTTTCCAGAAGTGCCAGAACGTGTGAAAGGCAATTCCAAACGAGTGACAGAGTAATGGATGAGGGCAGCGAGGGCCATCAGTCAAGTGCTGAACAGAACTAAGTCAGAGTTCTAGCTAACATATACTCACAGCCACTCTCCTGCCTCTGCTCTGGCTGCAAATGACTCCGGGCAGACCACTGTAGCAGGAAATTACTTTTCACAATACAGATATAGTGTATGAAGATGTCCGTTAAGTATTTCGAGCGCCACTGTGCGACGCCGAACCCGGATTTGAGAAAAGTCTCAAAAGCTCTGGCCGTTGTACAGAAATGAAGAGAACAGTATTGTGCATGCCTCTGTGATAGTAAGGCAACTAAGTGGCATTTCCCCCTCTTTTAGAGTGGATCCTGGAAACATTGGTAATAATAGTAGCTCGTAATAAAAAAAGGATCAAATGCCCTTCTGAGTGCTTTGCTTCCAGTAAGATGTCAGGAGCAACAGGTATTGAAATATAATACTTTGAGCAGAGAGGTTTTACGGTAATTTTATTTTAATGAGCAGCGAGGTAAATAAAGATTTAGCTCACCCCATCGTGTGCTCATCTGCTCAAGATCCATATGCGCTGTATAGCCGCGGCGTGTAGCGCGTGACGCCTTGAGCTCTAAAGCCCTGCAGCTTCAGAACTCGTTTACAGATGTGCTGTTGGTAGTCTGTCACTGGTTTTTTAATCTAGCGTTACACCCTCGAGGGTCTCTTTGTCTCTGCTAATTATGAGAATAAAGTCAAAATTGTGAGACGGGGGAAAAAAAAAAAAAAAGGTTAAGTCCCTTATCTATGATCCTCTTCCTCCCGCGGCTCAACCGGATGAACACGGTCTAATGCCGACCTCTTCCTGCCCTTCTAAGACCTTTTGTTGACCTTTTTTCCCTGTCATTTCACTTTATCACAGCTGTCGCCACGAGGTGAGGATTTCGTCAGCTCGCAGTCCACATGGGACGGGGTATTATGTGGCGACAGGTTCTGGTGTGGCGCAGCAGAAATTCATATAAAGTGGAAAGACGGATGTGTCCTCTTCTGAAGAAATAGTCAGTCTTTGACGGGTAAAAGTCTCTCAGATGATCCACAATGACTTTTTTTTTGTTCCTCGGAGCCTTTTGGGGTTAAACACTTCCCAAAATAGAAAGTAAATAGGATCACTGATGCTCAGACTGTCCCAGACAGTCTTATTCATGATTTGATCTCGGGTGCTTTGTGTCGACAGTTTGTGTTATTTCACATGTTTAAGGACATTTAGTGTTCCCATCCTACCTTGTAAATGTTGTCGTCAGACTAAACTTCTTAATGCACAAACTGTCCGTTCTTTTCCAGATTCACACGGTGACTCGTGACATTTTTTTTTTTTTATAAGTGAATGGAATTCTCTCTGAATACCAAAAAAAAAAAAAAGACACCTTCCTCAGCCGAAGAGCTGACAAATGATCAAACACGACAGCGACGCATGCACGAGCTTATTGCCTGCCGTCTGTTATGACAAACATAACTAGCGTGCGGAGATCAATGAGAGGTGACAGATTAGGTTATCTTAACCTCCGCAGCGTATCAAAGTGACACCGCTCATTACATGCTCTCAAGGTGTTCTCTCTAAACGTACCTGATGAACGGCCCCCGCAGCCCCCCCCCCCCCCCCCCCCGCTGGTCCGCCTGGATCACGGTTCAGTTATGTCGTTTTTAATAAGCGTGCGTTTTGGCAGTCGGTGCAACAACAAAAAAAAAAGGGTCTCCTTGAGGGGTTTCTCGGATACCTCCCAATTTCACCGACGTCGTCTCTGCTTTAACGCTTATAATGCAATAGTTTAACTGACAAAAAACAGGGTCAGATGAGAGAGAAAAGGGGTAAAAGAGTGTGATACGAATTATTGTTATTATTTCCGTTGAGTTGTAATTGTTGCTGTCTGTTCACCGATTTCAAGAGGAGATCAACGACGTCTCTTTCTTCCCACATCGCGGACGTTCATGAAGGTGCACACGTTACGTATTGGAGGACTGTTGCATTTGGACTGCATTCGTTCATAAATGGGGGTGTATGTTTATATGCAGTGTACGTATATATCGCTCACAGTTTAATGTAAAACCACAATCTGTTGTGGTTTTACATTTGGTCTTAATCTCTTTAATGGGGGGAGTGTGTGTCCGTGATTTGATTTTTTTTTTTTTTTGTAGAGCTCGGTAAAAGGTCAGTTTTCAAAATTGAATTTTAGCAGTTATATTATTTTCTTTCTCATCGTTCAATAGGTTGTTACAGTACCAGTGGAAATGTGATACATGTAGCCGTAGCTTAAGGTAGACGCGTGCGGCTAAAGTTAAATTAAGTTGTCAAATTAACACAACTTTTTCAATTAGTGTAGGAAGTGTAGGTCTTCTGGGCTTTTATCCTTTAAACTAATTAAATATACTGTTCAGTATTGTGTCGACATGAAATGTTTTGTATTCATTTTCTATATGTATCTGATACGGAGTTAGTCGAAGGAGCCATCGTCTCATGTCAGAGACGTGTTTACCTTTTTAAATCAGCAACCATTGCAGATGTGAAGCACAAAACATCGAAACAAAACAATTTCAAAAAGTATTCTCTATAATGTCATTTTAGTTATTAATTGTAATTTGGCCAGCGTGTGAGTGTACGTGTGTGTGTGTGTGTGTGTGTGTGTGTGTGAGAGTACGTGTCTTCTATAAACCGGTGGGCCGTGTCCTTCTTTTCTTCTTGAGCTGGTGAGCCGACAGAGGTCACAGTCAGAGACACTGTGACATTTACAGCTCAGAGGCTCATGGAGACTCCCTGCTGTACCTGGCAGTCTGTGATTACCTCAGGACCAAGCATGCCAGCGAACAGAGGGGTGTCCAACAAATGTAGAAAGAAGAGAATCGCAACTGTTGTGAACGTCCCTCAGGAGAGGTGTGACTCGACTGAAACGAACAGATTATGATAGGTATGGAAAGGTTGTCTAAGGAGAGCAGATTGACCTCAGAGAATGGTCAAAGTAACGTTATGTTGATGATATTGCGGAGCTTTTTTTTTCCTGTCTCCTGTGGAAATTCAAAAATAATTGAATGATAAACATTGCTCCGGGCAACAAGCGATACCTAAATCAGATATATTGTTGGTTTTATATCTCAGGAAATGGTGTCCAAATGTCGTTACACGTCAGATGGAGAGGGTTGTTTCAGCTCTGGCAAAGAGCAGGAGGGGGTAGTGAGGAAGACGAGAGAGAAGGTAGAAACGAGAGTGGGTGAGATGGGCCAGGCTGGGAGAGGGTAAGGTCAAGCTGTGCGTCTGAGTGTTTATGCTAAGAGCTGGATAATTGCTTACCGCTGTGAAACATGCTACAGAGGAAATGAGAAGGAACATGAGAAGGAGGAGGGGGAAGCGCGCTGAGATACTCCAGAGGTTGATACTAGTTGGCTCCTCAGACCTTGGAGATAGGGCGAGATGTTCGGTCGTCCGTGAGGGACCTCGGGAGTAGAGCCGCCGCTCCTTTTGTCGTGGAAAGGAGCCGGTCGAGGTGGTTTCGGGCATCTGGTGAGGATGCCACCCGGGCGCCTCTCTTAAGGAGGTGTTCCAGGCACGAACCAGCTGGGAGGAGACCCCTAGAGGGAGGGCCCGGGAACCAGGTGGAGGGACTATATCTCCAAACTGGTCCTGGGAGCGCCTCGGGATTCCCCCCCCCCCAGTCAGAGCTGGCTGATGTGGCACCGGGAAAAGGGAAGTTTGGGGGGGGGGGTCCACCTGAAGATGAGAGATGAGAGACTAGTTGGCTCCTCTTTCCTCTTTTATCTCGTGCTGCCTCTCCTCTCATTCACTTTTTGAATCCACTCCTTTGTCTCTCTTTGACCTCTTCTGTCCTACAGGTCAGTGGTGTCCCACTTTGTTTTCTCTCTGCACAGAGAAACTTAAGTTTTGTGGTCCAACTTTTGATGTAGTCTGCCAGACCCCCCCCCCCCCCCCCCCACACACACACACACACACACACACACACACACACAATTTGCACAATTTCCCACTTAACTTGTTGAACAACTTCCTGCCTGCATTTTCTGTTTTCTGTTTATGTCATCATCTGGAAAAACGGCGTGGTTAAGCGCCTAGCTGGAGGCGAGTTATTGGCGCTCAACCCTACAATCTTTCAGTCTCAAGTAGCGTTTTTTTATTTAAATATTCATTGTTGTGTCTGACTTCAGTCTCTGAAAACACTCCACCTATTTCTTATCGGTTATGAACACTTCAGCCAAAAAAAAAAAAAACCGCTTTCCTCTTCAGCATTTAAGTCACACAAATGCATCTTCACACAGTTCAATTAACAGGCAACGCTGACAGCCGCAGTTCATCCGATGAATTCTAATCCCGCAACTTCAGAGGCTGCAATTAACACTAATTGCACAGCAGACCACCGAAGCCCCCCCAGCAGAATGAATGTGTTTTGTCTGCGATATTGAATTCTCCTCATTCCTAGATTGTGGCATCCAAGGTTTCAGAGGTCCTGGGCAACCAGGAAAGTGTGTGTGTGTGTGTGCGTCTGTGTGTGCATGTGTGTGTGTGTGTGTGTGTGTGTGTGTGTGCCTCCTGACTGTGTGTGTGAGCTGTTGATGTGTCACCCTGAGGTCAAGTGGATAGTGCTACAATCTCCCAAATGCAATTAGGAAGTGGCCGGCTCTTTCTGAAAGAGCCCAGTGAGACGGTGATGAATTGCTCCTGCATGTCTCTCTTTAACTGACTGTGAGCCTGCTGTGACTGCGCCGGTCAACAAATGCATGTACCCATGCGCGCACACACACACACACACACACACACACACACACACACACAAGCGTTGTGTGAAAACTAGCCTGTTGCATTTCGGACTAGAAGAAATCAATGGAGCTAGTTATTTCTTTACAGTTTGTGTTTTTGACAATGTTCGGTCTTTGAAAAACCTTTTAGGAGATATTGTTGCTGTTCTAGCTTGATTCTGAAGAACTCTATGAAGTATTTGAACGCTGCCTGAAGGCCGTACCTGATTTATGTCAATAAAGTACCGTATGCATTTGTTGCTATTCAAAGAGTTGGAGACTATATTTACCTCCAATTCTTATAGCATGACTTTTCGAATCGATTAACTTTGCTTCTGTAATTGTGTCTCCGATATGAAGTCGTGGAGTGTAGATTTATTAAGACGTGCACGGGAGGAAACAAATCTGTAGAGGCACCGCTGACATTTGGAAAGTTCTCCTCGAGTTAACTGCCTGTTATCGTGTCCTCGTCAACCTTAAGACAGAACAGAGACGATCCCAATTAAAGCCAACAGGAGGAAAGGCTTAGTGGAAGGCCGTGAAGCCTCACTTCTTTTTATCCTCCTCTTCCTCTTCCTCTTCCTCTTCCTCTTCCTCTTCCTCTTCCTACCTCGCTCACTAAACTAGAAGTGCAAAAGTAAAGGGGGGGCCGTTCAGTCATTTTTACATTTGAAATAAAACCAAATTCAGTATAAAATAGATGTACTGTCCATTATAAAAACAGAACAAATCAATACAAAATGTTCTCTCGAAAATATTTTTTTGTTTATGCAATTATGAGAAAAAAATTCTGTAAAATACTTAGATTACAATTTCACATAGTCCACATCTATAATGTAATGCACACAATCAAAAGACTTCATAGATTCATTTAAATACATGTTTTTTGATAGTTCTCACTGATTAATCTGTACTGATTAATACATCTAGCCACTTTATGAATGATGGCATATTTGACTTTTTAAGGACCAGCCGTTTCATTCTCATGTCGAGCTTTGGGAAACAGATTTTTACTCAAATTCAAATTGCATTACACTGAAACATTAATGCACAGACGAGTGTTTGTTTAGATTCATATGCAGTTGCATTGCATTGCACTGTTCAATCATACCTCATCAAACTAACTCGGTGCACGAGGAACAGCAGGAGCCAAAGTCCATAAGATCTCCGTCTGAGGCTGCCGTGACAACGCAAACATATTCAGTCAGTCTGGAGAAAGTTTTGAAGCTGGGAGAAGTTGCTTCTCATCGTCTAAATGTTCTTTCTTCTTGAGGAGTTATCGGGTGCAGCTGCAGTGAGACTTATAGCCCCCCCTTGTTTGCTCACACGCAGCCATGTGCTGCACTTGCCACCGGGGGTATTTAGAGCTTCATGGTGGAAATCTCTTACGTCTACAATGAAAAGTACAAAAGATTAAACCGGGGGGGAAAAAAACACACACAAACCTCACCAACGATCCGGTGACATTTTAGAACTGCGAAATTTCCCAAAATATTTTTGGAATATAAGGAAGACTTGTTTAACAGAATCTTAATATCTTCAATATACGGTAATCTGAGACACTGTAATGAAGCCCTTTACCCTCAAAGTCATTTTTTTTCTCCTTTTTATCCATTGTGTGTATTTCTGGAGCTCAGGTGCGTAACGAGCAGTGTGTGTGTGTGTGTGTGTGTGTGTGTGTGTGTGTGTGGAATTCATTTATCAGCGTGTGAACTCAATAATGTATATTGTGCATGCATGTGTTTGCGTGTGCGGTTAGGGTGTATCTGTGTGTCACTGGGATGAAGGGTAATCCAGTGATTAATTAAACAAGAGAAACAGGGGGTGGAGGGGGGGGGGGGGGGGGGGGGGGGGGAGTGTGGTCTCAGTACTGAGGGCAGGAGAGTGAAGGAATCAGGGCTTAAAACCGCCTGATACTCTGTCTGCTTAGAAACTCTCTTTAATCAAGGTCTTACAGCTCCCCACACACACACACACACACACACACACACACATATATATATATACGGTCAGATCGTGATGCTGAAGCTTTTCATGTCTAATGCTCTACACAGAGACAGACATTCGGTCACAGACACAACAGATGGAGTCACAACAGCATTTGATTAAGAAGAGGAATTAACATGATTGAATTTCCTCTTTCTCTGTCGAGGCTCACTGGAGGATTTCAGGACTTCAGAAACTCTTCTGCTGATATTTTCTTGTGCAGGTCACAGGCTCGCGGTCCTGACGCAAGGTGACACATCCCGCGGCAACTACTAACATCTAAAGAGGACGGATGTTTCCTGTTGTCGTACTTCAATTAGTAAAGGATTTGCTCCTCACTCCAGATGTACATTATTTTCTTTTTTTCGCCCCTTTTTTTCCCCGACTCATGTTACCCGTGGGTCACATTATTGGACAGCATGACACATTCTCTCATTTTCATGCTGATGAGACACAAACGCGCCTCTCCTGTAACCCACAGGACTGAAGCAGCCTGTCTGTTTTACATAATTGTCTTCTTGGCATCGGGGGGGGGGGGGGGAATCGCCCCAAAACCTCCAGATGAAGAGAGCAATTTAAATCACAGGTTCTGACCCCAGTTTGTCTTTTTTTTATTCTGTATACTTGGTCTTGCTTGCATTTTTAATGAGCATGTTGGCATAGTTATAGTGTGGGCTCTTTCTTTTTTTTTGCTGCCCGGTGAGATAAGGCTCTGTCATCTCAACACAGTTATTCGTGGCCTTTTTCACACCCTGTTGAGGTTTTACCTGCATGTCACGTCATCTCCACAGTGTGTCAGAATATCAGTATTTGCCATTTTGTGCACTGGGTCGGTACATTTTGGCGCTGATTGTGAAATGACTGACAACACCTGCGTGACAGAGCTCCAAGGGTTAACCCCACGGGTCTGAAGAATGACCTTAATAAAGTGTTAGTTTAGCCTTTCTTTGCAGTTAGAGCTGAGCTCACTGATAATAAAGTTGATTTGATGTTTTTTTTTTTTTTTTTATCAAATATCTTTCACGTAGAAAGTTGGTTTCTTCTGGATAATTACTCAAGTTGTTGAAATGCGATGAAGCGCTTTGAACAATATCGTACACAACATTAAATATGCATGCCACCACAAACAACATGTTTCAGAAAAAATGTGCATTATATATTGGGCAACAACAATCAGTGTCGGAACCCTCATTCATTCATTCATTCATTCATTTCTTTTTGATCTGAAAAGTGTAACGTCATTAATATTATTGATATTATTATAATGAACCACTTTGGTTCCATTTGACACGATCATTTTACTCAAATTACAAACACAACAACGTGCTCACACAAAGTGAGCGAGTCGTCACGACAACCAAAGTGATACGAATTTAAAGTATACCAGCACACACGCACGCGCACACACACACACACACACACACACACACACACACACACACACACACGACACTATCTGTGCAGCTGGCCTTCAGGAAGATATGGGAAGCTGATTCAGCCAGTTGGACTTACACATTATTTGACATTAACACCCCTTTAAAAACATGGATATTAAAAGTCACGTGTACGCAATTGTTAAATAAAGTCATTTAATAAACTAGAAAGAAATGAAATGCTCCGTCAACAACTGTGTCTCAGGGAATGGATACGTTTGTCTCGCCTCCGTTTGACAACGTGTTAGTTGTGGAGTATTTTCATCTTGTCCTTTTTTTTCCATTATATTACCAATTTAACGTCCCGTGAAATACATGTTCCCCGACAGCTTGACATTTTCTGTCGACGTAGTTTACGCCGCTCAAGCTTTCTGCGCATCTATTTTAGATGAATGTTATTAGCGAATCATTTTTTCGCTGACTCTTCCACTTTACTCTCAATCGGCCAATGCAACAAGGCCAACTTCTCCCCAAAAGCAGTAATCTATGAATTTTACTTTGAAAGCCCTCGTGACGTATAGGCCGAAGGATTAGACTTCACTTCGTCCGGACGCCACGCCGGGGTGAAATCGTAGCGTTCCCTCTGGTCGGAGCTGGTGAGAAGCAAACGAAGCGGCGGGAAAGAAAGTGTGTGTGTGTGTGTGTGTGTGTGTGCGTGTGTGTGCGTATAAAGAGCACATTTGCTGACACAGTTGGAATCCATCTGAAATTTCTGTCATTTCTATTTACATATACATTGGCACATCACATTCCTCCTCCTCCTCCTCCTCATCTCTCTCTCTCTCTCTCTCTCTCTCTCTCTCTCTTCCCCTCCTCTTCTTTTCGCTCTCTCCATCCTTCCTCCACTCCATGACTCTGCGACGTTCTCCGGTAAAATGTAATCCTGAAAAATGAATTTGCCACAACAAATGGAGCGGAAAATGGATTTGCATCCATCCCCAAACTGTTAGGTGGAAGTACCTTTTACTGCTCCCCAACACTAAGTCAAAGTTTATGCATGTGTATTATAACCAGTGGCGTTTTCAAACCAGGTTCCTCTCCCTTTGGTCCCAAGACCGTGCTTATCACCTTTCTACCACCACCCGCTGTGTTTAGTAGTATGTTTCTATACTAACTGAACCCATCACGTGCCGCAGCCATATTGGAGACATTTTAAATCTTGATAACAAACCTTCAACCAGCCTCAAAGAGGATCTACCCTTGAAGCCCGCTGTTGCTCGGCATCGTCATAATTTAACCAAGAAGGGAAAAAAAAAAAAAAGTTGAATCAGGTTAAAAGGAAGTCAGAGAGAGAGAGAGAGAGAAAAAGAGAGAGTAAAATAAAAGACTTTTGCACATGACGGTGGGGGTATTAAGACAAGGGGGAGGGGGGGGGGGGACAGAAGTGGAGAGAGGGAACTTTGTCTTTGTGTCTGTCAGTGGGCTTTGAGCATGCAGGGAGGGTTCCCTTGGCGGGGGAAGCTTTTTGTTGCCGCTGTGTCCCACTATGTTCTGAGAGATATCAGCCAGCAGAGGGTCAGAGCGCTGCAGCTTTTTTTTTTTTTTGGTTCCCTGTTCCCAAGGAGATTTTCCAAAATCCCTGAAATGAACACTTGTGCAGAGGATGAACTCCACGAACGACTCACAACCAGATCTACACACAGAAACACACACACACACACACAGACACACACACACACAAGCGTTAGACAAGCGTTTGGCGGTGCCTATGGTAGAGCGCTCTGCGGACGCGACAATTTTCTCAATCTTTTGGTTTGAGCTTTCAGTTTGACACGTATCAGAAATGAGTTTTCTCCTCAACACACCCCAGGAGCTGTGGACTGTGTGTGGGGTTTGTTTTTTTTTGTGAGCAGTGCTGACAAAGATCGTTGTGTCCAGAAATGAGACTCGGACTAAAGTTTGAAGTGAGACCAGCGCTGTCAGCGAACTGTCAGCGTTGTGTGTTGTTTAGCTCATCACCCATTGTTTCATTGCACGTCCTATTGTCCGTTAGCCACGGGTTTGAGACAATCACAGGGAGACAAAACAAAGCTTTTATAAAAGCTTTTACCAGCAAAGGAGAAACGAGTGAATGATTATTCCAGATTAGTTCAGTTATTGAAAATGTTTCCCCGTGTTTGTTTTAATAATGTTTGCTCAAGCGGCGTCGATCGGAGATGAAGTGCAGCGTCAGACTGTGTTCCTCACGCAGTGTGATCGTTGTTATGCCGACTGCCTCCCATATTAATCATCCTCAGTGTCAACATGTTCAGCCTCTGTAGGGGAACAGACATATTGAAGCCCGTAATATTTTCTCTTCAGAACTATCCTCTTTTACTCTGGAGGCGAAGATTAGGGATAATCTAGACGTCGGACTGATACACTAACTCCTCAAATTGTCAAAAAGTGGAATTTCTTTGATATGAACTTGATGTTTGTGTCTCCCCCTCTCTCTGAATATCTTCACACTGTTTTTGTCTTGCCTCCGTTTTTGGCACAAAAGGAGAATAAAGAAGTTTTCTCACACAAATTGCTGCCGATGAAGAAATCTAGCATGGATCCCTGCGTAGAACGCTAAAATAACGGTGTTGTCTCCGTTACTGTAAAAAAAATAAAACATCCAGTGATTTCTGCATCTTTCCATGTCTTTCTTAGGGGAGATTTGTGCCTTTAGGATCTATGGTCAGGACGCTCCGTTTGAGGCGGTGGTGTTGAATCGCACATCGGGAGAGGGAGTCCTGCGGGCCAGCGGCCCTGTGGACTGCGAGAGCCAGAAAGAGTATACCTTCATAATCCAGGCCTACGACTGCGGGCCGGACCCAGCGGGCCGACTGGAAGAAGTCCCACAAGTGAGTCCACCGGTCTCAATGTCTGTTCATTGTTTGTGGGTGGATTTGGCTTTTCTGTGTTCTGTCCCGGTTTACTAAGAGTGAGAGACGTCGCTCAGTGAAGACCGAACTTTGGTTTCTATTGATGTTTCTGAAGGCAACTTAGCTATCAGACATCTGAAAAATCTCCAAATACGAGAACGCCATCCTGTCTTTAATATACGGTATGTGGACAGTACATGTTTCCACATTATTAGAATACGGTATGAGCAAACAAATTATAGAATTCAATCCTTTTTTTTACAACAACAAACCACTTAACAGACAAAAATATGTTTCGCAAAATAACGGGAATATGTTACAGTATATTGTATATTACACTTGACTTGCAACAAATTATGTTTGTCTGAAGCTTAAAATGTTCATTTGTGTTTGACAACATTTTACACATTGTGACCTCAAGCATCCATCGACTGCTTGACATGTTTGTATCTCTGAAACGTTCTTTGTGCGGGATAGAAACCCCGTTGTGAAAATGGTAATTGTCGGACCCTTTATAAAGCTGTCAAACGCTGCTAATTATTATGTATCTGTGCATGATTCACTTGTTTGGCTGTGGGAGTAATTCTGACTTAAAGTGGGCGGACAAAGTAAAAAAAAATAAATTAAAATATTTACTCAAAAGGTACAAAGGCAGCTGCATAATTACTCATATTAAGTTCTCAAAAAAAAACGCATGAGAAACAAAGAGAAACTTTCACAAGTTGAGCCTCATCAACTCTATTATAGAGGGCATTACACCGACGGTAGTGGTGCACTTTCTACCTGCTTCATACAAATGAATACTTGAGTGTCTGAAATATGAAGTGATATGATGCTTATTGATCTCAAATCATTTTCAACCGTTGTCAGAAGTGATTTGTTCACCTGTGGTTTCAGGACCCTGCTTTAGGGAGGACTGGGTTATGATTTCTGAGTTTGTCCTCTTAGGCAAAGATTACAACTATATCATTGTATTACAATACAATAAACCCTCCCTTTTTAAATCGATTTTTAAGTTAGGTGTTTAAGCGAAAAATAGAACACCTTTATATTTTGCACCAACGGCTCAAAATAGTGAGGAAAAAAATACCGTAAATCTACGATTAGATGCTGTTTTCTACTGTAAGTTCTCTTCTTTCGTTCCTTATTTTCGCTTTTCCCCAAGATGTCTCAGTACGTCTCAGCTGAGAGTCCTGTTCTCAGGATATGTCCCCCTAATGGCCCATCAATGCTAAGTGTGTCTGCGTGTGTGTGTGTGTGTGTGTGTGTGTGTGTGTGTGTGTGTGTGTGTGTGTGTGTGTGTGTGTGTGTGTGCGGCAGCGCTATGTGAGCGAGATTGACAGGCGGGCAGAGCGGCGCGGACAGCAGCAAATCAAACCCTCTGGTCCTTCAGTCGGAGACGAGGAGCTTTCGAAAAAATAGGCTGCAGCGGGCTTTGGTACTAAAAGGAAGAAGAACAGAGATAAATTTATCAGCTCTGAGATCTGTGATGAATTTCACCCGCGGATGATGAATGACAAGAAGTGTACGTGTGTGAGAGTGTGACATTATCACAGCGTGACATTCTAAATAGGCCTCATTAGGCTAATGTTATTAATTAGCCAGATGTGCTTCTTCAGATGCACCGCGAGTTGTTGTCAGCGAAGGTCACCGGGAGGGAAAAAAAATGGAATGATATGATCTGAATGATTGCTCCATTTATATACTTAAGTGCACAAACGTTATCAGAGTGTATAGTTCATAATATCGCTTTCTTCCAGCAGATGAGGTTCGGTCTGCATGTGTGTGTTTGCATCAGACTATAGGGAAGGAGGTAGTGAAGTAGTACCAGCTAGTACCTTAAAACACAATGTGGCTTTGCAGGATCTGCTGTTCGATGAGCCTGACGATGACGGCATCTTTTCCTTCTCTTCATTCTCCCATCCTCCATCTCTTCTTTCGCTTCCATCGATCATTTCCACTCCACTTTTCTTTGCGTCCTTCCTGCTGTGCTCCCTCCCTCCCTCCCTCCTTGCTCCCTCTTTCTTTCTTTCTTTCTTTCATCCCTTCCTCTGCTCAGGGCGGTGGTTCACATCCAGGTGGATGATGTCAATGAGTTCTGCCCCGTGTTTCGGGAGCCACTGTACAAGGCATCGGTAACCGAGGGCAAAATCTACGACAGCATTTTGCAGGTATTTAGATATTATATACTAAAGATAGTATGATGTAGTCAGCATCATTGTTGCATTGTTACAATCAAACCTGACTTATACATGTGCAGTTTATAGTCTATTTAGTGTTGGTCAAGAACTGACAAGTTGTAATTTGCAGGTGGAAGCTTGGGACCAAGACTGTTCACCGCAGTACAGCCAGATCTGCAACTATGAGATCGTCACCGCAGGGACGCCATTTGCAATAGACCGCAATGGTAAGTGCATTTACGTGTGTGTGTGTGTGTGTGTGTGTGTGTGTGTGTGTGTGTGTGTGTGTGTGTGTGTGTGTGTGAATCTGGCTTGGCTGAATGAGAGACTGGACTGTAGTTCTAAATGATGTGATTAGGTGTGAAGTATGTGTCATTGTGAGAGGGGAAACTAGGAGAGCACAGCGAGGGTCCGTTTGTGTGCCTGGAGGCTTTGTTCTTGTTCTTTTATTAGATTCAAATACATTGAAGGGACACACACACACACACACACACACACACACACACAGGTCATCTTTAAAGGTTCTCTATGCAACATTCAGAGCATTGATATAGCAGCAAAACAACTATTTGCCGTGTAAAGATATGGCGGAGTAACGTCTACCTGAGCAAATACAGAAGTCGCTCTCCCTCTGTTTGTGTTGTAATCCCAGCTTCCCTGTGCTTCGTTGACATAGCCGGGCCCGGCTGTGTGTGCCTTTTTAGTGCATAGTGAGCGCATAGTGAGCGCATGTGAGCGCGCCTCATGGCAGCCGCTCTGCAATGTTCTCGTGCCGATGGCCATTCTCCAGTTCCTCTCTCTCACCCCCCCTCCAAGAAGACACTGTTAGCTTCTGACAGCACTGTTAGCCGCCCGTCATGTAGAGGTCATTCACAGGTACGCTCTGAATTACATATCGAGCGTCTTTGAACCGCAATTTTTAAGCCAACATGGATGAGAAGTCCTTCAGTGCAGCAGTTTACTAAATCTCATCTTGTGTGTGTGTGTGTGTGTGGGGGGGGGGGGGGGGGGGGGGTTGCTTCTCAACCGAAACAAATTAGTGTGAAGGCTGTATTTTAAGGATCATTTACTTGGAATTATTTCAACGATGAATAAAATACTATCCGGAGTGACTCGGGGGTTTGTTGGTGGTGGAAGATGAGAGATTGTGTTGATTTACAAGCTGCTGTAAAAGATGTATTTAATGTGTGTGGAGGGCATTAGGCACCGTCCCGGGTCGTCATTTTATGGACGTACACCAACAACAGATGAATTTGAATATTACTCTTCTCGAAACTAGTGGCTGATTCTTCTTTTTGTTGCAATCATGTTGTGATCCTCGAAAGTGGATTTTTCGTATCGTAGCTCAAACGTTACTCACCAAAGATGCATCTTTAGTTTTTGACAGCTTCCTTCTTTCATTTCTTTTTTTAAGTTTCCTTTTGTTTGTTTGTGGCTTTTACACCAGTCCTCGTCTATTGGGGCAGAGTGCTTCTTTTACTTTTTTCTTCTTTCTGATTGAGAGCTATTCTGAGCACATCTGCCTATATAAAATCACAGCTTTTGGATTTGCACTGCCTCCTCGCTGAGCTGATCTGAGTGCAGCGTAATCTAGACTGACGAGAGACTGGAGGGCTTTGTGTGTGTGTGTGTGTGTGTGTGTGTG
This sequence comes from Cebidichthys violaceus, assembly GCF_023349555.1. Classification (NCBI taxonomy): domain Eukaryota; kingdom Metazoa; phylum Chordata; class Actinopteri; order Perciformes; family Stichaeidae; genus Cebidichthys; species Cebidichthys violaceus. The sequence goes on from NW_027176576.1 coordinate 20,017, forward strand.
TGTGTGTGTGTGTTGATTTCTACCAATAGATCTGACAGAAGCACACATCTTTATTATTTCTTAACATTGTGTCTCTTTCTTTCTCTCTCAGGGTCATATTTATTATTTTGTCTTCTATTTTTTTTCTTTTTCTTCTCTCAGTGTATTTTACAGTCGTCATTTGATTTGAACTTCTCTCAGGCACAATAATATTGTTTGGATGGAAACTCAAACACACAGGGAAGCGGTTCCACCCACTTTATAGAGCAACGTAATTGTGTGCACTGAGGGAAGTGCGATGAGATTAACATACTGAAGTAAATAGCTGTACTGCAGCATGTGGCTCTGATTCAAGTGCACTGAAATGAAAGCAGACAGTGATTAAGAATGGAGAAGAACACTATACCTGAGTTCAGATGTGGTTGTTTGCACCGTGGCTACAGGCAAACCGAGCTCCGGTGAAACATCCCTTTGCTATGTTTTGATGTCTATGCACTGTGCCTAGATCCAACACAATTCAAAATGTATAGTAGCCACATATAACACATGCAGGGGTTGGTGAAATCCGATGTGTGTAACGTGTAGACAGCACCTGCAATCCAGGACACCTTTTCATCCTCACACATACGCTGCATATTTACCACATCGAGGGCTGAGCGGCTCGTATTTTTAGGAACATAATTAAATGAAATACCTTGCTGAGACTATAGTGAGTGCTGTGCCGACCCAGATGTACTGCATTTCTTTTCGTGTTTTATACCTTGGGAATGCGTGTTTGTATCCGCCGGCTACCGGTAAGCGGCGCTCTCTGGTGCCGCCGAGTGAGATGTCTCACAGTAAGCAACATTCGTCACGTAAGAAGTCATTATGCAACCGTGTTCACGAGTTGAGTAGTACTCCTTGTGACAAGCTGAACTTCACGTCTGTAATTGGTGGTCCCTTTTAATAAACTTAATCTGGAGATTAAGAAAAATCCTAATACAGATGGGCACCGTGGATCCCCAGAGAGGGAGACGTCAAAATTAAAGTGAAACGTTCGTCTTACCTGTTGAAAAAGGTGGTTGAAATCCGGCTCCTGAACTGTCGCCGTTGTTTACACCGGCTGTGGTTTAACAGTCGCTGTAGGAGATGTTTGTTTGACTCTGACCTCGTCGCCTTTCTTTCTCTTGACATTTTAAGATCGTCTCTTTTCTGCCGTGGCTCTGAACCGATCGCCGCTTCGCTAGAAACTCCTCTCCTCTGGCCTCCCCTCCTCTCGCCCTCGTTTCATCTTTTCTGCTCTGCTCTCCGACGGCAAACCGGAGTGACAGCCGAAGCCTCCAGATGCAAACCAACAAAAAATAGCCTCGGTTGTCCTCGTATGTTCCGTCGACCGACTGTGAACGACGCGATAGGAAACATCTTCGCGTCGCTTTCGAAGCCTTGCTGTTTATCTTTAGGAACGTCCGGATCGTCTCCCGCATATAAAGGAGCCGCTTTTGATCGTCATCTGTAAAATAATTCCGAATAAAGAATCTCGTGTTGTTTCTTTGTGATGCACCAGCAGCTGACTCTGTTTAAAGAGACTGTGAACCGCACGGCTGCATTGTTCAAAATGTAGCTCGGTCAGTGAAACATACTCTAGGATTTGTTTGCGAGCAGTCTTCCTGCTTCCCTGGGGTGTAATCCCTAGTGAATCGATACGGCCGTAATATTTTTCCTCACACTTTGTCGGGCTCCTCAAAACATGTAGAGGGGACGTGGGTGAAGACCCCTGCAGACCCCTGGTAGTCCCATGCACTTAGGCTTAAAAGCATCCAATATAAAAAACAATGTCAAGGAATCAATGAAATACAAAAGAGTCCTCTGTCTTCTCCTCTCTCTCTCTCTCTAAGTCTGTGTTTGTTTGTGCGTGTTGTCTACCTCTGACAAATAGCCAACCCCCCGAAACCTTGGTGGCTACAGTTGAGCGGTCTTCACTCCACCCGGGGGGCCGCTCTCGTGAGGCGAGACGAGCGGGGTTTACCGCACCTTTATTTTAAACTTTGGACTCATCTGCTCTCATAAAACCGGCTCACATGCCCGCTAGTATTTCATTCCTGCAAAGCTAACACGCTCTAGCAAGTTCTTGGAATACGAAAACAGTCAAACGAAGGAGCTGCTGCAATCAGCGCTCTGGTTGATATGAAGTCACCGTCCCTTCAGGGTCCCAAAAAAAGTAATATTACAACTAAGTTCGCTAAAAACAGGTTCTACTAGGTAGCAAATGAAGTGTTATGGTGACACATCAATCGTCTTTGAGACATAAGATTGATGCGTGGATGACATATTTTTTGTAGTTCTTTCTCAGTAATTCTCAATAAGAAGCAGTTATAATGCTGCGTATTTCTTCGTAACACATTACTACGTAAAGGCGCTGTGAGCGTTGCTTTGTGTTTGAACTGGTTTTGATGCAGTCTCAGTGGAACACACGATGCTTCCAAATGACCTGCATAAGTAGATCTGACAGCAGGAGAGAAGATTGGCTGGTTGTTGTTGTTGTTGTTGTTGCTTGTCGACTGGGTCGGATTCTCAGATGAAATCACGCGGAGAGGCTCCGATTTTCAAATGCAACACAAGGTTACTGGACCTTCAGTTTCCAGTAAAAGGCTGCAATAAAAACACACAGTTATGTTTTGTTTTCAAAGGAGCACTTTTTTTTTTCTTTTTTCTTTTTTTTAATGCAAAGTCAGTTTCAATTACTGCTCAGCTGGAAGTGTTTTCTTGCTCTATTATTGTCAAACAAGCCTAACCATTCTTCACTTTATCAGGTAAATTATATTTCCTCTCTCTGTGTGTGTGTGTGTGTGTGTGTGTGTGTGTGTGTGTGTGTGTGTGTGTGTGTGTGGTGTGTGTGCGTCCTTTAGGAAACATCAGAAACACAGAGCGGCTGAGCTACGACAAGCAGCAGAGCTACAAGATCATGGTGACGGCCTTTGACTGTGGTCAGAAGAGAGCAAAGGAGGACGTGGCGGTGAATATTGATGTCAAGCCTGTCTGCAAACCCGGATGGCAAGGTCAGAGCTAAAGAAGCAGCCACCGGAATATCGTCACAATGCATTCATTTGCCTTGGGATAATTGGCAGCGTATACGTATTCCTACGCCGGCTATAATGTTTAAACGTACTTAAATGTAACGCAACACTACCTGAATTGGAGCAGACGGTGCAGTATTTTAGCATATCCTTTCCCTCGAGGGAATTCTATCTCATTTCAGAATGAACGTCTCTCGAGGAAATCAGAGGACCTGAACAAAAAACCTCCAGAGGGAAAGTTGACTGGAGTGTGTGTGTATGTGTGTGTGTGTGTGTGTGTGTGTGTGTGTGTGTGTGTGTGTGTGTGTGTGTGTGTGTGTGTGTGTGTGTGTTTTTCCCTTTCTTTCGTTCCTCCTTTAACATGCTAGCAGCTTGGCATTCGAGTCAGCCCGTCTCCCCTGCTGCTTCACCTGTCAGCGCTGACAGGCGTCTCAGGGAGTCAAGCTCACACAGGAACGAAAGAGGGAGACAGGCCGAGATAAGACGGGGGGGGGGGGGGGGGGGGGGGGGGAGGAGAAAGAAAGAGATCAACAAAGAGCCCGTAGGGGAGGAAAGAGAGGAATAAACTTAGAGTGAAGGATTTTTTTACATCTTCAAAATATTGCCGGCTAGTTAGAAAACCCCAATCTGCTGCAAAGCTGTGCTTCATTATACGAAAGCATGTTTTCTTAAACATCACGAGTAAATAGTGCTGGTTTAAATCCACGACCAAATCCACCTAACAGTCTCATTCATTCCCATCTTCTTATTATAAAGCTCCAAGAGCAACTGAGCCAGGGTGATTCAAAACAACTGCAGTTTATTCATGAACAAAATACAGTGAGACCATGTGGAGGATACGTCATTTTCAAGTTGTTGTTTTTAAGCCTTTAGTACAGACAGGGAAGGAAGGAGAGAGAGAGAGAGATACAACAAATAATAAGTCATATGTACAAAATCTGTATCGCTACAAACTTTAAAAACATTATATATGCGCCGTGGCATGGAGTTAGATCGTTTGTTTCCAATAATTAAGACAATAATACTGTGCATTAAATAATGGATTTCATCTCATCCATTATTTTCATCTAAACACCGAGACGATCGCCAAAGTTGTGCGTCCATTTTGAGATCATTTGAGAGTATCTTTGGTTCTTCTGTTGCCTGGAACAACATACGGTTCAAATACTCCTATATTTCAAATACGACTATAATTGTGGGAAAAAAAAAAATTACATCTGACCAAGCCTAATGTTAGAAAAGAAATCCATTAAGTGCAAAGAGAGCACTTACTGAAAAAGATGAGAATGCCAGTTGTTTAGGCTTTAGGGACACTCATTGAGGAAATGTCAGCGCACATCACTGAGTGAGAGAGAGAGAGAGAGAGAGAGAGAGAGAGAAGAGGAGAGAGAGAGTCTGATGTTGAGAAAGTTGTCTGAAATGTCATTCAGCTTTTTTTTTCTGGTAACGTCATCTCATGTGCAGCAGAGCTCAGAGGAGCCACCGCTTTTGGCGCAGCAGGCCGAACAAAAAGAAAATCATTTAGGAATAGAAGGGAAACGTGCAAAACTCCCGACGGCGCTCCGGGTCCGTCTATCCACTCTGAGCGTTAGAATCGCAAAGCAACACTTTCTATCTCGCCCTCATCAATGTTGCATGAATCTTTGCGATTGGCCTCATAAAGAAAAGGGCCGTACTGCGTAATCCTGTTGTAAAACATTAACCCATAGCAGCGTAGATGCCTTGGATAAAACATCAAGTCTTTGTACTCAACTTATATATTGTCCGTGTGTAAAGGTCAGCAGTTCTTCTACGGCTCTTTTTTGGGTGGAGAAGGCTCCCCGGCATATATTACGGCTAAATACGTCTCGCTCCACCTCACTTCTCACTCCTCACTCCTCCTCGGCCTACCTGATGTCAGTTTGTTTTTCTTGTTGTCTCAGGATTCATGATATCATATTCTGTAGGCTTGGAAAGAGTTGCCAGGTGTCCACCTACACACCACCTACACACACACACACACACACACACACACACACATATTCAGTTGTGCTGGTGAATCCGTTTCACCAACAACATTCAAAAAGGTTTTCGTACATCGAGGCGAGATGTAAACCCCTGGGTGATGAAAGTATAACACCTGGCAACAGGACTGACAGTTACAAGGTCAGCACCTTTTTTCTACCACGCCTGTCATGTTACCGGCTCGTTCGCTCTCCTTTTGACTTGATGCGGGGGGAGGGGGGGGGGGGGGGGGGGGGGGGGGGGGGGGGGGGCAAGAAATCACGGAGAAAATCTCAAAACCAGTGTGGCTAGCCGTTCCTTCATTCAAGACCCACGCGCTCATTAAGAAACGACGACGGAAACGGCAACAATGTTAGCGACAAGACAGACGGCGAACAGTATTTAAAGATGGAAATATGCTAAAATAGTTGTTTATCACTTGAAATACAAGTAATTATACATGCTATGAATGAGGTAACATTTGAATTCGATGTTTCCTCGAAAGATTTCGTCGTTCTCGTCAAATGCTCCTTAAAAACAATAAAGAATGTTGAGATCTCAGACCAGCGAACTACATCTTGAGGGGTGAGACTGACTTAGACATCAGGTATCATTTCACTACATTAACAATGACTCAATGTGTAGTTTATTTCTTCTTCTTCTTCTTCTGGATTTCTTGGAACCATTGTGATACCAGGTGACCTGTGCTCGTATAACGTATGACACCAGTTACATAACTAAATGAAAAATACCAATGTTGATCGTTAAAGGTTGGAGCAAGCGGGTGGACTATGAGCCGGGGACTGGAAGCAGGCAGCTGTTTCCCAAGATGCACATAGAGACGTGTGGAGGTCCTCTGTCTGGCGTGAAGGCGATGTTGGAGCTGCAGACCAATCACATCGGGAAGGGCTGTGATCGGGAAACGTACTCCGAGAAGTCTCTGCAAAAACTCTGTGGTGAGTGGAGAGGAAGAGGAAGAGGAAGAGGAAGAAGAGTAGTGAGGTACTATTTACGAGTCGGGGACTATGAGAGAGCAAAGGGGAGTAATAATAATGTCAGACAAGGAAAAATGGTAATTCAAAGAAGAAATTACCTCCTGACATCTTAGCCTCAGCTGTGTATTAATATGCCAATCTCCGTTGTGCCATTTCAATCCTTGAGACTAATTTGAAATAATTGGTTTTTTTATTATTATTTAATTCCCAAAACGTCATCATTTTGCTCGCCGTGGTTTTGCACTTTTGCACTGTGACGCTGTACAAACCGAATGTTTCTGTTGAGGAATTAGAATTCAAATTACAGATGTGTGCAACAGTGATCATTTTCAGTACGTTTCCCTTTTTGACACTTGATTTGCAATTTTGTCGATACGTCACACAAGCCGCTGATTTGCAGATGCGAGTTGTTGATTATGCTGTGTCTCGTTAATCAACGGTTTGTTTCTCAAAATATGCGTTCAAATTGCCATATTGCTTTTGCTTAGAGTGAGGGGGATACAGCAGAGGGCCAGTATATACAGTACAGGGTTGCAAAAGTAAGTTTGCACGAACACTAGGTCGTGATCTGATCCGTGCCGACTTCTGTCGCTCAGGAGAAATCACGCAGGGAAAAAGAGAAGCGGTTTTCCCTGCAGCTTGATGCTCAGCGTCGTACCTTGTGATTGACACATCCAGGTGCGGCGTCAGGCAGCACCGACCTCCTCCCCGCCCCCGGCCCTTCCGCAAACTGGACGGCATCTCTGCTGACCGACAGCAGCCGCGACAGCGACCTCAATCTACAGATTCGACGGACATCAGGCCGCTAATGTTCCGGATCACGTGGTGCCCCAAAACCTGACGGACCAGTTCACCATAGCAACGTGGATGAAACACGGGCCCAGTCCAGGACTCAGGGCCGAGAAGGAAACCCTTGCTGTGCAACTCTGACAAGACGGGTGAGGAAACCAAGACGTATATCTTAAGAAGTACATTCCCATCGTCTAACTGACGCGTTAGAGAGCTTTAATAACAAATTATCATTGAGTTTATATGAATTATCTATATTTTTTAGAAACATTGGCGCTCTACTGGAAACTACTTAAATTCTGATGTTCCTTTTACCGAAACTTACTTCAAACTATGAACATAACCTAATCAAAAACATCCGTTTCAACAAAATAACAAGATAGATAAGCCATGACAGAGGGCCCACAACGGCAAGTGTCTTTGAAAGTTAAAAACAAGTTCCCCACTACACATCTGAACCGAGCTGCCTGAACTGTGTAATTAAGCAAGCCATCTGCACATTGCATGCTCTCACAATGCTCTCACAGATGCTTATTAGCTTACGAAATGTGTGGTCTGATCTTGTAATGCAAAAAAAAACAAAACTGCAGAGCGGTTCGTGTTAAACCATCAGAATCTTAGAAACCAATTTTTTTTTTTTTTTTATCCATTGCAACTTTTTGGCTTTAGTAAAGGATATGAACGGCACCAGAAGGCTCAGCGCGAAGGCAGATCACCACCACTGTGGTGAAACAGGCCCGTGTATTGTATCCTGTCAACCGTCTCGGCTGAGCCTGGTGACATCAAAGATGGGAGATACAGAAAAAAGGATGGTGATTATTATGAAGTCCCAGTGAAACAGAAGTTTCAGTGTCTTTATCTTCTGTACTGAGCGTTCCCCAGAGAAACAGAATATACATCTGATGCGTAGCTGCAGAGGACCGAGGCTCCGCTCGTCTCCCTTGTTGCTGAAAAGTTGCACGTTGATTGATGGATGAATGTCACCATATAATTGGTCGAAATTGGTTGCTCGCTATAGCTTATGTAAGCATGTTTTGTTTTACGAGAAGAGAAGATGATTGGATTTTGATATAAAAATACGAAGAAACAATCATTTTTGGGGGGGGGGAAAAGAATTTGCACAATATGACCAAGGAATGTGTTCTAAAGGGCTAAAAAGGCATCGTTCATCTCGAGCTTTGCATCTTATAGAAGAATCAGAATGTCAACTTTATGCTTATTCTTATTCTAAATCCTGCATCCCTTATTGTTTTTTTTTATATTTGCATTCAAGAGTTCACGCTGTGAAAGATTTTAGTGCTGCAGAGAAAATGTAAAACACCATTTTCAAATTGTAGAATTGCAAAAAAAACAAAAATGGGGAAAGCTTTGTATCGACTTTATTATTACAAACTGAGTGTTCTTAAATGTGACTTGACGTCGTTTTGAAGCGTTGTGTGGGTGAGAAATGACAAACATCTGTTTCCAGTTGAGAACACTAAAGAAAGGAGGCAAGCGGCAGCTCATCACTGCCGGGTCGTATTCAGAGGAGAATCTGTTGCAGACCTGACATCTCATCCCGCCTCAAGCTGATTCATTTTATAAAAGCGGAGGCAAGTGGGACTCACCTGTTATTGCCATCTCACACAGAAACCAGTTGATAATCACAAAGCAGACATGCAGTCTTTCAGTCACACTGACAGTTTGATGCACAGAAACCCGTCTGAGGAAGCTGAAAAGAGTCGAGTCGTTCACACACACGCTGTGCTTCTCTGACTTTTTGTATGACTCCAGAAAGAAATCAATAAAAGAAAACCAAAGGAGCAGATGTTGGAGTCTGTGTGTGTGTGTGTGTGTGTGACCGTGCACGTTTGTGATCTTCCCGCTGCAGAAATGAACCGCCACCATTACTCGCTGTACGTCCACAACTGCCGCCTGGTGTTCCTGCTCAGGAGAGATTTCGCTCAGGTCGACACTTTCAGACCGGCCGAGTTCCACTGGAAGCTGGAGCAGGTGAGAAGCGCGTCTGCGTGAGTTCGTCCGCGTCCCGTTTGGGAGCGCCAGCGTAGGTTCGAGGGGTGATTTTCTACAGCGTGTGAAGGCCTATCATTATTTATGTAGTGAAAGGAGAGGCTCTCATTCTAATTACTGGAGGCCCTCCATCACTTTCTTTCCCTCGCTGAGGGAGATAAGAGGGTAGGAAGACACTGTTATATGTGTACACACACACACACACACACACACACCACACGCACGCACACACACACGCACACGCATGCAAGCATAGACCCAAAGTGGAAAGTCTGTTTAGTTATGGGTAATAGCTCACCCAGCAGCAGATCTCTATTATCTGTCATGCTTCTGGAGAGTTGTTGAACTAATTTGCTGTTCACTGTTTCAGTCCTGCAGAAAGCCGTTCAAAGGAGGGGATGGCACCACGTGAAATTGCTTCAGCTAGAAAGATGCATATAATAATATATATATATATATTTTTTTTTTAGTTGCACAGCACTTTCCCAGCTGTAATTATCCCGCAGATGTACTGTACGGTGTACTGTACATAACATCTGCATTTCAGAGGATATTATGCACAGCTGGCAGGTATTTTAACAGAATATGAAGATACACATTTGAAGTTGTAATCCATCAGTGACATCTGGTTTTTGTCCCCTCCCTTTGCAAACATTACAATGCAGGGTTAGAGCGGTGACTCTGGAGCTGGAGTCTTTGCTCAAGGACACATCAGTAAGGTGGAGGCTTGAATGAGAATCATGCGGCTGAAGGGCGTCTAGTCGCTGTAGTTCGCCCGGCGGAGATATCCGACTGTACAAAAGAACAAAAATGATGATATTCATGATAAGCCAATGACCTCTTGCTCGGGAACCTCCCCTTTCAACAGACTCACAAAATAGGGACGCAGCATATGTCCACTTCATACTGATATTAATACAAAACGCTTACATAATCACAGCAAGCTCTTAAGAGTTTTTGATTTGTTTTTGTGTCTCTCCTTGTATGTGTGACCATGTTTTTTTTTATATATTTCTGATCAATCCTATCAATCATATTGGAAAGATTACATTCCAAGGCTTTGGCTCCTTGTGTCATGCAGTCCTTTCCTTGTCAGCATGCAAACATTCCCAGTGTGTGTGTTTTTTTTGTCCCAGGCATCTGCGCTGCTGTTCACCTTCCATCCAGGTGGTTGTTTGTTCTAGGTCAAAGGTAGATTGAAAAGTGTTTTTTCTCAGTCCGGTGTTCTTTTCTCCTGAGGCCCAATGGCGGCGGCTCTATAACAAAGAAAAGGGCAGCCGAGTAGCAGACCGCCGCTTTTCTGAGCAAACAAGCAAACAACCTCAAGACTCGGTTCTATCTCAGCCTCTCTTCCTCTTATTCTCTCTCTCTCTCTCTCTCTCTCTCTCTCTCTCTCTCTCTCTCTCTCTCTCGTTCTCCCGGTATCCTATTTGCTCCTTTTGTTTGGATGTTGCGTATAGGACCACGGAGGAAGCGTGCAGTGCAGTCAAAGAGAATATGCGATGAGGTGCTCACCAGTACAAATCGCTTGTGCAGAGACTCTCATTAAATATAAATGGGAAAAAAAAACTGGTCTGAAATAGTGGAGGTTAATGAGAGGAATGACATCATAGGAGCACTCTGTGATCATCAATCTGTGATGTACAATGCGGTTTGGTGTACTCATCATTGCTGCTGTGCTTTTTTGTTGTATGGTAGCGGCTCCCTGCAGATTTGAACATGTTGTGTCAATAACTACAATAACACAAGTGGGAAAAAGAAAAGAGGGGGAAACTTGATTGAAGGAATTTGTGTATTGTGGGAATCTCGGTGCAAATGGTGAGAGTAGAGAGAGAAACCACTTGAATGTGGAAAAACCGACATCAATATCTGATTTGTGCCCCGGAGCAACACGTGGTATTTTACGTCAAAGAGCAGCGCAATATGATATTCTATTTGGTTTTTTTTAAAGTGCTAGAAGGTTAGCGGACTGTAGATAACTAAAGTGAAAATCCAGGGACGTTTATCTTTTTCAAAACGTCATGTTATTTTAAAACTGTTGCGATTATATGACTATGGTTATGATTTCTCAACTGTATTTCCTAAGATGCATTGGAAATCTTTTTCTCTTCAGGCATTTTGACACACGTCATAGCAGGAAAAGCATTTAGGTTTAATTAGCAACATAAATTAGGACTTTTGTTTGTATAGCGGGTATATTTCCCACTAAATATTCAAATGATACGGCGTGACGTGACAGTAAATATAGTGTAGAGTCCAATAGACCATAAAGCGTAGTATGCTTTGAGGCGGGGCTTACTGTGATTGACGGGGCCGCTTCGCTACCGGAGCCACTCCTCCGCATTCCAAATATGGTAACTTCCGGTCATCAGTAGGGTTGGGTACCGAAAACCGGTGCCAAACTGGAAACCCAACGCAGATTTCGCTGCTTCCTTTCGGTGCCGAGGCAAATATGCTCATATTTCTGCAAAAGAATTGCTGAAGTTTATTTATATTTATTTAAGTATAATGTAAACTGTTGTTAACAGTTAATATATTGTTCATAGTTTGAAGTTAAAAAGTTTGAAGCTGTAGTTTGAAGCCAAGTGTTTTGTATTTATTTATATTTATAGTATACTTCAAACAGTTCATATATTGTTCAATATGAAGAAAACAAACTTGCCCTTGGCAATAAAAAAAAAAGCCTTTCTCTGATGTCGTTAATCGTCGTTTTGTGTGTTTTTGTTTTTTAAAGTATCGGTTCAGACACCGTTTAGACACCGGTATCGTTTTAAAAGTATCGTTTTAGCACCGGTATCGGGAAAAAAACCCAAACGACACCATCCCTAGTCATCAGTTTGCAAAAAAAACAACAACATGGCGACGGCCCTTAAACCATGGGTGACGTCCACTTCTCATACGGTCTATTATATTGACACTCTGTCCTGTCAATATCGTGTCCCTCGTGTGATTTCAGCGGCGTTTCTACGCCCTCGTTCAGAACGTACGGAAACATTTCGTGGGATATTTTTTTTTTTTTCCCGTAGGTATTGCTACCAATCCCGGACGAGAGCAGCCTGTTGAATGTAATCAATCGATACTCTCTTGTTCAGTATCTCTAGTAACAGGTAGTACTAAGGAAAAGGTAATTTGAGGGTAGCTACTGCTGCCTTGTACTTCGTAATGAGGACGAGCTCAGAGAGCAGCAGAGGCTGCTGAAAAATGGATGTGGTGGGTAGAGAGTGGAAGGAGAAGAGGTAACTGTGGGGTGTCACAGCTGCTTCTTACTCTCCTTGTTCCTCGAGCACTTAGAAGGGACACTCAATGGCTTCCGCGGCAACTCCATTAGCGCTATTGATTTTGCAATTCTCACCCCGAGAGGGGAGGGGCAGAGAGGGATGAAAGGAAGCTGGGAAAAAAAAAAAAAAAGAGGGTGAGAGATAGAGGCTTCCATTTTCCATGTCGATCGAACACACTAAAGGAATGTCACATCTGACAGAAACCCTCCCACACACACACACACACACACACACACACACACGTCTACAAGCACTGACATATTTCTGTGTGTGTTTGTGAGGCACACACACACACACACACACACACACACACACACACACACACACAGGATGCCCATTGTCCATCCTCTTGCTCAGCCTCGGTAATGGAGTATGGAGTGGATCCCTCCCCTCTAGGCACATTATTTACTCTCCTTGATCCCAGTAAGCCTATCAGTTTCAATCCAGCTGTTCAAAAGATATTTTCACTCCCAGTCAAAAAGTCTATACAAACCGAGATTCATTCTTCTAATGTCCTGAAAGCCAAAGATGGTGGGAATGGGTCAAACGTGCAAAGAAAAAGTCACACGAAGCAGAGGCGAGGGAGAAAAGCGGATAAAGAAGAAGCCATTTTTAACAGCTTTCTAAGATCGCTCAGCATCGTAAGATAAGGAACAAGTGTGTTTGTGATGCCGCTGATTTAAACCCTCGCAAATAAGGTTTTATTTACTCGCAGCAAGGTACTCATAGATAGAGTAGAACAAAAAAAAACAAACACCATAGGCTAACAGAAGGGTCTGAGTTGATTCAATAAACTGTATTTTTCTCAGTTTTCTCAGATCTGAGATTTCGAAAACATTAGTCAAGGGCCAAAGATCATCTGTGTTGGCAGTTTTGTTTCACAGCAGTAACTGTACTGCTGTCGACGGGCAGATCATGCGTCGTGAATCGCAGATGAACTTTCCCAATTTTGCCAATTACCCACCGCTCGAGACAGACGCAGACCCCGGCTATTTATCATTTATGTCAGAGTTCGATTGTCGGGACCGAATGTTTGAAGTTGTACAGAAAATCAAACACGTTACTTTTCTACGCAGCATCTAGCAATTATCAGCTTGTCCGACTGCTTATACCATGCTTGCTGTGCCACGGCTTGTCCTCTGTCCTGTGTTGATTAGAAGCCTTTCTTTGTTTCCGAGGAGATTAATTGGATGGTGTTGAGTGTGTGTGTGTGTGTGTGTGTGTGTGTGTGTGTGTGTGTGTGTTCCTCCTCTGCCTGTTTGCTGTAGATACCAGCAGAGATTGAAGTTCCTATTCAAAGAGTGATTTAGTTCCACCTCAAACACAAGAGACTTGCCGACGAACCTTTCACTTCACTTTAAGTATTTGTAATTCACCAATGCTTACAATGCCTAGCATGCAGCGATCAATACAGCAGAGACGTTAGAGGGCGTCTTTAAAGGTCAAGGCGACACAACAAAAAAAAGAAAGTGACACATTGTCATATGAAAGATTGAGACTGCTTGCGAGGAATCACTCTTAATTTTACAAGGTCTCAGCATGCAGCATGCTTTAGAACAACAATAATAACAGAAGACGGTACAGACTGGCAGTTTCTTTAAAGGCGAAATGAAAAAGACAAAGAGCGACAGAGAAGATATTGAGCGTTGCCTCCAGCGTATTTATCTTCGGCGTTTATTTATTTTTTTTCTTTCTAGCTGCTATTTTTCAAATGACCTCATTTGAGAGCTCCGCTGTACTTTGTCTGCTTTGAGCGCTTCCTGTGTTACCCCCTATGTCGAGCTGTTGCATCTCACTAAATGTGTCTGTCTTTGGAGTGTGCTATCCGGTGAGACCAGAGTGTGGTGTGTGTGTGTGTGTGGTGTGTGTGTGTTCCATATCAGTATTTTCCTTTTTTTTTTTTCCTCTCACTCCCTCTCGACCCATTACTGACTTGTGGAGTTACGCCGTCAGACTGTTTGAACTATTTTCCTGTTTGGGATTGTTTTTGGGCGAGCCGTGACACCGCGGCTCGATGACGCCCCTGGCGCCATCCTCAGCGACCTCCTGAAATAACTAGAAATCTGGAGCACTAAGCGTCAGTGTTTCCGCTGCTCAGTCGCGAGTCACAATACTTACGTACGCCTCGTCTACGGCTCGTATTGGTGCATTGGCCATCTGTCAAAACCGCAACAACAAATCCCGGTGTGGGCACGTGGACCATTTTAAAAAAAAGGTTTTTACTGCACCGTCCGGCCCGGTCTGTCTCCTTTCCTGCAGGACTGCACAATATCAAAGCGGACCTTGAAGTGGCAGACATGTTATGTAATCGTACGCCTCTCATCGCTCTCTCTCTCTCGCGCTTGAGCTTTTTCAGTCGTTGTCACTGACGAGAACGTTCGTGACGTATCGTGACGTATCGTGACGTATCGTCGCTGTCGGGTTAAGAGCAAAGCTTGATGTAGTCTATGCACCGGTGTGTAACCGAGGAGACAACATACACCAGTTCATAAAGCATAGATGCCACGCGTAAAATAAAAAAGGGGCACGGAGGCACCGACATTCACCATCTTTAGAAAGATTTTGGCTCAAACTGGACAGTCATCTCCTTTACTTTTTTCACTTTTTCACTGCTTGACTGCTGAAGAAGGACGGGAGAAGGACGACGGTGCTTATACAGCATAAGTAACACTTATACAAGATTTCATGACGCGTTTCATGCCGTTGAGCGTGTTAGAAAAGCTCTTTTCCTTTTCGTCCTTTCGTTTCCTTTTCTTTCTCTTCTTCCTCTTTCTTTCCCTATCCGTGTCATTCCCCACCACCACACTGACAGATAGTAGACTTGCATCAATAATGCAGCGCTAAAACAGTGGCAGAAGAGAGGAGAGGCAAGAGGGAGAGGCAAGGAGCAACGGAGA
>NW_027176577.1:0-39410 GCF_023349555.1 Cebidichthys violaceus
GGTCTCATTCGAACCGAAATGGCCACTTTAGTGGAGGAAGCAAATTTCCAAAATTAGAACATTGGCAAGAAAAACACTTTCCCGAGGTCCTAGAACCTCGCAAATGGTCTCATTCGAACCTCAATGGCCATTTTATTGGAGGAAATCAAAATTTCCAAAATTAGAACATTGGCAAGAAAAACACTTTCCCGAGGTCCTAGAACCTCGCAAATGGTCTCATTCGAACCTCAATGGCCATTTTAGTGGAGGAAATCAAAATTTCCAAAATTAGAATATTGGCAAGAAAAACTCTTTTTCAAGGTCCTAGAACCTCGCAAATGGTCTCATTCGAACCGAAATGGCCACTTTAGTGGAGGAATCAAAATTTCCAAAATTAGAACATTGGCAAGAAAAACACTTTCCCGAGGTCCTAGTACCTCGCAAATGGTCTCATTCGAACCGAAATGGCCACTTTAGTGGAGGAAGCAAAAATTTCCAAAATTAGAACATTGGCAAGAAAAACACTTTTCCGAGGTCCTAGAACCTCGCAAATGGTCTCATTCGAACCGCAATGGCCGTTTTGGTGGGGGTAGACAGCACTTCCAAGGCTCCAGGACTTTCACAGAAAAAGTTGGTACTTTTTGAGCTTTTCCCAGGGTCCTAGAACCTCGCAAATGGTCTCATTCGAACCTCAATGGCCACTTTAATGAAGGAAATCAAAACTTCCAAAATTAGAATATTGGCAAGAAAAACACTTTCCCAAGGTCCTAGAACCTCGCAAATGGTCTCATTCGAACCGAAATGGCCACTTTAGTGGAGGAAGCAAAATTTCCAAAATTAGAATATTGGCAAGAAAAACACTTTCCCGAGGTCCTAGAACCTCACAAATGGTCTCATTCGAACCGAAATGGCCACTTTAGTGGAGGAAGCAAAAATTTCCAAAATTAGAACATTGGCAAGAAAAACACTTTCCCGAGGTCCTAGAACCTCGCAAATGGTCTCATTCGAACCGCAATGGCCGTTTTAGTGGGGGTAGACAGCACTTCCAAGGCTCCAGGACCTTCACAGAAAAAGTTGGTACTTTTTGAGCTTTTCCCAGGGTCCTAGAACCTCGCAAATGGTCTCATTCGAACCTCAATGGCCACTTTAGTGAAGGAAATCAAAATTTCCAAAATTAGAACATTGGCAAGAAAAACACTTTCCCGAGGTCCTAGAACCTCGCAAATGGTCTCATTCGAACCACAATGGCCGTTTTAGTGAGGGTAGACAGCACTTCCAAGGCTCCAGGACCTTCACAGAAAAAGTTGGTACTTTTTGAGCTCTTTTCCCAGGGTCCTAGAACCTCGCAAATGGTCTCATTCGAACCGCAATGGCCACTTTAGTGGAGGAAATCAAAATTTCCAAAATTAGAATATTGGCAAGAAAAACACTTTCCCGAGGTCCTAGAACCTCGCAAATGGTCTCATTCGAATCGCAATGGCCGTTTTAGTGGGGGTAGACAGCACTTCCAAGGCTCCAGGACCTTCACAGAAAAAGTTGGTACTTTTTGAGCTTTTCCCAGGGTCCTAGAACCTCGCAAATGGTCTCATTCGAACCGCAATGGCCACTTTAGTGGAGGAAATCAAAATTTCCAAAATTAGAATATTGGCAAGAAAAACACTTTCCCGAGGTCCTAGAACCTCGCAAATGGTCTCATTCGAACCGCAATGGCCGTTTTAGTGGGGGTAGACAGCACTTCCAAGGCTCCAGGACCTTCACAGAAAATGTTGGTACTTTTTGAGCTTTTTCCAGGGTCCTAGAACCTTGCAAATGGTCTCATTCGAACCTCAATGGCCACGTTAGTGGAGGAAATCAAAATTTCCAAAATTAGAACATTGGCAAGAAAAACACTTTCCCGAGGTCCTAGAACCTCGCAAATGATCTCATTCGAACCGAAATGGCCACTTTAGTGGAGGAAGCAAAATTTCCAAAATTAGAACATTGGCAAGAAAAACACTTTCCCGAGGTCCTAGAACCTCGCAAATGGTCTCATTTCGAACCGCAATGGCCGTTTTAGTGGGGGTAGACAGCACTTCCAAGGCTCCAGGACCTTCACAGAAAAAGTTGGTACTTTTTGAGCTTTTCCCAGGGTCCTAGAACCTCGCAAATGGTCTCATTCGAACCTCAATGGCCACTTTAGTGGAGGAAATCAAAATTTCCAAAATTAGAACATTGGCAAGAAAAACACTTTCCCGAGGTCCTAGAACCTCGCAAATGGTCTCATTCGAACCGAAATGGCCACTTTAGTGGAGGAAATCAAAATTTCCAAAATTAGAACATTGGCAAGAAAAACACTTTCCCGAGGTCCTAGAACCTCGCAAATGGTCTCATTCGAACCTCAATGGCCATTTTAGTGGAGGAAATCAAAATTTCCAAAATTAGAACATTGGCAAGAAAAACACTTTCCCGAGGTCCTAGAACCTCGCAAATGGTCTCATTCGAACCTCAATGGCCATTTTAGTGGAGGAAATCAAAATTTCCAAAATTAGAATATTGGCAAGAAAAACTCTTTCCCGATGTCCTAGAACCTCGCAAATGGTCTCATTCGAACCGAAATGGCCACTTTAGTGGAGGAAGCAAAATTTCCAAAAATTAGAACATTGGCAAGAAAAACACTTTCCCGAGGTCCTAGAACCTCGCAAATGGTCTCATTCGAACCTCAATGGCCATTTTATTGGAGGAAATCAAAATTTCCAAAATTAGAACATTGGCAAGAAAAACACTTTCCCGAGGTCCTAGAACCTCGCAATTGGTCTCATTCGAACCTCAATGGCCATTTTAGAGGAGGAAATCAAAATTTCCAAAATTAGAATATTGGCAAGAAAAACTCTTTTTCAAGGTCCTAGAACCTCGCAAATGGTCTCATTCGAACCGAAATGGCCACTTTAGTGGAGGAAGCAAAATTTCCAAAATTAGAACATTGGCAAGAAAAAAACACTTTCCCGAGGTCCTAGTACCTCGCAAATGGTCTCATTCGAACCGAAATGGCCACTTTAGTGGAGGAAGCAAAAATTTCCAAAATTAGAACATTGGCAAGAAAAACACTTTTCCGAGGTCCTAGAACCTCGCAAATGGTCTCATTCGAACCGCAATGGCCGTTTTGGTGGGGGTAGACAGCACTTCCAAGGCTCCAGGACTTTCACAGAAAAAGTTGGTACTTTTTGAGCTTTTCCCAGGGTCCTAGAACCTCGCAAATGGTCTCATTCGAACCTCAATGGCCACTTTAATGAAGGAAATCAAAACTTCCAAAATTAGAATATTGGCAAGAAAAACACTTTCCCGAGGTCCTAGAACCTCGCAAATGGTCTCATTCGAACCGAAATGGCCACTTTAGTGGAGGAAGCAAAATTTCCAAAATTAGAATATTGGCAAGAAAAACACTTTCCCGAGGTCCTAGAACCTCACAAATGGTCTCATTCGAACCGAAATGGCCACTTTAGTGGAGGAAGCAAAAATTTCCAAAATTAGAACATTGGCAAGAAAAACACTTTCCCGAGGTCCTAGAACCTCGCAAATGGTCTCATTCGAACCGCAATGGCCGTTTTAGTGGGGGTAGACAGCACTTCCAAGGCTCCAGGACCTTCACAGAAAAAGTTGGTACTTTTTGAGCTTTTCCCAGGGTCCTAGAACCTCGCAAATGGTCTCATTCGAACCTCAATGGCCACTTTAGTGGAGGAAATCAAAATTTCCAAAATTAGAACATTGGCAAGAAAAACACTTTCCCGAGGTCCTAGAACCTCGCAAATGGTCTCATTCGAACCACAATGGCCGTTTTAGTGAGGGTAGACAGCACTTCCAAGGCTCCAGTACCTTCACAGAAAAAGTTGGTACTTTTTGAGCTTTTCCCAGGGTCCTAGAACCTCGCAAATGGTCTCATTCGAACCGCAATGGCCACTTTAGTGGAGGAAATCAAAATTTCCAAAATTAGAATATTGGCAAGAAAAACACTTTCCCGAGGTCCTAGAACCTCGCAAATGGTCTCATTCGAACCGAAATGGCCACTTTAGTGGAGGAAGCAAAATTTCCAAAATTAGAACATTGGCAAGAAAAACACTTTCCCGAGGTCCTAGAACCTCGCAAATGGTCTCATTCGAACCGCAATGGCCGTTTTAGTGGGGGTAGACAGCACTTCCAAGGCTCCAGGACCTTCACAGAAAAAGTTGGTACTTTTTGAGCTTTTCCCAGGGTCCTAGAACCTCGCAAATGGTCTCATTCGAACCGCAATGGCCACTTTGGTGGAGGAAATCAAAATTTCCAAAATTAGAATATTGGCAAGAAAAACACTTTCCTGAGGTCCTAGAACCTCGCAAATGGTCTCATTCGAACCGAAATGGCCACTTTAGTGGAGGAAGCAAAATTTCCAAAATTAGAACATTGGCAAGAAAAACACTTTCCCGAGGTCCTAGAACCTCGCAAATGGTCTCATTCGAACCGCAATGGCCGTTTTAGTGGGGGTAGACAGCACTTCCAAGGCTCCAGGACCTTCACAGAAAAAGTTGGTACTTTTTGAGCTTTTCCCAGGGTCCTAGAACCTCGCAAATGGTCTCATTCGAACCTCAATGGCCACTTTAGTGAAGGAAATCAAAATTTACAAAATTAGAATATTGGCAAGAAAAACACTTTCCCGAGGTACTAGAACCTCGCAAATGGTCTCATTCGAACCGAAATGGCCACTTTAGTGGAGGAAGCAAAATTTCCAAAATTAGAACATTGGCAAGAAAAACACTTTCCCGGGGTCCTAGAACCTCGCAAATGGTCTCATTCGAACCGCAATGGCCGTTTTGGTGGGGGTAGACAGCACTTCCAAGGCTCCAGGACTTTCACAGAAAAAGTTGGTACTTTTTGAGCTTTTCCCAGGGTCCTAGAACCTCGCAAATGGTCTCATTCGAACCTCAATGGCCACTTTAATGAAGGAAATCAAAACTTCCAAAATTAAAATATTGGCAAGAAAAACACTTTCCCGAGGTCCTAGAACCTCGCAAATGGTCTCATTCGAACCGAAATGGCCACTTTAGTGGAGGAAGCAAAATTTCCAAAATTAGAATATTGGCAAGAAAAACACTTTCCCGAGGTCCTAGAACCTCGCAAATGGTCTCATTCGAACCGCAATGGCCGTTTTAGTGGGGGGTAGACAGCACTTCCAAGGCTCCAGGACCTTCACAGAAAAAGTTGGTACTTTTTGAGCTTTTCCCAGGGTCCTAGAACCTCGCAAATGGTCTCATTCGAACCTCAATGGCCACTTTAGTGGAGGAAGCAAAAATTTCCAAAATTAGAACATTGGCAAGAAAAACACTTTTCCGAGGTCCTAGAACCTCGCAAATGGTCTCATTTGAACCGCAATGGCCGTTTTAGTGGGGGTAGACAGCACTTCCAAGGCTCCAGGACCTTCACAGAAAAAGTTGGTACTTTTTGAGCTTTTCCCAGGGTCCTAGAACCTCGCAAATGGTCTCATTCGAACCTCAATGGCCACTTTAGTGGAGGAAATCAAAATTTCCAAAATTAGAACATTGGCAAGAAAAACACTTTCCCGAGGTCCTAGAACCTCGCAAATGGTCTCATTCGAACCACAATGGCCGTTTTAGTGAGGGTAGACAGCACTTCCAAGGCTCCAGGACCTTCACAGAAAAAGTTGGTACTTTTTGAGCTTTTCCCAGGGTCCTAGAACCTCGCAAATGGTCTCATTCGAACCGCAATGGCCATTTTAGTGGAGGAAATCACAATTTCCAAAATTAGAACATTGGCAAGAAAAACACTTTCCCGAGGTCCTAGAACCTCGCAAATGGTCTCATTCGAACCTCAATGGCCATTTTAGTAGAGGAAATCAAAATTTCCAAAATTAGAATATTGGCAAGAAAAACTCTTTCCCGAGGTCCTAGAACCTCGCAAATGGTCTCATTCAAACCGAAATGGCCACTTTGGTGGAGGAAGCAAAATTTCCAAAATTAGAATATTGGCAAGAAAAACACTTTCCCGAGGTCCTAGAACCTCGCAAATGGTCTCATTCGAACCGAAATGGCCACTTTAGTGGAGGAAGCAAATTTCCAAAATTAGAACATTGTCAAGAAAAACACTTTCCCGAGGTCCTAGAACCTCGCAAATGGTCTCATTCGAAGCGCAATGGCCGTTTTAGTGGGGATAGACAGCACTTCCAAGGCTCCAGGACCTTCACAGAAAAATTTGGTACTTTTTGAGCTTTTCCCAGGGTCCTAGAACCTCGCAAATGGTCTGATTCGAACCTCAATGGCCACTTTAGTGAAGGAAATCAAAATTTCCAAAATTAGAATATTGGCAAGAAAAACACTTTCCCGAGGTACTAGAACCTCGCAAATGGTCTCATTCGAACCGAAATGGCCACTTTAGTGGAGGAAGCAAAATTTCCAAAATTAGAACATTGGCAAGAAAAACACTTTCCCGAGGTCCTAGAACCTCGCAAATGGTCTCATTCGAATCGCAATGGCCGTTTTGGTGGGCGTAGACAGCACTTCCAAGGCTCCAGGACTTTCACAGAAAAAGTTGGTACTTTTTGAGCTTTTCCCAGGGTCCTAGAACCTCGCAAATGGTCTCATTCGAACCTCAATGGCCACTTTAATGAAGGAAATCAAAACTTCCAAAATTAGAATATTGGCAAGAAAAACACTTTCCCGAGGTCCTAGAACCTCGCAAATGGTCTCATTCGAACCGAAATGGCCACTTTAGTGGAGGAAGCAAAATTTCCAAAATTAGAATATTGGCAAGAAAAACACTTTCCCGAGGTCCTAGAACCTCGCAAATGGTCTCATTCGAACTGAAATGGCCACTTTAGTGGAGGAAGCAAAATTTCTAAAATTAGAATATTGGCAAGAAAAACACTTTCCCGTGGTCCTAGAACCTCACAAATGGTCTAATTCGAAACGCAATGGCCGTTTTAGTGGGAGTAGACAGCACTTCCAAGGCTCCAGGACCTTCACAGAAAAAGTTGGTACTTTTTGATCTTTTCCCAGGGTCCTAGAACCTCGCAAATGGTCTCATTCGAACCACAATGGCCACTTTAGTGGAAGAACCAAAATTTCCAAAATGAGAACATTGGCAAGAAAATCACTTTCCCGAGGTCCTAGAACCTCACAAATGGTCTCATTCGAAACGCAATGGCCGTTTTAGTGGGAGTAGACAGCACTTCCAAGGCTCCAGGACCTTCACAGAAAAAGTTGGTACTTTTTGAGCTTTTCCCAGGGTCCTAGAACCTCGCAAATGGTCTCATTCGAACCTCAATGGCCACTTTAGCGGAGGAAATCAAAATTTCCAAAATTAGAATATTTACAAGAAAAACACTTTCCCGAGGTCCTAGAACCTCGCAAATGGTCTCATTCGAACCGCAATGGCCACTTTAGTGGAAGAACCAAAATTTCCAAATTGAGAACATTGGCAAGAAAATCACTTTCCCGAGGTCCTAGAACCTCGCAAATGGTCTCATTCGAACCTCAATGGCCACTTTAGTGAAGGAAATCAAAATTTCCAAAATTAGAATATTGGCAAGAAAAACACTTTCCCGAGGTCCTAGAACCTCGCAAATGGTCTCATTCGAACCTCAATGGCCACTTTAGTGAAGGAAATCAAAATTTCCAAAATTAGAATATTGGCAAGAAAAACACTTTCCCGAGGTACTAGAACCTCGCAAATGGTCTCATTCGAACCGAAATGGCCACTTTAGTGGAGGAAGCAAAATTTCCAAAATTAGAACATTGGCAAGAAAAACACTTTCCCGAGGTCCTAGAACCTCGCAAATGGTCTCATTCGAACCGCAATGGCCGTTTTGGTGGGGGTAGACAGCACTTCCAAGGCTCCAGGACTTTCACAGAAAAAGTTGGTACTTTTTGAGCTTTTCCCAGGGTCCTAGAACCTCGCAAATGGTCTCATTCGAACCTCAATGGCCACGTTAATGAAGGAAATCAAAATTTCCAAAATTAGAAAATTGGCAAGAAAAACACTTTCCGAGGTCCTAGAACCTCGCAAATGGTCTCATTCGAACCGAAATGGCCACTTTAGTGGAGGAAGCAAAATTTCCAAAATTAGAATATTGGCAAGAAAAACACTTTCCCGAGGTCCTAGAACCTCGCAAATGGTCTCATTCGAACTGAAATGGCCACTTTAGTGGAGGAAGCAAAATTTCCAAAATTAGAATATTGGCAAGAAAAACACTTTCCGTTGTCCTAGAACCTCACAAATGGTCTCATTCGAAACGCAATGGCCGTTTTAGTGGGAGGAGACAGCACTTCCAAGGCTCCAGGACCTTCACAGAAAAAGTTGGTACTTTTTGATCTTTTCCCAGGGTCCTAGAACCTCGCAAATGGTCTCATTCGAACCACAATGGCCACTTTAGTGGAAGAACCAAAATTTCCAAAATGAGAACATTGGCAAGAAAATCACTTTCCCGAGGTCCTAGAACCTCACAAATGGTCTCATTCGAAACGCAATGGCCGTTTTAGTGGGAGTAGACAGCACTTCCAAGGCTCCAGGACCTTCACAGAAAAAGTTGGTACTTTTTGAGCTTTTCCCAGGGTCCTAGAACCTCGCAAATGGTCTCATTCGAACCTCAATGGCCACTTTAGTGGAGGAAATCAAAATTTCCAAAATTAGAACATTGGCAAGAAAAACACTTTCCCGAGGTCCTAGAACCTCGCAAATGGTCTCATTCGAACCGAAATGGCCACTTTAGTGGAGGAAGCAAAATTTCCAAAATTACAATATTGGCAAGAAAAACACTTTCCCGAGGTCCTAGAACCTCGCAAATGGTCTCATTCGAACCGAAATGGCCACTTTAGTGGAGGAAGCAAAATTTCCAAATTAGAACATTGGCAAGAAAAACACTTTCCGAGGTCCTAGAACCTCGCAAATGGTCTCATTCGAACCGCAATGGCCGTTTTAGTGGGGGTAGACAGCACTTCCAAGGCTCCAGGACCTTCACAGAAAAAGTTGGTACTTTTTGAGCTTTTCCCAGGGTCCTAGAACCTCGCAAATGGTCTCATTCGAACCTCAATGGCCACTTTAGTGAAGGAAATCAAAATTTCCAAAATTAGAATATTGGCAAGAAAAACACTTTCCCGAGGTCCTAAAACCTCGCAAATGGTCTCATTCGAACCGAAATGGCCACTTTAGTGGAGGAAGCAAAATTTCCAAAATTACAATATTGGCAAGAAAAACACTTTCCCGAGGTCCTAGAACCTCGCAAATGGTCTCATTCGAACCGAATTGGCAACTTTAGTGGAGGAAGCAAAATTTCCAAAATTAGAACATTGGCAAGAAAAACACTTTCCCGAGGTCCTAGAACCTCGCAAATGGTCTCATTCGAACCGCAATGGCCGTTTTACTGGGGGTAGACAGCACTTCCAAGGCTCCAGGACCTTCACAGAAAATGTTGGTACTTTTTGAGCTTTTCCCAGGGTCCTAGAACCTCGCAAATGGTCTTATTCGAACCGCAATGGCCACGTTAGTGGAGGAAATCAAAATTTCCAAAATTAGAACATTGGCAAGAAAAACACTTTCCCGAGGTCCTAGAACCTCGCAAATGGTCTCATCCGAACCGAAATGGCCACTTTAGTGGAGGAAGCAAAATTTCCAAAATTAGAACATTGGCAAGAAAAACACTTTCCCGAGGTCCTAGAACCTCGCAAATGGTCTCATTCGAACCGCAATGGCCGTTTTAGTGGGGGTAGACAGCACTTCCAAGGCTCCAGGACCTTCACAGAAAAAGTTGGTACTTTTTGAGCTTTTCCCAGGGTCCTAGAACCTCGCAAATGGTCTCATTCGAACCTCAATGGCCACTTTATTGGAGGAAATCAAAATTTCCAAAATTAGAACATTGGCAAGAAAAACACTTTCCCGAGGTCCTAGAACCTCGCAAATGGTCTCATTCGAACCTCAATGGCCATTTTAGTGGAGGAAATCAAAATTTCCAAAATTAGAATATTGGCAAGAAAAACTCTTTCCCGAGGTCCTAGAACCTCGCAAATGGTCTCATTCGAACCGAAATGGCCACTTTAGTGGAGGAAATCAAAATTTCCAAAATTAGAACATTGGCAAGAAAAACACTTTCCCGAGGTCCTAGAACCTCGCAAATGGTCTCATTCGAACCTCAATGGCCATTTTAGTGGAGGAAATCAAAATTTCCAAAATTAGAACATTGGCAAGAAAAACACTTTCCCGAGGTCCAAGAACCTCGCAAATGGTCTCATTCGAACCTCAATGGAAATTTTAGTGGAGGAAATCAAAATTTCCAAAATTAGAATGTTGGCAAGAAAAACACTTTCCCGAGGTCCTAAAACCTCGCAAATGGTCTCATTCGAACCGCAATGGCCATTTTAGTGGGGGTAGACAGCACTTCCAAGGCTCCAGGACCTTCATAGAAAAAGTTGGTACTTTTTGAGCTTTTCCCAGGGTCCTAGAACCTCGCAAATGGTCTCATTCGAACCTCAATGGCCACTTTAATGAAGGAAATCAAAATTTCCAAAATTAGAATATTGGCAAGAAAAACACTTTCCCGTGTTCCTAGAACCTCGCAAATGGTCTCATTCGAACCGAAATGGACACTTTAGTGGAGGAAGCAAAATTTCCAAAATTAGAATATTGGCAAGAAAAACACTTTCCCGAGGTCCTAGAACCTCGCAAATGGTCTCATTCGAACCTCAATGGCCATTTTATTGGAGGAAATCAAAATTTCCAAAATTAGAACATTGGCAAGAAAAACACTTTCCCGAGGTCCTAGAACCTCGCAAATGGTCTCATTCGAACCTCAATGGCCATTTTAGTGGAGGAAGCAAAATTTCCAAAATTAGAACATTGGCAAGAAAAACACTTTCCCGAGGTCCTAGTACCTCGCAAATGGTCTCATTCGAACCGCAATGACCGTTTTAGTGGGGGTAGACAGCACTTCCAAGGCTCCAGGACCTTCATAGAAAAAGTTGGTACTTTTTGAGCTTTTCCCAGGGTCCTAGAACCTCGAAAATGGTCTCATTCGAACCTCAATGGCCACTATAATGAAGGAAATCAAAATTTCCAAAATTAGAATATTGGCAAGAAAAACACTTTCCCGTGTTCCTAGAACCTCGCAAATGGTCTCATTCGAACCGAAATGGACACTTTAGTGGAGGAAGCAAAATTTCCAAAATTAGAATATTGGCAAGAAAAACACTTTCCCGAGGTCCTAGAACCTCGCAAATGGTCTCATTCGAACCGAAATGGACACTTTAGTGGAGGAAGCAAAATTTCCAAAATTAGAACATTGGCAAGAAAAACACTTTCCCGAGGTCCTAGATTCTCGCAAATAGTCTCATTCGAACCGCAATGGCCGTTTTAGTGGGGGTAGACAGCACTTCCAAGGCTCCAGGACCTTCACAGAAAAAGTTGGTACTTTTTGAGCTTTTCCCAGGGTCCTAGAAACTCGCAAATGGTCTCATTCGAACCGAAATGGCCACTTTAGTGGAGGAAGCAAAATTTCCAAAATTAGAACATTGGCAAGAAAAACACTTTTCCCGAGGTCCTAGAACCTCGCAAATGGTCTCATTCGAACCGCAATGGCCGTTTTAGTGGGGGTAGACAGCACTTCCAAGGCTCCAGGACCTTCATAGAAAAAGTTGGTACTTTTTGAGCTTTTCCCAGGGTCCTAGAACCTCGCAAATGGTCTCATTCGAACCTCAATGGCCACTTTAATGAAGGAAATCAAAATTTCCAAAATTAGAATATTGGCAAGAAAAACACTTTCCCGTGTTCCTAGAACCTCGCAAATGGTCTCATTCGAATCGCAATGGCCGTTTTAGTGAGGGTAGACAGCACTTCCAAGGCTCCAGGACCTTCACAGAAAAAGTTGGTACTTTTTGAGCTTTTCCCAGGGTCCTAGAACCTCGCAAATGGTCTCATTCGAACCGCAATGGCCACTTTAGTGGAGGAAATCAAAATTTCCAAAATTAGAATATTGGCAAGAAAAACACTTTCCCGAGGTCCTAGAACCTCGCAAATGGTCTCATTCGAATCGCAATGGCCGTTTTAGTGGGGGTAGACAGCACTTCCAAGGCTCCAGGACCTTCACAGAAAAAGTTGGTACTTTTTGAGCTTTTCCCAGGGTCCTAGAACCTCGCAAATGGTCTCATTCGAACCGCAATGGCCACTTTAGTGGAGGAAATCAAAATTTCCAAAATTAGAATATTGGCAAGAAAAACACTTTCCCGAGGTCCTAGAACCTCGCAAATGGTCTCATTCGAACCGCAATGGCCGTTTTAGTGGGGGTAGACAGCACTTCCAAGGCTCCAGGACCTTCACAGAAAATGTTGGTACTTTTTGAGCTTTTTCCAGGGTCCTAGAACCTTGCAAATGGTCTCATTCGAACCTCAATGGCCACGTTAGTGGAGGAAATCAAAATTTCCAAAATTAGAACATTGGCAAGAAAAACACTTTCCCGAGGTCCTAGAACCTCGCAAATGATCTCATTCGAACCGAAATGGCCACTTTAGTGGAGGAAGCAAAATTTCCAAAATTAGAACATTGGCAAGAAAAACACTTTCCCGAGGTCCTAGAACCTCGCAAATGGTCTCATTCGAACCGCAATGGCCGTTTTAGTGGGGGTAGACAGCACTTCCAAGGCTCCAGGACCTTCACAGAAAAAGTTGGTACTTTTTGAGCTTTTCCCAGGGTCCTAGAACCTCGCAAATGGTCTCATTCGAACCTCAATGGCCACTTTAGTGGAGGAAATCAAAATTTCCAAAATTAGAACATTGGCAAGAAAAACACTTTCCCGAGGTCCTAGAACCTCGCAAATGGTCTCATTCGAACCGAAATGGCCACTTTAGTGGAGGAAATCAAAATTTCCAAAATTAGAACATTGGCAAGAAAAACACTTTCCCGAGGTCCTAGAACCTCGCAAATGGTCTCATTCGAACCTCAATGGCCATTTTAGTGGAGGAAATCAAAATTTCCAAAATTAGAACATTGGCAAGAAAAACACTTTCCCGAGGTCCTAGAACCTCGCAAATGGTCTCATTCGAACCTCAATGGCCATTTTAGTGGAGGAAATCAAAATTTCCAAAATTAGAATATTGGCAAGAAAAACTCTTTCCCGATGTCCTAGAACCTCGCAAATGGTCTCATTCGAACCGAAATGGCCACTTTAGTGGAGGAAGCAAAATTTCCAAAATTAGAACATTGGCAAGAAAAACACTTTCCCGAGGTCCTAGAACCTCGCAAATGGTCTCATTCGAACCTCAATGGCCATTTTATTGGAGGAAATCAAAATTTCCAAAATTAGAACATTGGCAAGAAAAACACTTTCCCGAGGTCCTAGAACCTCGCAATTGGTCTCATTCGAACCTCAATGGCCATTTTAGAGGAGGAAATCAAAATTTCCAAAATTAGAATATTGGCAAGAAAAACTCTTTTTCAAGGTCCTAGAACCTCGCAAATGATCTCATTCGAACCTCAATGGAAATTTTAGTGGAGGAAATCAAAATTTCCAAAATTAGAATGTTGGCAAGAAAAACACTTTCCCGAGGTCCTAAAACCTCGCAAATGGTCTCATTCGAACCGCAATGGCCATTTTAGTGGGGGTAGACAGCACTTCCAAGGCTCCAGGACCTTCATAGAAAAAGTTGGTACTTTTTGAGCTTTTCCCAGGGTCCTAGAACCTCGCAAATGGTCTCATTCGAACCTCAATGGCCACTTTAATGAAGGAAATCAAAATTTCCAAAATTAGAATATTGGCAAGAAAAACACTTTCCCGTGTTCCTAGAACCTCGCAAATGGTCTCATTCGAACCGAAATGGACACTTTAGTGGAGGAAGCAAAATTTCCAAAATTAGAATATTGGCAAGAAAAACACTTTCCCGAGGTCCTAGAACCTCGCAAATGGTCTCATTCGAACCTCAATGGCCATTTTATTGGAGGAAATCAAAATTTCCAAAATTAGAACATTGGCAAGAAAAACACTTTCCCGAGGTCCTAGAACCTCGCAAATGGTCTCATTCGAACCTCAATGGCCATTTTAGTGGAGGAAATCAAAATTTCCAAAATTAGAATATTGGCAAGAAAAACTCTTTCCCGATGTCCTAGAACCTCGCAAATGGTCTCATTCGAACCGAAATGGCCACTTTAGTGGAGGAAGCAAAATTTCCAAAATTAGAACATTGGCAAGAAAAACACTTTCCCGAGGTCCTAGAACCTCGCAAATGGTCTCATTCGAACCTCAATGGCCATTTTATTGGAGGAAATCAAAATTTCCAAAATTAGAACATTGGCAAGAAAAACACTTTCCCGAGGTCCTAGAACCTCGCAATTGGTCTCATTCGAACCTCAATGGCCATTTTAGAGGAGGAAATCAAAATTTCCAAAATTAGAATATTGGCAAGAAAAACTCTTTTTCAAGGTCCTAGAACCTCGCAAATGATCTCATTCGAACCTCAATGGAAATTTTAGTGGAGGAAATCAAAATTTCCAAAATTAGAATGTTGGCAAGAAAAACACTTTCCCGAGGTCCTAAAACCTCGCAAATGGTCTCATTCGAACCGCAATGGCCATTTTAGTGGGGGTAGACAGCACTTCCAAGGCTCCAGGACCTTCATAGAAAAAGTTGGTACTTTTTGAGCTTTTCCCAGGGTCCTAGAACCTCGCAAATGGTCTCATTCAAACCTCAATGGCCACTTTAATGAAGGAAATCAAAATTTCCAAAATTAGAATATTGGCAAGAAAAACACTTTCCCGTGTTCCTAGAACCTCGCAAATGGTCTCATTCGAACCGAAATGGACACTTTAGTGGAGGAAGCAAAATTTCCAAAATTAGAATATTGGCAAGAAAAACACTTTCCCGAGGTCCTAGAACCTCGCAAATGGTCTCATTCGAACCTCAATGGCCATTTTATTGGAGGAAATCAAAATTTCCAAAATTAGAACATTGGCAAGAAAAACACTTTCCCGAGGTCCTAGAACCTCGCAAATGGTCTCATTCGAACCTCAATGGCCATTTTAGTGGAGGAAGCAAAATTTCCAAAATTAGAACATTGGCAAGAAAAACACTTTCCCGAGGTCCTAGTACCTCGCAAATGGTCTCATTCGAACCGCAATGACCGTTTTAGTGGGGGTAGACAGCACTTCCAAGGCTCCAGGACCTTCATAGAAAAAGTTGGTACTTTTTGAGCTTTTCCCAGGGTCCTAGAACCTCGAAAATGGTCTCATTCGAACCTCAATGGCCACTATAATGAAGGAAATCAAAATTTCCAAAATTAGAATATTGGCAAGAAAAACACTTTCCCGTGTTCCTAGAACCTCGCAAATGGTCTCATTCGAACCGAAATGGACACTTTAGTGGAGGAAGCAAAATTTCCAAAATTAGAATATTGGCAAGAAAAACACTTTCCCGAGGTCCTAGAACCTCGCAAATGGTCTCATTCGAACCGAAATGGACACTTTAGTGGAGGAAGCAAAATTTCCAAAATTAGAACATTGGCAAGAAAAACACTTTCCCGAGGTCCTAGATTCTCGCAAATGGTCTCATTCGAACCGCAATGGCCGTTTTAGTGGGGGTAGACAGCACTTCCAAGGCTCCAGGACCTTCAGAGAAAAAGTTGGTACTTTTTGAGCTTTTCCCAGGGTCCTAGAAACTCGCAAATGGTCTCATTCGAACCGAAATGGCCACTTTAGTGGAGGAAGCAAAATTTCCAAAATTAGAACATTGGCAAGAAAAACACTTTCCCGAGGTCCTAGAACCTCGCAAATGGTCTCATTCGAACCGCAATGGCCGTTTTAGTGGGGGTAGACAGCACTTCCAAGGCTCCAGGACCTTCATAGAAAAAGTTGGTACTTTTTGAGCTTTTCCCAGGGTCCTAGAACCTCGCAAATGGTCTCATTCGAACCTCAATGGCCACTTTAATGAAGGAAATCAAAATTTCCAAAATTAGAATATTGGCAAGAAAAACACTTTCCCGTGTTCCTAGAACCTCGCAAATGGTCTCATTCGAATCGCAATGGCCGTTTTAGTGAGGGTAGACAGCACTTCCAAGGCTCCAGGACCTTCACAGAAAAAGTTGGTACTTTTTGAGCTTTTCCCAGGGTCCTAGAACCTCGCAAATGGTCTCATTCGAACCGCAATGGCCACTTTAGTGGAGGAAATCAAAATTTCCAAAATTAGAATATTGGCAAGAAAAACACTTTCCCGAGGTCCTAGAACCTCGCAAATGGTCTCATTCGAATCGCAATGGCCGTTTTAGTGGGGGTAGACAGCACTTCCAAGGCTCCAGGACCTTCAAAGAAAAAGTTGGTACTTTTTGAGCTTTTCCCAGGGTCCTAGAACCTCGCAAATGGTCTCATTCGAACCGCAATGGCCACTTTAGTGGAGGAAATCAAAATTTCCAAAATTAGAATATTGGCAAGAAAAACACTTTCCCGAGGTCCTAGAACCTCGCAAATGGTCTCATTCGAACCGCAATGGCCGTTTTAGTGGGGGTAGACAGCACTTCCAAGACTCCAGGACCTTCACAGAAAATGTTGGTACTTTTTGAGCTTTTTCCAGGGTCCTAGAACCTTGCAAATGGTCTCATTCGAACCTCAATGGCCACGTTAGTGGAGGAAATCAAAATTTCCAAAATTAGAACATTGGCAAGAAAAACACTTTCCCGAGGTCCTAGAACCTCGCAAATGATCTCATTCGAACCGAAATGGCCACTTTAGTGGAGGAAGCAAAATTTCCAAAATTAGAACATTGGCAAGAAAAACACTTTCCCGAGGTCCTAGAACCTCGCAAATGGTCTCATTCGAACCGCAATGGCCGTTTTAGTGGGGGTAGACAGCACTTCCAAGGCTCCAGGACCTTCACAGAAAAAGTTGGTACTTTTTGAGCTTTTCCCAGGGTCCTAGAACCTCGCAAATGGTCTCATTCGAACCTCAATGGCCACTTTAGTGGAGGAAATCAAAATTTCCAAAATTAGAACATTGGCAAGAAAAACACTTTCCCGAGGTCCTAGAACCTCGCAAATGGTCTCATTCGAACCGAAATGGCCACTTTAGTGGAGGAAATCAAAATTTCCAAAATTAGAACATTGGCAAGAAAAACACTTTCCCGAGGTCCTAGAACCTCGCAAATGGTCTCATTCGAACCTCAATGGCCATTTTAGTGGAGGAAATCAAAATTTCCAAAATTAGAACATTGGCAAGAAAAACACTTTCCCGAGGTCCTAGAACCTCGCAAATGGTCTCATTCGAACCTCAATGGCCATTTTAGTGGAGGAAATCAAAATTTCCAAAATTAGAATATTGGCAAGAAAAACTCTTTCCCGATGTCCTAGAACCTCGCAAATGGTCTCATTCGAACCGAAATGGCCACTTTAGTGGAGGAAGCAAAATTTCCAAAATTAGAACATTGGCAAGAAAAACACTTTCCCGAGGTCCTAGAACCTCGCAAATGGTCTCATTCGAACCTCAATGGCCATTTTATTGGAGGAAATCAAAATTTCCAAAATTAGAACATTGGCAAGAAAAACACTTTCCCGAGGTCCTAGAACCTCGCAATTGGTCTCATTCGAACCTCAATGGCCATTTTAGAGGAGGAAATCAAAATTTCCAAAATTAGAATATTGGCAAGAAAAACTCTTTTTCAAGGTCCTAGAACCTCGCAAATGGTCTCATTCGAACCGAAATGGCCACTTTAGTGGAGGAAGCAAAATTTCCAAAATTAGAACATTGGCAAGAAAAACACTTTCCCGAGGTCCTAGTACCTCGCAAATGGTCTCATTCGAACCGAAATGGCCACTTTAGTGGAGGAAGCAAAAATTTCCAAAATTAGAACATTGGCAAGAAAAACACTTTTCCGAGGTCCTAGAACCTCGCAAATGGTCTCATTCGAACCGCAATGGCCGTTTTGGTGGGGGTAGACAGCACTTCCAAGGCTCCAGGACTTTCACAGAAAAAGTTGGTACTTTTTGAGCTTTTCCCAGGGTCCTAGAACCTCGCAAATGGTCTCATTCGAACCTCAATGGCCACTTTAATGAAGGAAATCAAAACTTCCAAAATTAGAATATTGGCAAGAAAAACACTTTCCCGAGGTCCTAGAACCTCGCAAATGGTCTCATTCGAACCGAAATGGCCACTTTAGTGGAGGAAGCAAAATTTCCAAAATTAGAATATTGGCAAGAAAAACACTTTCCCGAGGTCCTAGAACCTCACAAATGGTCTCATTCGAACCGAAATGGCCACTTTAGTGGAGGAAGCAAAAATTTCCAAAATTAGAACATTGGCAAGAAAAACACTTTCCCGAGGTCCTAGAACCTCGCAAATGGTCTCATTCGAACCGCAATGGCCGTTTTAGTGGGGGTAGACAGCACTTCCAAGGCTCCAGGACCTTCACAGAAAAAGTTGGTACTTTTTGAGCTTTTCCCAGGGTCCTAGAACCTCGCAAATGGTCTCATTCGAACCTCAATGGCCACTTTAGTGGAGGAAATCAAAATTTCCAAAATTAGAACATTGGCAAGAAAAACACTTTCCCGAGGTCCTAGAACCTCGCAAATGGTCTCATTCGAACCACAATGGCCGTTTTAGTGAGGGTAGACAGCACTTCCAAGGCTCCAGTACCTTCACAGAAAAAGTTGGTACTTTTTGAGCTTTTCCCAGGGTCCTAGAACCTCGCAAATGGTCTCATTCGAACCGCAATGGCCACTTTAGTGGAGGAAATCAAAATTTCCAAAATTAGAATATTGGCAAGAAAAACACTTTCCCGAGGTCCTAGAACCTCGCAAATGGTCTCATTCGAACCGAAATGGCCACTTTAGTGGAGGAAGCAAAATTTCCAAAATTAGAACATTGGCAAGAAAAACACTTTCCCGAGGTCCTAGAACCTCGCAAATGGTCTCATTCGAACCGCAATGGCCGTTTTAGTGGGGGTAGACAGCACTTCCAAGGCTCCAGGACCTTCACAGAAAAAGTTGGTACTTTTTGAGCTTTTCCCAGGGTCCTAGAACCTCGCAAATGGTCTCATTCGAACCGCAATGGCCACTTTAGTGGAGGAAATCAAAATTTCCAAAATTAGAATATTGGCAAGAAAAACACTTTCCTGAGGTCCTAGAACCTCGCAAATGGTCTCATTCGAACCGAAATGGCCACTTTAGTGGAGGAAGCAAAATTTCCAAAATTAGAACATTGGCAAGAAAAACACTTTCCCGAGGTCCTAGAACCTCGCAAATGGTCTCATTCGAACCGCAATGGCCGTTTTAGTGGGGGTAGACAGCACTTCCAAGGCTCCAGGACCTTCACAGAAAAAGTTGGTACTTTTTGAGCTTTTCCCAGGGTCCTAGAACCTCGCAAATGGTCTCATTCGAACCTCAATGGCCACTTTAGTGAAGGAAATCAAAATTTACAAAATTAGAATATTGGCAAGAAAAACACTTTCCCGAGGTACTAGAACCTCGCAAATGGTCTCATTCGAACCGAAATGGCCACTTTAGTGGAGGAAGCAAAATTTCCAAAATTAGAACATTGGCAAGAAAAACACTTTCCCGGGGTCCTAGAACCTCGCAAATGGTCTCATTCGAACCGCAATGGCCGTTTTGGTGGGGGTAGACAGCACTTCCAAGGCTCCAGGACTTTCACAGAAAAAGTTGGTACTTTTTGAGCTTTTCCCAGGGTCCTAGAACCTCGCAAATGGTCTCATTCGAACCTCAATGGCCACTTTAATGAAGGAAATCAAAACTTCCAAAATTAAAATATTGGCAAGAAAAACACTTTCCCGAGGTCCTAGAACCTCGCAAATGGTCTCATTCGAACCGAAATGGCCACTTTAGTGGAGGAAGCAAAATTTCCAAAATTAGAATATTGGCAAGAAAAACACTTTCCCGAGGTCCTAGAACCTCGCAAATGGTCTCATTCGAACCGCAATGGCCGTTTTAGTGGGGGTAGACAGCACTTCCAAGGCTCCAGGACCTTCACAGAAAAAGTTGGTACTTTTTGAGCTTTTCCCAGGGTCCTAGAACCTCGCAAATGGTCTCATTCGAACCTCAATGGCCACTTTAGTGGAGGAAGCAAAAATTTCCAAAATTAGAACATTGGCAAGAAAAACACTTTTCCGAGGTCCTAGAACCTCGCAAATGGTCTCATTTGAACCGCAATGGCCGTTTTAGTGGGGGTAGACAGCACTTCCAAGGCTCCAGGACCTTCACAGAAAAAGTTGGTACTTTTTGAGCTTTTCCCAGGGTCCTAGAACCTCGCAAATGGTCTCATTCGAACCTCAATGGCCACTTTAGTGGAGGAAATCAAAATTTCCAAAATTAGAACATTGGCAAGAAAAACACTTTCCCGAGGTCCTAGAACCTCGCAAATGGTCTCATTCGAACCACAATGGCCGTTTTAGTGAGGGTAGACAGCACTTCCAAGGCTCCAGGACCTTCACAGAAAAAGTTGGTACTTTTTGAGCTTTTCCCAGGGTCCTAGAACCTCGCAAATGGTCTCATTCGAACCGCAATGGCCATTTTAGTGGAGGAAATCACAATTTCCAAAATTAGAACATTGGCAAGAAAAACACTTTCCCGAGGTCCTAGAACCTCGCAAATGGTCTCATTCGAACCTCAATGGCCATTTTAGTAGAGGAAATCAAAATTTCCAAAATTAGAATATTGGCAAGAAAAACTCTTTCCCGAGGTCCTAGAACCTCGCAAATGGTCTCATTCAAACCGAAATGGCCACTTTGGTGGAGGAAGCAAAATTTCCAAAATTAGAATATTGGCAAGAAAAACACTTTCCCGAGGTCCTAGAACCTCGCAAATGGTCTCATTCGAACCGAAATGGCCACTTTAGTGGAGGAAGCAAAATTTCCAAAATTAGAACATTGTCAAGAAAAACACTTTCCCGAGGTCCTAGAACCTCGCAAATGGTCTCATTCGAAGCGCAATGGCCGTTTTAGTGGGGATAGACAGCACTTCCAAGGCTCCAGGACCTTCACAGAAAAATTTGGTACTTTTTGAGCTTTTCCCAGGGTCCTAGAACCTCGCAAATGGTCTGATTCGAACCTCAATGGCCACTTTAGTGAAGGAAATCAAAATTTCCAAAATTAGAATATTGGCAAGAAAAACACTTTCCCGAGGTACTAGAACCTCGCAAATGGTCTCATTCGAACCGAAATGGCCACTTTAGTGGAGGAAGCAAAATTTCCAAAATTAGAACATTGGCAAGAAAAACACTTTCCCGAGGTCCTAGAACCTCGCAAATGGTCTCATTCGAATCGCAATGGCCGTTTTGGTGGGCGTAGACAGCACTTCCAAGGCTCCAGGACTTTCACAGAAAAAGTTGGTACTTTTTGAGCTTTTCCCAGGGTCCTAGAACCTCGCAAATGGTCTCATTCGAACCTCAATGGCCACTTTAATGAAGGAAATCAAAACTTCCAAAATTAGAATATTGGCAAGAAAAACACTTTCCCGAGGTCCTAGAACCTCGCAAATGGTCTCATTCGAACCGAAATGGCCACTTTAGTGGAGGAAGCAAAATTTCCAAAATTAGAATATTGGCAAGAAAAACACTTTCCCGAGGTCCTAGAACCTCGCAAATGGTCTCATTCGAACTGAAATGGCCACTTTAGTGGAGGAAGCAAAATTTCTAAAATTAGAATATTGGCAAGAAAAACACTTTCCCGTGGTCCTAGAACCTCACAAATGGTCTAATTCGAAACGCAATGGCCGTTTTAGTGGGAGTAGACAGCACTTCCAAGGCTCCAGGACCTTCACAGAAAAAGTTGGTACTTTTTGATCTTTTCCCAGGGTCCTAGAACCTCGCAAATGGTCTCATTCGAACCACAATGGCCACTTTAGTGGAAGAACCAAAATTTCCAAAATGAGAACATTGGCAAGAAAATCACTTTCCCGAGGTCCTAGAACCTCACAAATGGTCTCATTCGAAACGCAATGGCCGTTTTAGTGGGAGTAGACAGCACTTCCAAGGCTCCAGGACCTTCACAGAAAAAGTTGGTACTTTTTGAGCTTTTCCCAGGGTCCTAGAACCTCGCAAATGGTCTCATTCGAACCTCAATGGCCACTTTAGCGGAGGAAATCAAATTTCCAAATTAGAATATTTACAAGAAAAACACTTTCCCGAGGTCCTAGAACCTCGCAAATGGTCTCATTCGAACCGCAATGGCCACTTTAGTGGAAGAACCAAAATTTCCAAATTGAGAACATTGGCAAGAAAATCACTTTCCCGAGGTCCTAGAACCTCGCAAATGGTCTCATTCGAACCTCAATGGCCACTTTAGTGAAGGAAATCAAAATTTCCAAAATTAGAATATTGGCAAGAAAAACACTTTCCCGAGGTCCTAGAACCTCGCAAATGGTCTCATTCGAACCTCAATGGCCACTTTAGTGAAGGAAATCAAAATTTCCAAATTAGAATATTGGCAAGAAAAACACTTTCCCGAGGTACTAGAACCTCGCAAATGGTCTCATTCGAACCGAAATGGCCACTTTAGTGGAGGAAGCAAAATTTCCAAAATTAGAACATTGGCAAGAAAAACACTTTCCCGAGGTCCTAGAACCTCGCAAATGGTCTCATTCGAACCGCAATGGCCGTTTTGGTGGGGGTAGACAGCACTTCCAAGGCTCCAGGACTTTCACAGAAAAAGTTGGTACTTTTTGAGCTTTTCCCAGGGTCCTAGAACCTCGCAAATGGTCTCATTCGAACCTCAATGGCCACGTTAATGAAGGAAATCAAAATTTCCAAAATTAGAAAATTGGCAAGAAAAACACTTTCCCGAGGTCCTAGAACCTCGCAAATGGTCTCATTCGAACCGAAATGGCCACTTTAGTGGAGGAAGCAAAATTTCCAAAATTAGAATATTGGCAAGAAAAACACTTTCCCGAGGTCCTAGAACCTCGCAAATGGTCTCATTCGAACTGAAATGGCCACTTTAGTGGAGGAAGCAAAATTTCCAAAATTAGAATATTGGCAAGAAAAACACTTTCCCGTTGTCCTAGAACCTCACAAATGGTCTCATTCGAAACGCAATGGCCGTTTTAGTGGGAGGAGACAGCACTTCCAAGGCTCCAGGACCTTCACAGAAAAAGTTGGTACTTTTTGATCTTTTCCCAGGGTCCTAGAACCTCGCAAATGGTCTCATTCGAACCACAATGGCCACTTTAGTGGAAGAACCAAAATTTCCAAAATGAGAACATTGGCAAGAAAATCACTTTCCCGAGGTCCTAGAACCTCACAAATGGTCTCATTCGAAACGCAATGGCCGTTTTAGTGGGAGTAGACAGCACTTCCAAGGCTCCAGGACCTTCACAGAAAAAGTTGGTACTTTTTGAGCTTTTCCCAGGGTCCTAGAACCTCGCAAATGGTCTCATTCGAACCTCAATGGCCACTTTAGTGGAGGAAATCAAAATTTCCAAAATTAGAACATTGGCAAGAAAAACACTTTCCCGAGGTCCTAGAACCTCGCAAATGGTCTCATTCGAACCGAAATGGCCACTTTAGTGGAGGAAGCAAAATTTCCAAAATTACAATATTGGCAAGAAAAACACTTTCCCGAGGTCCTAGAACCTCGCAAATGGTCTCATTCGAACCGAAATGGCCACTTTAGTGGAGGAAGCAAAATTTCCAAAATTAGAACATTGGCAAGAAAAACACTTTCCGAGGTCCTAGAACCTCGCAAATGGTCTCATTCGAACCGCAATGGCCGTTTTAGTGGGGGTAGACAGCACTTCCAAGGCTCCAGGACCTTCACAGAAAATGTTGGTACTTTTTGAGCTTTTCCCAGGGTCCTAGAACCTTGCAAATGGTCTCATTCGAACCTCAATGGCCACGTTAGTGGAGGAAATCAAAATTTCCAAAATTAGAACATTGGCAAGAAAACACTTTCCCGAGGTCCTAGAACCTCGCAAATGGTCTCATTCGAACCGAAATGGCCACCTTAGTGGAGGAAGCAAAATTTCCAAAATTAGAATATTGGCAAGAAAAACACTTTCCCGAGGTCCTAGAACCTCGCAAATGGTCTCATTCGAACCGCAATGGCCGTTTTAGTGGGGGTAGACAGCACTTCCAAGGCTCCAGGACCTTCACAGAAAAAGTTGGTACTTTTTGAGCTTTTCCAGGGTCCTAGAACCTCGCAAATGGTCTCATTCGAACCTCAATGGCCACTTTAGTGAAGGAAATCAAAATTTCCAAATTAGAATATTGGCAAGAAAAACACTTTCCAGAGGTCCTAAAACCTCGCAAATGGTCTCATTCGAACCGAAATGGCCACTTTAGTGGAGGAAGCAAAATTTCCAAAATTACAATATTGGCAAGAAAAACACTTTCCCGAGGTCCTAGAACCTCGCAAATGGTCTCATTCGAACCGAATTGGCAACTTTAGTGGAGGAAGCAAAATTTCCAAAATTAGAACATTGGCAAGAAAAACACTTTCCCGAGGTCCTAGAACCTCGCAAATGGTCTCATTCGAACCGCAATGGCCGTTTTACTGGGGGTAGACAGCACTTCCAAGGCTCCAGGACCTTCACAGAAAATGTTGGTACTTTTTGAGCTTTTCCCAGGGTCCTAGAACCTCGCAAATGGTCTTATTCGAACCGCAATGGCCACGTTAGTGGAGGAAATCAAAATTTCCAAAATTAGAACATTGGCAAGAAAAACACTTTCCCGAGGTCCTAGAACCTCGCAAATGGTCTCATCCGAACCGAAATGGCCACTTTAGTGGAGGAAGCAAAATTTCCAAAATTAGAACATTGGCAAGAAAAACACTTTCCCGAGGTCCTAGAACCTCGCAAATGGTCTCATTCGAACCGCAATGGCCGTTTTAGTGGGGGTAGACAGCACTTCCAAGGCTCCAGGACCTTCACAGAAAAAGTTGGTACTTTTTGAGCTTTTCCCAGGGTCCTAGAACCTCGCAAATGGTCTCATTCGAACCTCAATGGCCACTTTATTGGAGGAAATCAAAATTTCCAAAATTAGAACATTGGCAAGAAAAACACTTTCCCGAGGTCCTAGAACCTCGCAAATGGTCTCATTCGAACCTCAATGGCCATTTTAGTGGAGGAAATCAAAATTTCCAAAATTAGAATATTGGCAAGAAAAACTCTTTCCCGAGGTCCTAGAACCTCGCAAATGGTCTCATTCGAACCGAAATGGCCACTTTAGTGGAGGAAATCAAAATTAGAACATTGGCAAGAAAAACACTTTCCCGAGGTCCTAGAACCTCGCAAATGGTCTCATTCGAACCTCAATGGCCATTTTAGTGGAGGAAATCAAAATTTCCAAAATTAGAACATTGGCAAGAAAAAACACTTTCCCGAGGTCCAAGAACCTCGCAAATGGTCTCATTCGAACCTCAATGGAAATTTTAGTGGAGGAAATCAAAATTTCCAAAATTAGAATGTTGGCAAGAAAAACACTTTCCCGAGGTCCTAAAACCTCGCAAATGGTCTCATTCGAACCGCAATGGCCATTTTAGTGGGGGTAGACAGCACTTCCAAGGCTCCAGGACCTTCATAGAAAAAGTTGGTACTTTTTGAGCTTTTCCCAGGGTCCTAGAACCTCGCAAATGGTCTCATTCGAACCTCAATGGCCACTTTAATGAAGGAAATCAAAATTTCCAAAATTAGAATATTGGCAAGAAAAACACTTTCCCGTGTTCCTAGAACCTCGCAAATGGTCTCATTCGAACCGAAATGGACACTTTAGTGGAGGAAGCAAAATTTCCAAAATTAGAATATTGGCAAGAAAAACACTTTCCCGAGGTCCTAGAACCTCGCAAATGGTCTCATTCGAACCTCAATGGCCATTTTATTGGAGGAAATCAAAATTTCCAAAATTAGAACATTGGCAAGAAAAACACTTTCCCGAGGTCCTAGAACCTCGCAAATGGTCTCATTCGAACCTCAATGGCCATTTTAGTGGAGGAAGCAAAATTTCCAAAATTAGAACATTGGCAAGAAAAACACTTTCCCGAGGTCCCTAGTACCTCGCAAATGGTCTCATTCGAACCGCAATGACCGTTTTAGTGGGGGTAGACAGCACTTCCAAGGCTCCAGGACCTTCATAGAAAAAGTTGGTACTTTTTGAGCTTTTCCCAGGGTCCTAGAACCTCGAAAATGGTCTCATTCGAACCTCAATGGCCACTATAATGAAGGAAATCAAAAATTTCCAAAATTAGAATATTGGCAAGAAAAACACTTTCCCGTGTTCCTAGAACCTCGCAAATGGTCTCATTCGAACCGAAATGGACACTTTAGTGGAGGAAGCAAAATTTCCAAAATTAGAATATTGGCAAGAAAAACACTTTCCCGAGGTCCTAGAACCTCGCAAATGGTCTCATTCGAACCGAAATGGACACTTTAGTGGAGGAAGCAAAATTTCCAAAATTAGAACATTGGCAAGAAAAAACACTTTCCCGAGGTCCTAGATTCTCGCAAATGGTCTCATTCGAACCGCAATGGCCGTTTTAGTGGGGGTAGACAGCACTTCCAAGGCTCCAGGACCTTCACAGAAAAAGTTGGTACTTTTTGAGCTTTTCCCAGGGTCCTAGAAACTCGCAAATGGTCTCATTCGAACCGAAATGGTCACTTTAGTGGAGGAAGCAAAATTTCCAAAATTAGAACATTGGCATGAAAAACACTTTCCCGAGGTCCTAGAACCTCGCAAATGGTCTCATTCGAACCGCAATGGCCGTTTTAGTGGGGGTAGACAGCACTTCCAAGGCTCCAGGACCTTCATAGAAAAAGTTGGTACTTTTTGAGCTTTTCCCAGGGTCCTAGAACCTCGCAAATGGTCTCATTCGAACCTCAATGGCCACTTTAATGAAGGAAATCAAAATTTCCAAAATTAGAATATTGGCAAGAAAAACACTTTCCCGTGTTCCTAGAACCTCGCAAATGGTCTCATTCGAACCGAAATGGACACTTTAGTGGAGGAAGCAAAATTTCCAAAATTAGAATATTGGCAAGAAAAACACTTTCCCGAGGTCCTAGAACCTCGCAAATGGTCTCATTCGAACCTCAATGGCCATTTTATTGGAGGAAATCAAAATTTCCAAAATTAGAACATTGGCAAGAAAAACACTTTCCCGAGGTCCTAGAACCTCGCAAATGGTCTCATTCGAACCTCAATGGCCATTTTAGTGGAGGAAGCAAAATTTCCAAAATTAGATCATTGGCAAGAAAAAACACTTTCCCGAGGTCCTAGTACCTCGCAAATGGTCTCATTCGAACCGCAATGACCGTTTTAAGTGGGGGTAGACAGCACTTCCAAGGCTCCAGGACCTTCATAGAAAAAGTTGGTACTTTTTGAGCTTTTCCCAGGGGTCCTAGAACCTCGAAAATGGTCTCATTCGAACCTCAATGGCCACTATAATGAAGGAAATCAAAATTTCCAAAATTAGAATATTGGCAAGAAAAAACACTTTCCCGTGTTCCTAGAACCTCGCAAATGGTCTCATTCGAACCGAAATGGACACTTTAGTGGAGGAAGCAAAATTTCCAAAATTAGAATATTGGCAAGAAAAACACTTTCCCGAGGTCCTAGAACCTCGCAAATGGTCTCATTCGAACCGAAATGGACACTTTAGTGGAGGAAGCAAAATTTCCAAAATTAGAACATTGGCAAGAAAAAACACTTTCCCGAGGTCCTAGATTCTCGCAAATGGTCTCATTCGAACCGCAATGGCCGTTTTAGTGGGGGTAGACAGCACTTCCAAGGCTCCAGGACCTTCACAGAAAAAGTTGGTACTTTTTGAGCTTTTCCCAGGGTCCTAGAAACTCGCAAATGGTCTCATTCGAACCGAAATGGCCACTTTAGTGGAGGAAGCAAAATTTCCAAAATTAGAACATTGGCAAGAAAAACACTTTCCCGAGGTCCTAGAACCTCGCAAATGGTCTCATTCGAACCGCAATGGCCGTTTTAGTGGGGGTAGACAGCACTTCCAAGGCTCCAGGACCTTCATAGAAAAAGTTGGTACTTTTTGAGCTTTTCCCAGGGTCCTAGAACCTCGCAAATGGTCTCATTCGAACCTCAATGGCCACTTTAATGAAGGAAATCAAAATTTCCAAAATTAGAATATTGGCAAGAAAAACACTTTCCCGTGTTCCTAGAACCTCGCAAATGGTCTCATTCGAACCGAAATGGACACTTTAGTGGAGGAAGCAAAATTTCCAAAATTAGAATATTGGCAAGAAAAACACTTTCCCGAGGTCCTAGAACCTCGCAAATGGTCTCATTCGAACCTCAATGGCCATTTTATTGGAGGAAATCAAAATTTCCAAAATTAGAACATTGGCAAGA
The DNA here is from genome assembly GCF_023349555.1 of Cebidichthys violaceus. Lineage (NCBI taxonomy): Eukaryota > Metazoa > Chordata > Actinopteri > Perciformes > Stichaeidae > Cebidichthys > Cebidichthys violaceus. The sequence goes on from NW_027176577.1 coordinate 28,273, forward strand.
AAAACACTTTCCCGAGGTCCTAGAACCTCGCAAATGGTCTCATTCGAACCTCAATGGCCATTTTAGTGGAGGAAGCAAAATTTCCAAAATTAGATCATTGGCAAGAAAAACACTTTCCCGAGGTCCTAGTACCTCGCAAATGGTCTCATTCGAACCGCAATGACCGTTTTAGTGGGGGTAGACAGCACTTCCAAGGCTCCAGGACCTTCATAGAAAAAGTTGGTACTTTTTGAGCTTTTCCCAGGGTCCTAGAACCTCGAAAATGGTCTCATTCGAACCTCAATGGCCACTATAATGAAGGAAATCAAAATTTCCAAAATTAGAATATTGGCAAGAAAAACACTTTCCCGTGTTCCTAGAACCTCGCAAATGGTCTCATTCGAACCGAAATGGACACTTTAGTGGAGGAAGCAAAATTTCCAAAATTAGAATATTGGCAAGAAAAACACTTTCCCGAGGTCCTAGAACCTCGCAAATGGTCTCATTCGAACCGAAATGGACACTTTAGTGGAGGAAGCAAAATTTCCAAAATTAGAACATTGGCAAGAAAAACACTTTCCCGAGGTCCTAGATTCTCGCAAATGGTCTCATTCGAACCGCAATGGCCGTTTTAGTGGGGGTAGACAGCACTTCCAAGGCTCCAGGACCTTCACAGAAAAAGTTGGTACTTTTTGAGCTTTTCCCAGGGGTCCTAGAAACTCGCAAATGGTCTCATTCGAACCGAAATGGCCACTTTAGTGGAGGAAGCAAAATTTCCAAAATTAGAACATTGGCAAGAAAAAACACTTTCCCGAGGTCCTAGAACCTCGCAAATGGTCTCATTCGAACCGCAATGGCCGTTTTAGTGGGGGTAGACAGCACTTCCAAGGCTCCAGGACCTTCATAGAAAAAGTTGGTACTTTTTGAGCTTTTCCCAGGGTCCTAGAACCTCGCAAATGGTCTCATTCGAACCTCAATGGCCACTTTAATGAAGGAAATCAAAATTTCCAAAATTAGAATATTGGCAAGAAAAACACTTTCCCGTGTTCCTAGAACCTCGCAAATGGTCTCATTCGAACCGAAATGGACACTTTAGTGGAGGAAGCAAAATTTCCAAAATTAGAATATTGGCAAGAAAAACACTTTCCCGAGGTCCTAGAACCTCGCAAATGGTCTCATTCGAACCTCAATGGCCATTTTATTGGAGGAAATCAAAATTTCCAAAATAAGAACATTGGCAAGAAAAAACACTTTCCCGAGGTCCTAGAACCTCGCAAATGGTCTCATTCGAACCTCAATGGCCATTTTATTGGAGGAAATCAAAATTTCCAAAATTAGAACATTGGCAAGAAAAACACTTTCCCGAGGTCCTAGAACCTCGCAAATGGTCTCATTCGAACCGAAATGGACACTTTAGTGGAGGAAGCAAAATTTCCAAAATTAGAACATTGGCAAGAAAAAACACTTTCCCGAGGTCCTAGATTCTCGCAAATGGTCTCATTCGAAACCGCAATGGCCGTTTTAGTGGGGGTAGACAGCACTTCCAAGGCTCCAGGACCTTCACAGAAAAAGTTGGTACTTTTTGAGCTTTTCCCAGGGTCCTAGAAACTCGCAAATGGTCTCATTCGAACCGAAATGGCCACTTTAGTGGAGGAAGCAAAATTTCCAAAATTAGAACATTGGCAAGAAAAACACTTTCCCGAGGTCCTAGAACCTCGCAAATGGTCTCATTCGAAACCGCAATGGCCGTTTTAGTGGGGGTAGACAGCACTTCCAAGGCTCCAGGACCTTCATAGAAAAAGTTGGTACTTTTTGAGCTTTTCCCAGGGTCCTAGAACCTCGCAAATGGTCTCATTCGAACCTCAATGGCCACTTTAATGAAGGAAATCAAAATTTCCAAAATTAGAATATTGGCAAGAAAAACACTTTCCCGTGTTCCTAGAACCTCGCAAATGGTCTCATTCGAACCGAAATGGACACTTTAGTGGAGGAAGCAAAATTTCCAAAATTAGAATATTGGCAAGAAAAACACTTTCCCGAGGTCCTAGAACCTCGCAAATGGTCTCATTCGAACCTCAATGGCCATTTTATTGGAGGAAATCAAAATTTCCAAAATTAGAACATTGGCAAGAAAAACACTTTCCCGAGGTCCTAGAACCTCGCAAATGGTCTCATTCGAACCTCAATGGCCATTTTAGTGGAGGAAGCAAAATTTCCAAAATTAGAACATTGGCAAGAAAAACACTTTCCCGAGGTCCTAGTACCTCGCAAATGGTCTCATTCGAACCGCAATGACCGTTTTAGTGGGGGTAGACAGCACTTCCAAGGCTCCAGGACCTTCATAGAAAAAGTTGGTACTTTTTGAGCTTTTCCCAGGGTCCTAGAACCTCGAAAATGGTCTCATTCGAACCTCAATGGCCACTATAATGAAGGAAATCAAAATTTCCAAAATTAGAATATTGGCAAGAAAAACACTTTCCCGTGTTCCTAGAACCTCGCAAATGGTCTCATTCGAACCGAAATGGACACTTTAGTGGAGGAAGCAAAATTTCCAAAATTAGAACATTGGCAAGAAAAACACTTTCCCGAGGTCCTAGAACCTCGCAAATGGTCTCATTCGAACCTCAATGGCCATTTTAGTGGAGGAAATCAAAACTTCCAAAATTAGAACATTGGCAAGAAAAACACTTTCCCGAGGTCCAAGAACCTCGCAAATGGTCTCATTCGAACCTCAATGGAAATTTTAGTGGAGGAAATCAAAATTTCCAAAATTAGAATGTTGGCAAGAAAAACACTTTCCCGAGGTCCTAAAACCTCGCAAATGGTCTCATTCGAACCGCAATGGCCTTTTTAGTGGGGGTAGACAGCACTTCCAAGGCTCCAGGACCTTCATAGAAAAAGTTGGTACTTTTTGAGCTTTTCCCAGGGTCCTAGAACCTCGCAAATGGTCTCATTCGAACCTCAATGGCCACTTTAATGAAGGAAATCAAAATTTCCAAAATTAGAATATTGGCAAGAAAAACACTTTCCCGTGTTCCTAGAACCTCGCAAATGGTCTCATTCGAACCGAAATGGACACTTTAGTGGAGGAAGCAAAATTTCCAAAATTAGAATATTGGCAAGAAAAACACTTTCCCGAGGTCCTAGAACCTCGCAAATGGTCTCATTCGAACCTCAATGGCCATTTTAGTGGAGGAAGCAAAAATTTCCAAAATTAGAACATTGGCAAGAAAAACACTTTCCCGAGGTCCTAGTACCTCGCAAATGGTCTCATTCGAACCGCAATGACCGTTTTAGTGGGGGGTAGACAGCACTTCCAAGGCTCCAGGACCTTCATAGAAAAAAGTTGGTACTTTTTGAGCTTTTCCCAGGGTCCTAGAACCTCGAAAATGGTCTCATTCGAACCTCAATGGCCACTATAATGAAGGAAATCAAAATTTCCAAAATTAGAATATTGGCAAGAAAAAACACTTTCCCGTGTTCCTAGAACCTCGCAAATGGTCTCATTCGAACCGAAATGGACACTTTAGTGGAGGAAGCAAAATTTCCAAAATTAGAATATTGGCAAGAAAAACACTTTCCCGAGGTCCTAGAACCTCGCAAATGGTCTCATTCGAACCGAAATGGACACTTTAGTGGAGGAAGCAAAATTTCCAAAATTAGAACATTGGCAAGAAAAACACTTTCCCGAGGTCCTAGATTCTCGCAAATGGTCTCATTCGAACCGCAATGGCCGTTTTAGTGGGGGTAGACAGCACTTCCAAGGCTCCAGGACCTTCACAGAAAAAGTTGGTACTTTTTGAGCTTTTCCCAGGGTCCTAGAAACTCGCAAATGGTCTCATTCGAACCGAAATGGCCACTTTAGTGGAGGAAGCAAAATTTCCAAAATTAGAACATTGGCAAGAAAAACACTTTCCCGAGGTCCTAGAACCTCGCAAATGGTCTCATTCGAACCGCAATGGCCGTTTTAGTGGGGGTAGACAGCACTTCCAAGGCTCCAGGACCTTCATAGAAAAAGTTGGTACTTTTTGAGCTTTTCCCAGGGTCCTAGAACCTCGCAAATGGTCTCATTCGAACCTCAATGGCCACTTTAATGAAGGAAATCAAAATTTCCAAAATTAGAATATTGGCAAGAAAAACACTTTCCCGTGTTCCTAGAACCTCGCAAATGGTCTCATTCGAACCGAAATGGACACTTTAGTGGAGGAAGCAAAATTTCCAAAATTAGAATATTGGCAAGAAAAAACACTTTCCCGAGGTCCTAGAACCTCGCAAATGGTCTCATTCGAACCTCAATGGCCATTTTATTGGAGGAAATCAAAATTTCCAAAATTAGAACATTGGCAAGAAAAAACACTTTCCCGAGGTCCTAGAACCTCGCAAATGGTCTCATTCGAACCTCAATGGCCATTTTAGTGGAGGAAATCAAAACTTCCAAAATTAGAACATTGGCAAGAAAAAACACTTTCCCGAGGTCCAAGAACCTCGCAAATGGTCTCATTCGAACCTCAATGGAAATTTTAGTGGAGGAAATCAAAATTTCCAAAATTAGAATGTTGGCAAGAAAAACACTTTCCCGAGGTCCTAAAACCTCGCAAATGGTCTCATTCGAACCGCAATGGCCGTTTTAGTGGGGGTAGACAGCACTTCCAAGGCTCCAGGACCTTCATAGAAAAAGTTGGTACTTTTTGAGCTTTTCCCAGGGTCCTAGAACCTCGCAAATGGTCTCATTCGAACCTCAATGGCCACTTTAATGAAGGAAATCAAAATTTCCAAAATTAGAATATTGGCAAGAAAAACACTTTCCCGTGTTCCTAGAACCTCGCAAATGGTCTCATTCGAACCGAAATGGACACTTTAGTGGAGGAAGCAAAATTTCCAAAATTAGAATATTGGCAAGAAAAACACTTTCCCGAGGTCCTAGAACCTCGCAAATGGTCTCATTCGAACCTCAATGGCCATTTTTAGTGGAGGAAGCAAAATTTCCAAAATTAGAACATTGGCAAGAAAAACACTTTCCCGAGGTCCTAGATTCTCGCAAATGGTCTCATTCGAACCGCAATGGCCGTTTTAGTGGGGGTAGACAGCACTTCCAAGGCTCCAGGACCTTCACAGAAAAAGTTGGTACTTTTTGAGCTTTTCCCAGGGTCCTAGAAACTCGCAAATGGTCTCATTCGAACCGAAATGGCCACTTTAGTGGAGGAAGCAAAATTTCCAAAATTAGAACATTGGCAAGAAAAACACTTTCCCGAGGTCCTAGAACCTCGCAAATGGTCTCATTCGAACCGCAATGGCCGTTTTAGTGGGGGTAGACAGCACTTCCAAGGCTCCAGGACCTTCATAGAAAAAGTTGGTACTTTTTTGAGCTTTTCCCAGGGTCCTAGAACCTCGCAAATGGTCTCATTCGAACCTCAATGGCCACTTTAATGAAGGAAATCAAAATTTCCAAAATTAGAATATTGGCAAGAAAAACACTTTCCCGTGTTCCTAGAACCTCGCAAATGGTCTCATTCGAACCGAAATGGACACTTTAGTGGAGGAAGCAAAATTTCCAAAATTAGAATATTGGCAAGAAAAACACTTTCCCGAGGTCCTAGAACCTCGCAAATGGTCTCATTCGAACCTCAATGGCCATTTTATTGGAGGAAATCAAAAATTTCCAAAATTAGAACATTGGCAAGAAAAACACTTTCCCGAGGTCCTAGAACCTCGCAAATGGTCTCATTCGAACCTCAATGGCCATTTTAGTGGATGAAGCAAAATTTCCAAAATTAGAACATTGGCAAGAAAAACACTTTCCCGAGGTCCTAGTACCTCGCAAATGGTCTCATTCGAACCGCAATGACCGTTTTAGTGGGGGTAGACAGCACTTCCAAGGCTCCAGGACCTTCATAGAAAAAGTTGGTACTTTTTGAGCTTTTCCCAGGGTCCTAGAACCTCGAAAATGGTCTCATTCGAACCTCAATGGCCACTATAATGAAGGAAATCAAAATTTCCAAAATTAGAATATTGGCAAGAAAAACACTTTCCCGTGTTCCTAGAACCTCGCAAATGGTCTCATTCGAACCGAAATGGACACTTTAGTGGAGGAAGCAAAATTTCCAAAATTAGAATATTGGCAAGAAAAACACTTTCCCGAGGTCCTAGAACCTCGCAAATGGTCTCATTCGAACCGAAATGGACACTTTAGTGGAGGAAGCAAAATTTCCAAAATTAGAACATTGGCAAGAAAAACACTTTCCCGAGGTCCCTAGATTCTCGCAAATGGTCTCATTCGAACCGCAATGGCCGTTTTAGTGGGGGTAGACAGCACTTCCAAGGCTCCAGGACCTTTACAGAAAAAGTTGGTACTTTTTGAGCTTTTCCCAGGGTCCTAGAAACTCGCAAATGGTCTCATTCGAACCGCAAATGGCCACTTTAGTGGAGGAAGCAAAATTTCCAAAATTAGAACATTGGCAAGAAAAACACTTTCCCGAGGTCCTAGAACCTCGCAAATGGTCTCATTCGAACCGCAATGGCCGTTTTAGTGGGGGTAGACAGCACTTCCAAGGCTCCAGGACCTTCATAGAAAAAGTTGGTACTTTTTGAGCTTTTCCCAGGGTCCTAGAACCTCGCAAATGGTCTCATTCGAACCTCAATGGCCACTTTAATGAAGGAAATCAAAATTTCCAAAATTAGAATATTGGCAAGAAAAAAACTTTCCCGTGTTCCTAGAACCTCGCAAATGGTCTCATTCGAACCGAAATGGACACTTTAGTGGAGGAAGCAAAATTTCCAAAATTAGAATATTGGCAAGAAAAAACACTTTCCCGAGGTCCTAGAACCTCGCAAATGGTCTCATTCGAACCGAATTGGCAACTTTAGTGGAGGAAGCAAAATTTCCAAAATTAGAACATTGGCAAGAAAAACACTTTCCCGAGGTCCTAGAACCTCGCAAATGGTCTCATTCGAACCGCAATGGCCGTTTTACTGGGGGTAGACAGCACTTCCAAGGCTCCAGGACCTTCACAGAAAAAGTTGGTACTTTTTGAGCTTTTCCCAGGGTCCTAGAACCTTGCAAATGGTCTCATTCGAACCTCAATGGCCACGTTAGTGGAGGAAATCAAAATTTCCAAAATTAGAACATTGGCAAGAAAAACACTTTCCCGAGGTCCTAGAACCTCGCAAATGGTCTCATTCGAACCTCAATGGCCATTTTAGTGGATGAAGCAAAATTTCCAAAATTAGAACATTGGCAAGAAAAACACTTTCCCGAGGTCCTAGTACCTCGCAAATGGTCTCATTCGAACCGCAATGACCGTTTTAGTGGGGGTAGACAGCACTTCCAAGGCTCCAGGACCTTCATAGAAAAAGTTGGTACTTTTTGAGCTTTTCCCAGGGTCCTAGAACCTCGAAAATGGTCCTCATTCGAACCTCAATGGCCACTATAATGAAGGAAATCAAAATTTCCAAAATTAGAATATTGGCAAGAAAAACACTTTCCCGTGTTCCTAGAACCTCGCAAATGGTCTCATTCGAACCGAAAATGGACACTTTAGTGGAGGAAGCAAAATTTCCAAAATTAGAATATTGGCAAGAAAAAACACTTTCCCGAGGTCCTAGAACCTCGCAAATGGTCTCATTCGAACCGAAATGGACACTTTAGTGGAGGAAGCAAAATTTCCAAAATTAGAACATTGGCAAGAAAAAACACTTTCCCGAGGTCCTAGATTCTCGCAAATGGTCTCATTCGAACCGCAATGGCCGTTTTAGTGGGGGTAGACAGCACTTCCAAGGCTCCAGGACCTTCACAGAAAAAGTTGGTACTTTTTGAGCTTTTCCCAGGGTCCTAGAAACTCGCAAATGGTCTCATTCGAACCGCAAATGGCCACTTTAGTGGAGGAAGCAAAATTTCCAAAATTAGAACATTGGCAAGAAAAACACTTTCCCGAGGTCCTAGAACCTCGCAAATGGTCTCATTCGAACCGCAATGGCCGTTTTAGTGGGGGTAGACAGCACTTCCAAGGCTCCAGGACCTTCATAGAAAAAGTTGGTACTTTTTGAGCTTTTCCCAGGGTCCTAGAACCTCGCAAATGGTCTCATTCGAACCTCAATGGCCACTTTAATGAAGGAAATCAAAATTTCCAAAATTAGAATATTGGCAAGAAAAAAACTTTCCCGTGTTCCTAGAACCTCGCAAATGGTCTCATTCGAACCGAAATGGACACTTTAGTGGAGGAAGCAAAATTTCCAAAATTAGAATATTGGCAAGAAAAACACTTTCCCGAGGTCCTAGAACCTCGCAAATGGTCTCATTCGAACCGAATTGGCAACTTTAGTGGAGGAAGCAAAATTTCCAAAATTAGAACATTGGCAAGAAAAAACACTTTCCCGAGGTCCTAGAACCTCGCAAATGGTCCTCATTCGAACCGCAATGGCCGTTTTACTGGGGGTAGACAGCACTTCCAAGGCTCCAGGACCTTCACAGAAAAAGTTGGTACTTTTTGAGCTTTTCCCAGGGTCCTAGAACCTTGCAAATGGTCTCATTCGAACCTCAATGGCCACGTTAGTGGAGGAAATCAAAATTTCCAAAATTAGAACATTGGCAAGAAAAACACTTTCCCGAGGTCCAAGAACCTCGCAAATGGTCTCATTCGAACCTCAATGGAAATTTTAGTGGAGGAAATCAAAATTTCCAAAATTAGAATATTGGCAAGAAAAACTCTTTCCCAAGGTCCTAGAACCTCGCAAATGGTCTCATTCGAACCGAAATGGCCACTTTAGTGGAGGAAGCAAAATTTCCAAAATTAGAACATTGGCAAGAAAAACACTTTCCCGAGGTACTAGTACCTCGCAAATGGTCTCATTCGAACCGCAATGGCCGTTTTAGTGGGGGTAGACAGCACTTCCAAGGCTCCAGGACCTTCATAGAAAAAGTTGGTACTTTTTGAGCTTTTCCCAGGGTCCTAGAACCTCGCAAATGGTCTCATTCGAACCTCAATGGCCACTTTAATGAAGGAAATCAAAATTTCCAAAATTAGAATATTGGCAAGAAAAAACACTTTCCCGTGTTCCTAGAACCTCGCAAATGGTCTCATTCGAACCGAAATGGACACTTTAGTGGAGGAAGCAAAATTTCCAAAATTAGAATATTGGCAAGAAAAAACACTTTCCCGAGGTCCTAGAACCTCGCAAATGGTCTCATTCGAACCTCAATGGCCATTTTATTGGAGGAAATCAAAATTTCCAAAATTAGAACATTGGCAAGAAAAACACTTTCCCGAGGTCCTAGAACCTCGCAAATGGTCTCATTCGAACCGCAATGGCCGTTTTAGTGGGGGTAGACAGCACTTCCAAGGCTCCAGGACCTTCACATAAAAAGTTGGTACTTTTTGAGCTTTTCCCAGGGTCCTAGAACCTCGCAAATGGTCTCATTCGAACCTCAATGGCCACTTTAGTGGAGGAAATCAAAATTTCCAAAATTAGAACATTGGCAAGAAAAACACTTTCCCGAGGTCCTAGAACCTCGCAAATGGTCTCATTCGAACTTCAATGGCCATTTTAGTGGAGGAAATCAAAATTTCCAAAATTAGAACATTGGCAAGAAAAACACTTTCCCGAGGTCCTAGAACCTCGCAAATGGTCTCATTCGAACCTCAATGGCCATTTTAGTGGAGGAAATCAAAATTTCCCAAAATTAGAATATTGGCAAGAAAAACTCTTTCCCGAGGTCCTAGAACCTCGCAAATGGTCTCATTCGAACCGAAATGGCCACTTTAGTGGAGGAAATCAAAATTTTCCAAAATTAGAACATTGGCAAGAAAAACACTTTCCCGAGGTCCTAGAACCTCGCAAATGGTCTCATTCGAACCTCAATGGCCATTTTAGTGGAGGAAATCAAAATTTCCAAAATTAGAACATTGGCAAGAAAAACACTTTCCCGAGGTCCTAGAACCTCGCAAATGGTCTCATTCGAACCTCAATGGCCATTTTAGTGGAGGAAATCAAAATTTCCAAAATTAGAATATTGGCAAGAAAAACTCTTTCCCGAGGTCCTAGAACCTCGCAAATGGTCTCATTCGAACCGAAATGGCCACTTTAGTGGAGGAAGCAAAATTTCCAAAATTAGAACATTGGCAAGAAAAACACTTTCCCGAGGTCCTAGAACCTCGCAAATGGTCTCATTCGAACCTCAATGGCCATTTTATTGGAGGAAATCAAAATTTCCAAAATTAGAACATTGGCAAGAAAAACACTTTCCCGAGGTCCTAGAACCTCGCAAATGGTCTCATTCGAACCTCAATGGCCATTTTAGTGGAGGAAATCAAAATTTCCAAAATTAGAATATTGGCAAGAAAAACTCTTTTTCAAGGTCCTAGAACCTCGCAAATGGTCTCATTCGAACCGAAATGGCCACTTTAGTGGAGGAATCAAAATTTCCAAAATTAGAACATTGGCAAGAAAAACACTTTCCCGAGGTCCTAGTACCTCGCAAATGGTCTCATTCGAACCGAAATGGCCACTTTAGTGGAGGAAGCAAAAATTTCCAAAATTAGAACATTGGCAAGAAAAACACTTTTCCGAGGTCCTAGAACCTCGCAAATGGTCTCATTCGAACCGCAATGGCCGTTTTGGTGGGGGTAGACAGCACTTCCAAGGCTCCAGGACTTTCACAGAAAAAGTTGGTACTTTTTGAGCTTTTCCCAGGGTCCTAGAACCTCGCAAATGGTCTCATTCGAACCTCAATGGCCACTTTAATGAAGGAAATCAAAACTTCCAAAATTAGAATATTGGCAAGAAAAACACTTTCCCAAGGTCCTAGAACCTCGCAAATGGTCTCATTCGAACCGAAATGGCCACTTTAGTGGAGGAAGCAAAATTTCCAAAATTAGAATATTGGCAAGAAAAACACTTTCCCGAGGTCCTAGAACCTCACAAATGGTCTCATTCGAACCGAAATGGCCACTTTAGTGGAGGAAGCAAAAATTTCCAAAATTAGAACATTGGCAAGAAAAACACTTTCCCGAGGTCCTAGAACCTCGCAAATGGTCTCATTCGAACCGCAATGGCCGTTTTAGTGGGGGTAGACAGCACTTCCAAGGCTCCAGGACCTTCACAGAAAAAGTTGGTACTTTTTGAGCTTTTCCCAGGGTCCTAGAACCTCGCAAATGGTCTCATTC
>NW_027176578.1:0-35000 GCF_023349555.1 Cebidichthys violaceus
CTTGACGAGGCGTGGCGGCCATTTTGCCTCATTCGGCATGAACAATAAAGTTGTTATAACTCCAAGGTGCATTATTCAATCTGCAAAAAAATTACATATGCATATATGCTAATTCAAGAATGAGCATATATCAATGCCAAAAAATGTTCAGTAACTCATAGCGCCACCTACTGGCAAAAGGAAATACTCACATTTCATACTTTTATTTACTCTTTCTAGCCAGTTGACCAGATCAGTCTCAAATTTAGTAAGGAAAGCCTCATGACGTTGAAGTTGCTTCATCATGAAGCGTTTGCAAAGCAGTGCTGTGACATTAAATTAACCTTCTTGCCTTAAGTTTTTAAGCCACTTTAGACTCGTATTAAACCAGCAAAATGTTGCATAAAGAAATGTTCAGCTGTTTTTTAATGAATTGTTGTCTTTAGATGACCAACATGTAACTCCAGACTACAGACACTATATTTGGACCAACATGTTTAACGTTAAAACAGTTGAGCCAACCTACCGTATTTTTTCAGGCAGCGATTGTCCCTGAATTTTTAAATTTATTTTTAAACATGACAGTAGTACAACGTAGAATTAGAAAGAACAAACAGACTTACAAGCATGACATCATTTTTAGGAATTTATTGTAACCCTCACTTTGAAACAGGAAAAACTCCCCCAAAAAAACCTCCTTTAACAAGGAGAAAAGAGGAAGAAACCTGAGAGAGGAGGGATTCCTGGATGGACAGAAGTGCACTTCTGTCCATCCAGGAATCCCTCCATCTGCCCCTCGCCTCACTTTGACTATTCAATCCCAAAATCAATCGTGTGCTTGACCGTGACGACTTTTTCTAAACCCGTGTCAAAACAAGGTAGACGTGTAGGAAATGTTGCTTTGAATTGTTGGTTGAAGCCTGTGAGAAGCACGTGTGAGTTCACGGTGAGCCACAGGACCTCACATTGATTTGTGTTTTCAATCCGACATGCCGGCCGCTACAGAGCATGTGGAACCTGTCACCTGACAAGCTTTAGATTACTCTGCTGCCTCTGAGCAGGCATATAAAGTAGTCCCGCATTTATTTTCACTTTGCCTGTGTGTGTGTGTGTGTGTGTGTGTGTGTGTGTGTGTGTGTGTGTGTGTGAGAGACTTTCTACTTCAGGTGTCTCCTTTTACTGCATCCAAATCAGCCGTTAATTCTCTTGTCGTTGTCATACTACGCTCCTTTAATTTCCCTGAGCGTTCTCTTGAATCGTATCAAATACATTAAACCGTGAGAGCGTTTCACTCGAGTGTGGGTGACAGCTTGTTAGCGCAGATGAAAGTCCTCCTCCTCGAGGACATTTTAGGGAGAAATGTGTGAAGAAGAAGCTCTTTACCTGTCCTCATCCGCACAGAGCCGATCACCCGTTGCTTATGAAAACACGCCGGATTCGCCGCCTCGTGTGCAGTTGTTTATGTGACAGTTCTGTCACAGCTGTCAAATAAAGGCCATGTAAAAGCCCGACGAAGTGACAAGGCAGGCAGCGTGTTTCCTCACACCAGATCGCTCTGCGGTGGTGGTAGGCGACGTGTTTATCTTTAATTCATAGGTGGAATGAGTGCGTTCATCTACCTCTGCTGCTGTGTAGCGTTCCACGGCACAGGGACAGGGTGGACTTTACCAAAGGCTTCCTCTCAGAGGACGACACACGTGAGCAGTGTTGGGACATTTTATCAGTTATTGATCATTTAGTCAACAGCTTCATGTCGTTAACGGGACCCAGAGCAGCCCGTCAACGAGTGTGTTTGCTACTGGTGTAACGGGTCGTAACTACATTAATTACACAGTTTACCTTAACCACCGCATGCAGTTTTACTGACATCGTTTTCCACCCATGTTGAGCAAAACACTGTAAACAACCAACCCCGTGTTTAAACTGAGCCGAGCTACACTCTGATGCGTTCAGGCTCTGCCCGGTGAAAACGAGGGTTGAACTAGAACGTTATCGTGATGTGTTCACGTGTGATCTCGTAAAATGTAGTGACTAACGTGAAGGAGACGTTTTCACAGCAACATAAATAATATTAGAGATGAATTATGAGCCGTTTTAAAAGAAGCTCTAAGCAGGTTATAATACATAAATAAAACACTACAAGATTTGTTTTTATCAATGAAAATATAATCTTCTATTTCCTCATCATTTGAGTTGTGCCTTCATATAAAAACACTATAAATTACTTTTATGAAGTAGAAGGAATACAGAACTAGAATGTTTGATGGTTTACAGACTTCAGTGTCTTGTTGCTGTGATCAAACAACATGGTCTGTATCTGCCAATAGGGATCCTCAATGGTGCAGAACATCAGAACATCAGGAAGCTTGTGTTTATATTCCTTATCCATACTGACCGTCTGTGACTTGCACTTTTGACATCAGATCCTTGCTTCAGCGTCCTTCTATTTACACTACACTACACACGGGACACACTCGAGGCTCAACGCGCGCTTGTTTCTGTCGTGAATACTTTCACACAGAACGTGAATATTACACAGTGACGAAGCGACGCGATTGTTTTCAGAGGCATGACTGAGACAGCAGATAGTGTCTACAATAATGACAAAACACAAAACACCGTTAGAAGTAGGACTCGGTTAGAGTCTTTGGGGGTAACCTGTGCATATCCGTACCTCGAGGTTCTACTCCGGTGTGCACTTTGTGCGAGTCCCTATGCGTTCACATGCCTGCACCCTGCTGCTACTCTCCGTCACAAGATGTAGATTCCGAACGAAAGAATCTAATGTGATGCAAAGTCATGTTCCTGAAACCCTCCTAAATGACTTCTCTATTTATACAGCGCCGTCCCGCTGGCAGCACCTGCCCACGACCACGTCCGCGTCGATCTAACGCGCCGCGCACGAGCGGCCTGCTATTATTCAGCAGCGTGAGAGCGACCACATGTGAGTGTGTCGGTGATTTATATTCACAGGCACGCTCTGGGCCCAAAGGCTTCTCTATGAGCTCCTCTATGTGCTCCTCTATGAGCTCCTCTATGAGCTGGGTTTCAAAGCGTTGGCGGCGTGGACCGTCGGTTAGGGAGGCCGTCAAGTAGCCGAGACGTCGCAGCGTTGATTTCCGCCTGTTGACTGTTCACCGGAGGTCACCTTTGTTTGAGAGTCTCACTTTGGGATGTTCAAATGCACACAACATGTATTCTAAATGTTTCCATGCACGGACAAGCAGATTAGTTGTGTTGCGTTTTCTTTTGAGCAGATTTGACACGAGGACAGCAGCAGGAACGTCTGGAGGCTCCTCAGTGAGTCTGGGTGCAGAGCGCTCTAACGAGGAGTTTCTTACACCGCCTCGTTGTCTCACATCCGTCTCTTCTTCCTTCACCTCTAACAGCGTGAGCAGCAGTAATTACTGCCGCTAAGAAAAGGGAAGTTCCAGCAGTCTAGGAACTACCTACCAGCTCAGGTTGCATCTCAGAAGGCGGTTTTGGATTGAAGCTCGTGATAGATGGTATCGTGTCGCATTTACATATAAATGCACTCAAGCCAGAGAAAGCTAAACCGAACACAACAGACACATAATCTGTTGTTGTCGGTGCGAACGAGCCTCTGAGAGGGCAGACCGAGATGTGACCGTCGAACCCTCCTTTGAAACTAATGAAGTTCAGCTTTAGATGCTCTTCAAGGCACTTCTGTTCATCGTCAGTAATAACATCTATCTTTGCCCCTTCAGGGACCAGTGTGACCACAGGACAAAGCTTGACTCACTTGAGACAGAGCTGCTGTCTCCAGCAGCATCGGATCACAGCAGCAACTTTGGGCGCCTCGGACGCTAACGGGACTCGTTCCCTGTCGGCATCTCGGATTTAAATCTTTCGATCTTAAAGTAAAATGAGTGCTTCTCTTTTTTTGGAATCTGAAGTGTGAAGATATTTAGTTTCGCAAGTATTTCATTTCAATTCATTGCAACCCGCGATATATAAAGTAGAGGAAGAGACGAGGCAGAGGAGGTTTACAGGGTCAACTTATATAAAGAATGATCTGGTTCAGGGTCAGAAGAGGCAATAATTAAAATGTTGTTTTATGTAAAACAATATATCTTTACCATAAATAAAATGAGTCCTGGCACAATGAAAGTTATACACTTAAAAGAATACATAATATATAATAATAATATATAATATAAATAAAAATATGGATCTTTTATAAAAAAAAACGTAAGCCAATCTTTTTCTCTTGATTTTATTATATTATTAAAAAGTAAAGAATAATGGCCTGTGCTGCTAGTAGTTTGAATCTGGGCGTGACTAAAGTGAGTCTCCTGCACATGTGTAGGTGACATGTGTAGGTAACATGTGTAGGTGACATGTGTAGGGAACGTGTAGGTAACATGTGTAGGTGACATGTGTAGGTGACATGTGTAGGTGACATGTGGAACAGTACTTGGTATAAAACATGTCCATAGAGACGGAAGGGGACTCACAGCTGTAGCGGACTCAAACATGGTCATGGTGTGCAGCGCTGCTGTGGTTAAACCAGAGAACATAGTCTCAGCAGTAGAAGGTCCATCTGTCGTCTCTTACGCTGGTGTTCTCTAGTGGACTGTCGATGCACAGTGAACAATCCACTGAGTGAAGCTGTTGTCGTATTAACTGGATGAACCAGGTCCTACATGTGGTCCTACGCATGTTTACTATTGACAACCATGGAGCTACAATCAGGAAGTCACTCTTCATTATATCGGCTGACCGTTGACTGATACCGTCTGTGAGCGGGGCAGGATTCTCCACACAGACTCACTTTCTTCAGGCTATTAAATCACCTGGAGATCTGCAGCCGGTGGTCAGAGACGCTCACAAGGCCACGGACAACTCATGACGGCATGAGCTCTCTGACAGAGCTGCTCTCTCTCTCTCTCTCTCTCTCTCTCTCTCTCTCTCTCTCTCTCTCTCTCTCTCTCTCTCTCTCTCTCTCTCTCTCTCTCTCTGTGGAATGAGAGTAATAGACGTATAATAGAGTAGTTACACACCATCATTGTGGAAGCCTGAACAACGATTGTGTAACACTGTGAGTGATGAAGCCGTGTGATGAATGTTAAACTCGTAGTGCTTCCTCGTTGTACAGTGGCGTGTCACACACAGTGATCATCGCCTCAAGCAAAACTAATCCCATGATGGGGAGATAAATACAACAGTAGATCTACATTCAAGTCACCTGGAAGTATCAGAAAGCCTTCATTACTGGAGTCGGGGCGATAAGAATGCCGAAGAACTATTAAAGTCGGCGCGACGGACACAAAGAGGAATGGAACGAATGGAGCCGAGGCTCTCCTAATTGCGTGCAGACAGGCTGGAGGACTGTAAATCCGCTGAGGGAATTACCTGGCTGTGTGCGACTCATGAGCAGGACATATTTAATATCCTCTCCTGAAGGGGAGAGGATTTGAATGATCCGAGGGTTTATCAACAACTTTTACAGACCATTACCATTCTGGATTGTTATTACTGAGGCTCTTGTTAAAGGCCATCCCTCAGAGCGCCGAAGCCAATCTCCCGTTCATCGATGAAAAAAAAAAAGCAAGTGCCGCCACATCAACGTTTTAAATGTGCTGGTAGTCTGATGTTAGTCTGGTGTGTTGGTCTGATGTTAGTCTGGTGTGTTGGTCTGATGCGTTGGTCTGATGGTAGTCTGATGTTAGTCTGGTGTTAGTCTGCTGTTAGTCTGGTGTGTTGGTCTGATGCGTTGGTCTGATGTTAGTCTGGTGTTGGTCTGGTGTTAGTCTGGTGTGTTGGTCTGGTGTTAGTCTGGTGTTACTCTGGTGTTAGTCTGGTGTTAGTCTGGTGTTAGTCTGGTGTTGGTCTGGTGTTGGTCTGCTGTTAGTCTGGTGTTGGTCTGGTGTTAGTCTGGTGTTGGTCTGGTGTTGGTCTGGTGTTAGTCTGGTGTTAGTCTGGTGTTACTCTGGTGTTAGTCTGGTGTTGGTCTGGTGTTGGTCTGGTGTTGGTCTGGTGTTAGTCTGGTGTTGGTCTGGTGTTAGTCTGGTGTTGGTCTGGTGTGTTGGTCTGGTGTTAGTCTGGTGTTACTCTGGTGTTAGTCTGGTGTTAGTCTGGTGTTAGTCTGGTGTTGGTCTGGTGTGTTGGTCTGGTGTTAGTCTGGTGTTGGTCTGGTGTGTTGGTCTGGTGTTAGTCTGGTGTGTTGGTCTGGTGTTAGTCTGGTGTTGGTCTGGTGTGTTGGTCTGGTGTTAGTCTGGTGTTACTCTGGTGTTAGTCTGGTGTTAGTCTGGTGTTGGTCTGGTGTTAGTCTGGTGTTGGTCTGGTGTGTTGGTCTGGTGTTGGTCTGGTGTTGGTCTGGTGTTAGTCTGCTGTTAGTCTGGTGTTGGTCTGGTGTTAGTCTGGTGTTGGTCTGGTGTTAGTCTGGTGTTGGTCTGGTGTTAGTCTGGTATTAGTCTGGTGTTGGTCTGGTGTTAGTCTGGTGTTGGTCTGGTGTTAGTCTGGTGTTAGTCTGGTGTTGGTCTGGTGTTGGTCTGGTGTTGGTCTGCTGTTAGTCTGGTGTTGGTCTGGTGTTAGTCTGGTGTTGGTCTGGTGTGTTGGTCTGGTGTTAGTCTGGTGTTACTCTGGTGTTAGTCTGATGTTGGTCTGGTGTGTTGGTCTGGTGTTAGTCTGGTGTTACTCTGGTGTTAGTCTGGTGTTACTCTGGTGTTAGTCTGGTGTTAGTCTGGTGTTAGTCTGGTGTTAGTCTGGTGTTGGTCTGGTGTGTTGGTCTGGTGTTAGTCTGGTGTTACTCTGGTGTTAGTCTGGTGTTAGTCTGGTGTTAGTCTGGTGTTGGTCTGGTGTGTTGGTCTGGTGTTAGTCTGGTGTTGGTCTGGTGTGTTGGTCTGGTGTTAGTCTGGTGTTAGTCTGGTGTTAGTCTGGTGTTGGTCTGGTGTTAGTCTGGTGTTGGTCTGGTGTTAGTCTGGTGTTGGTCTGGTGTGTTGGTCTGGTGTTAGTCTGGTGTTGGTCTGGTGTTAATCTGCTGTTAGTCTGGTTTTAGTCTGGTGTTAGTCTGGTGTTAGTCTGGTGTGTTGGTCTGGTGTGTTGGTCTGGTGTGTTGGTCTGGAGGCGAGTGGCGTCCTGACTCTTCCCGTCCTGACTCTTCCCGTCCTGACTCTTCCCGTCCTGCCTCTCGTCCTGTGGCTCTTACAGAAGTCTGTAAGCTCGCTGGCAACAAAACAGTTAACATTTACACTGACTCTCGCTATGCCTTTGGTTTACTGCATGACTTTGGAGCCCTGTGGAAGCACAGAGGCTTTCTGACATCATCCGGCAAACCCATCTCTCACCGCCGTCTCGTGGCTGACTTGCTAGAAGCCTGCATGATCTGGTCTGCAGAGCTGTAACTGGAGCACAGATGCTGTTTCCAGCTCCCTACAGCTTCCTCACCTCCGTGTCTCACTCCAGTCCTGAATTGATTCACTTCCCCCGGCTGCTGCCTCTTTACCCCCTCCAGATGAACAACTGTTGCAGCGGTGGCCGGTGGAGCTCGGGAAATAAATGCCCCCCCGTTTACAGATTACCATCCTATCCTCCTCCTATCAGCCATCTGAGCAGTGACTGAGCTGCTCGCCATGTAAGAGAATGCCACTGCCTGTCCCCGATTAGAGCGCTATCGCTCTGCGTTTCCATCGCAGGTTAATAAAATGTAATAGGCCTAGCTGTCACTCACAGGTTATATCCGGCCCACAGAATATGGAACTGGAAGTTTGAAGGCGGAAAGATAAGCAAGCTGTAATATTGCAGGTGTGGCCCCCTTCAGTGGCAGCTGCTGGAATGGATGTGTGGCAAACCTGCAGCGTCGTGAAGGGTGTCTGCAGCGTCCTGCATGATCCACTGTGGAAGTCTTGAGCTGGAAACTGAGTCGCTGTGTTCTCCTGAGCGTCCAGTAATACTAGGCAGTTATTTTACATAACACGACTGACCTTTAAGTATCATTAGCAAGTGCTCCTTATACGTTATGACCTGTAGATATACTGTACCAATTATAAACTGACATATTACCCCGATGGTGCTTATGTAACCTCGGTGCTTCAGAAGAATCCAACTTGTCCTCCTACAGTATGATGTGTGGTTATTGTTGCCCTGATGACCTGACCGCTCTCCGGATGTTTAAAGCAAAATACTTCTGACTGTTTCGTGGTTCAAAGGTTGGCAACATACTCTACATTCTCATTCAGGAAAGCAGTAAGTCCACGTGTGTCGGGCACGAGAAGCAGGAGCATCGTCTGTCGGATGCCAGAGTCTGTTCTTTAACATCACATACTCAGCCTGTGGGCTTCACAGGCGGCTGTAGAAGGTTGGCAGTTCCATTCTTCTTCTTCTTAGAGAACAGCGACTGTGGTCAGCTTGAATTCATGTCAGCTGGATCAATGTTCCAGCTGCAGTTAAAGCTTATAAGTGGGTGACTAAAAGAACACTGTAAAGCACTGGAAGGACACAAAGGTACTCAGCGCATTGGAATAATGAAGACGTCACATGTTTTAAACTAAGACGTGTGTGTCTGCTTCAGCTCAAGTCCCGACAGTAAACAATGGCATTCACCCAATTAAGTAGCTTGCCAGCTCAGCCATGCTGGTTGTGGGTCACTGTAATTAGTGAACGGATTTTAAACACCTCACTGACACTTTTCATACAAAGAGCACAAATCACGCAGAAACATTGGGTGCAGATAATTACGATACACTGTCAAAACACATGAGCAATTATCTACGATACACCACGAAGTACGACCACGTATCCTTGAGTTAAGGATACAAATAATAGTTAAATAATAACTCATAAAATAATGAAATACAGGAAGTGAAGCTTCGTAGTCATTTACGGAGGTGACCGTGATTCACGGGGTGAAGTGGAGAGCAGGGCAGCCTTTCAATCAGAGGGTCGGCGGTTCGATCCCCGGCTCCTGCTCTGCTAGTCTCATGTCAATGTGTCCTTGAGCAAGACACTTGAAAACCAAAAATTGCTCCCGTAGCTGCGTCTACGGTGTGTAGATAGATACTGAATTGTAAGTCGCTTTGGATAAAAGCGTCTGCTAAATGACCGTAATGTAATGTAAAAAAAATGACCGTAATGTAATTTAAAGCCTTTGTGTACTAATACACAGCAGAGAAACAGGTGGAGCCCCATAGCACATGGTGACAGGTCAAAGTCACTGTGACCAAAGGAGAAGGATAAACTACAATGGTGGATATTGATCAAATATATTTTGCCATCATTCAACATATCATGGCGGCTTGAAATGAATAGAATCAGTGCATGCATCAAATTCCCTGTAAGTGAATGCCTCTTTTCACCACTAGTAGCACTATTGAGCAGCATTTTACATGGGATGGTCCCCATTATGACGGCGCCCATGCACAAGCACACACACACACACACACACACACACACGTGACGCAATACAACACAGAAGAGACACACGAGCAAGTAAATATGGACATGAAGTTAAACGAGGCGTGATTTACAATTCATGTAAATAATGAGTCACCTACTCTCACAGTTCAGTCTGTACAATGATCATGACCTCACTTCTGACTGACTAACTGCCACCTCACCTCACAGGACAGTACAGTACAGTGCAGCACAGTACAGTACAGTGCAGTACAGCACAGTACAGTACAGTGCAGGACAGTACAGTACAGTACAGTGCAGCACAGTCCAGTACAGTACAGCACAGTACAGCACAGTACAGCACAGTACAGTACAGTACAGTACAGTGCAGGACAGCACAGCACAGTACAGCACAGTACAGTACAGTACAGTACAGTGCAGGACAGCACAGCACAGTACAGCACAGTACAGCACAGTACAGTACAGTGCAGCACAGTCCAGTACAGTACAGCACAGTACAGCACAGTACAGTACAGTACAGTACAGTGCAGGACAGCACAGCACAGTACAGTACAGTACAGCACAGTACAGCACAGTACAGGACAGTACAGTGCAGGACAGTACAGCACAGTACAGTACAGTACAGTACAGTACAGCACAGCACAGTACAGCACAGCACAGGACAGGACAGTACAGCACAGGACAGGACAGTACAGCACAGTACAGTACAGTACAGTACAGCACAGCACAGTACAGCACAGTATACAGAACAGCACAGTACAGCACAGCACAGGACAGGACAGTACAGCACAGTACAGTACAGTACAGAACATGCAGTACTTTAGCGTTCACATTGTCATTTATTGAGCTCTGGTTTTATGGACTCATGCACATGGTTCTTCTGGTCACCGCTACTCGTGCTGTAAACAGGACGGACACATTTCTCAACCGTACCATGAAGAAATCTGAACGTTGTACAAATCTGTTCAGAATTCCCCATCAACGCAGGCATTTCTTTGTTTCCTCTGTCACACACGAGGATCTCTTTACAGCTCACTTCACATTCATTCTGAGAGCCGGAAACATAAACCAGACCGCTACGCTACCGCTCTGTTTGCTGCCAGCGCTGAGGCAAAGGGACAGGAAATCATTCCATCACAACAACTCTGGCAAAGGTCAGAGGAATCAGGGAAATGAAATTAGTCACCTTGAAGGAAAGCAGAGACCCTGTAACAGATGTGGAGGACTCAGGAGAGGAGGACGAGCGGTAAACTCCTCGTGACGCGGCGGATCGGTGTGGGGCCGAGTGCGTCTGCGTGGTTACTGGCTAATTAAGGTGTGTAATTGGGTCATCCCCACTTCCTAATTAACATGACAAAATGAAGGATTCCAATGATTAAAGGCGGTGGATAGTCTAAGCCTGCATTCAGAAGTAGATACAAAGACAAATCGAAGGTCTCGCTCAGGCTCGCGAGGAAAAGGTTGAAAAGGTCGCGGCCGTCAGACGCGTCTCTACTGTCGGAGCTGCCGGGTTCTTCTCCAGCGAGGGGATTCGTTAAGACGGGCAGTTCGTGTGGTCGTCTCATCGCGTTAGATGCACAGAGGCTGTTCATAGAGCCATCGGGCGTGTTGCCGCTCGTCGTTCGCCACCGGAGGCGTGACATGAGTCCAACACGGTAACATAGGCTTCACATGCGGGGTCAAACCTGCAAGTTCTTATTCATAAGAGTTAAAAGCTCCATAGATGAAACCCATGTGCGTGTTAGTTAATTGGTTTACAATAATGCGGTTTGCGAAGGTGACAATATGATGACGTCATTTCCCGCTCGAGTGTTCAGGATTAACTCCGACCTCACGGCTTCACATCGGAGACCCCCCTTTTACTGGGATTTCAGCAAGTCTGCTGTTTTGGAGAGAAGCCATGAGCTTTTCTTATTTGAAAATAAATGATTCCCAAACGCTTCAAGTGCTAAATCATCACTATGTATTTACGGACACGCTGGTGTTTTTATGAATGCGGGTGCTGACGGCTGCATACGAGCCGGAGTATGACATTAAATTAAATTGGTGAGAGCAGCATTTTTGTGTCTCTTAAAAACTAAGACCACATTCTCCGTCTGCTGTCGAGAGAGGCCGTTTACTTCTTCTCCGTCTGATCTGAAGAGCCAGAGGACGGCGGAGATGAAGCCAACGGGCACCAGATGAACTGATGTCAAGCGGAAACCGTGCAATTAGAAGTGTAACAGCAAGAAAGTCGCACATTATCTAAATAAAACCAGTCACTGTTTTGTGCCATTGAGCAATACTATTTTTCTGTCAACAAGTAATAACACTTAAGGCTTCAGCTGTCATCACAGGCTGCAGCTAGCGGTCTGACTGGAGCTCTGCAGTGAAACACGAGCTTTCCCGTCATTGACACTAATTGCCTCGATTAGGAAACTGTCATTGAGGCCGTGCTAATTGATTTTCTTTTTGGGCTGCTTGGGGGCAGTGCAACAAGATGAAAACACTGCGCTGATGTATTATCACTTCATAAAAATGTCATGCAAGTGTTTGAG
Source organism: Cebidichthys violaceus (assembly GCF_023349555.1). NCBI lineage: Eukaryota > Metazoa > Chordata > Actinopteri > Perciformes > Stichaeidae > Cebidichthys > Cebidichthys violaceus. The sequence continues at coordinate 11,892 of NW_027176578.1, forward strand.
CGAACAATTGTGTCATGAGACATCCAGCAGCACACGGGGCACTTAAGCTGGGTTTGTGGACACGTGGCCGGCCGGCGATCGTTCTGCTCTCCCGTTGGCGCTTCAGCGGCTACAGGCTCCGCCTTCACCGGCTCGTCGCTCACCGCGTGTCTGCCGCTCAGTGCTGTCGTTTATCAGAACCAAACTGTAGCGTCTCAACGCTTCAAACCTCATCGATGAGCTGACGTCAAAGAGCTCCAGAGTGCTGAGTCGGACCATCGTTACCTGTGACTACAAGCAGCTTCTGTCGCATTAGATATGGTCATATGTTTACAGTAAGTAGATGGGTTATTCAAGAATATGTATGTCATAATTCAAAATCTAAGTGATGATTGTGATAAGAGTGGTTTTCCACAGAGCACATGAACATGAATATATGAACATCACAGATATGGAATCAGAATCCTGACGTCCCTCGTCCTGTTTACAGCTGCTACTGTTGGAAAGTAAAAAGCCAGCATGAGTTCAAATTGATTCATTGCAGAAACAAAAGGTTCACTGAGAGTGTGCTGAAGTCCTGCTGTCTGTATGTTATGTTAAGGTAATGCTAAAAAACAAGGGATGCTCCAGGAGGGACTCGTTCCCGATGCTGTTACAAGGAAAGAAAAGAAAAAGAAAACAATGTTCCAACCGAGTGTTTTCTTATTAAGCTGCAGAGAACAGCGATTATTTACAGCTCATTAGCGAGATGCGGCGGGGCATTACTTAGCTCCGTGCTGTGCGGCAGGCCATCTCGACGGCGTCCGGGGACCTCGCAGCGGATTCCTGTCATCTCCGGCACATTGTACGTCTTTGCGCTGTCTCCCCGGCAGTGTGGCCAACGCTTTACCGGCTCTCCAGGGACGGAGAATGACCAACTTTAACTAAATGTCCTGTGCAGCGGCCCAGAGTAGCCATTTAGGAATGCGGCGTAATGTTCCCTCTGGCACTCGCTGCCTCGCCAATTAGAGGTCAGGATGGAGGTGCCTGTGCAGAGAGCGCCGCTTTAGACGGACGGCGTCATTGTTTTTTCGGGACGAACACAGAGCAGAATGAAGAGCCGGGCTCTCTGGATCGCCCACGGGCAACTTTTTAGAAAGCAAACGCTTTTCCAAATGTTAACTTTTAGAAGCCGTTACATCACACCCGAAGTGTTGTTACTAGGCGGTTGTGCAGAAAAAAAAGGAGAACTTTGGGGAAGGGAATGAGGCGGTTCCCGTCAAACATTACATTTAATACGTGACTTTAAAGCGAGCAGACAGCTGCTGTGGGCCTTCTTCAGATGTGAAAACAAGTGTTTTTTTCGGGGTGGACAGTAGCACTTTGTTTACTCCGCCGGAGGACACCGGCTGTATTTGCCCGGGGCCCACATAGTCACCGTGACAGGTTCAGATAAGGACGTCCAAACCACCCGAGGCAGGACTGTACATTTCACTTTGGGTCGGCTTTGGGCGACGAAGAGCTCACGCGCTGGGTTTAAGAACGCTCGAGCGCTCGTCACACTGAGGAAGAGCAGGCTCTACTTTAATGTGACGCATCACTGATAATGCATCATTAAGCGGAGTGATGCACTCCAATTACAGTTCTGTCAGATATTTCTTGAGGGTCATATTACGGTGCGAATGATTTCATAGTGCTCCTCTGTTATTAAACTCCAGATCCAGGTGGGTCAGTTCATATAAGCACAGTGGCTCAATTGATTGAATTAAGGATTTAAATCACTTTACAACATCTGTCTCTATCGACACAAGTTGATTTTGATTTTAAGATTTTAAGATGTCATTTGGAGATGTTCCGTTCTGTTGTCGTTGAAGCCATCGGACATGTCTTAAGTGTCTCTTAGCCCGTCCTGTCACACTCTTTGAAGTGACTCCGCCTCCTTCAGGTGTGACGTGACGTTACAGTTTAGGTTGAGCACGTCAAACAGAAAGCATCTCAGAGCCGCTGACCGTCGAGCCATCTCTGCACTCGGCTGATCAGGACGCTGTTGACAGAACAGCAGTGCAGCATTATTAAAGCACATATTTCAGAACCCTTTTGTTGTGAATCTAGAATGAAGAGGAGAGCAGTGGGGCCGGATTAACTAATTGGTTCCAGAGTATTGTTGGCTGCAACGAGGTTAGAGAACAGCATGCTTTAAACAACACGCGTGTTGCAGAGAAGTGCTTTGATTATGCGCTGAGGAGACGGCTCATGTTTGGACTATTCAAGCAGAAGTTAAGCAGCGCGTGTCACTCGAGGCCACAGACGTGAACGATCCACCACTGGCCTTCACGTCCAGGTCTCTGAGCCGCTCCTTCTGCTCCGTCTGAATCGTGAGGCCGAACAGGATCCCGTCCGTCCACTTAGGGGCTTTAATTTCACAATTCCAATTCAACTGGAGGAGGTTGTGGACAGATCAATGTGTGCAATAAGACACACAGAGCGCCGCAATTAGCAGTTGTGCTAATGTGCCTGAATGGATTTTCTGATTCGGTTGGAGGAAAGCAATACTGTAGCGCTAAATCCTTCAGCAGCTGTCCTCAGTCAGCGCCTCCATGACGGCACAGTCAGTGTGAAGCACCCCCCCCCCACACACACACACACACACACACACACACACACACACACACACGAGTATACCTCCAAGAAACTACTGTATGTGTGTGTGTGTATATATATATTTAACTATGCATATATGGATATATCTATATGTGTGTGTGTGTGTGTGTGTATATATATATATATATATATATATATATGTGTGTGTATAGATGTATAGATATGTGTATATGTTTGTATATATGTGTATATATATATATATATATATACGGTATGTGTGTATGTGTATTGTGTACAATGAAGCTGCTGCTGAGGTTGTATCAGATGCTGATAGCTCTCTGCAGACAGAGTGCAGTGTTGGTGCGCTCTCGTCCGGCCCGTCCTTTAGCGTCTCTGTGTCTCTCTGTTCAGATGAACCCTCCGCTGACACTCGCTCACTAACACCGGCTTCTCTCTTCCTCGTCCTGACGTCTGTGGAAGATGCACGGTGCCTGAACAGAAAGTGAACACTGCCGTCCGTCCTCCTGAAAGAGCATCGATTTTTACTTTGCAGCACCAAGGTCAGCGCGAAGAACACGCCGGAGGATCTCATCACCTCAGAGCGGGCCTCTTCCCCCAGACTATTCTATTCAGTCTGTTCATTGAGGAGACGAAACACAAATGAAGCTGAGCACACCGCTGTCTCACTTATCGGGACCTTGCATAATGGAAAAGCAAAAAAAGAAAATGCTAAACTGTTCTGTTTTGAAACAGAATACTATTGAACAGTGTGTTCTGCTGTTACATATCTTTTAATTTGACAGCTTCTGCTGTAAGCTAAGCGTCTGGCTTTTCTCCTACTCCTCAGTTCCTGTTTATCATTCGGATATTTACACCCTAACCTCCGACGTAGCGTTTCCTCGTCTGTTTGTGAAATCATTCTTAGGCTACCAAAGGCAACACACGCTGCCTCGAAGGCAGTAAACAAGTAATGGGCCTAATCATGGCAGGTGACAGGATTTCAAATGAATTCTTCCAGTGAGTGACTTTAACGTGGCCTAAAGTGCACGAGTAGAATTCAAAGTGACAGCACAACACGGGGGGGGGGGGACGTTGCATCAAAGAGGGAATGAAGACGATGCAAATTTTCTGAACACAAACATTTCTCATTACACGATTGTGTTGTTGTTATTATGGAAATTCCCCCGACGCATACAGTACACGATGTAATGAATGGGTTCGATCTCTGGCTTTCCTTCATGTCGTGTGGTAAAGTCAACACATGAACAACACGCTCGTGATAGATTCCACAACTCATTTCAATAATAAGTTGTATTTTTCACATTATTGTGATGTTGTTATTTGACAGTTGCCTGTGATGCTAAGCTAACAGGCCAAAAACAGTGGAGCTCCTCCTTTGATTGAGTTCGCTGGTACATCGGTCTCTATCGCCTGTCCTCCTCCGGCTGCAGAGGAGAGGCTCGTTCAACTCGAGCTTCCCCGTCAGGAGAAAGTGCGGAAGCTGCCAGAAGCCCGACACAGAACGTGATCCTCGCTGGCCGAGTGGATCGATCCTCTCGTGGCCAACGCAGCCCGCATTAGCATGGAGTCCACTGAATCTTCTGCTCCTCTCTTGCCCTTTGACCCCACGTTTGCGTGCTTGCTTTTGCACCGCAAGTGAATCACTCGCTTCTGGTGGAGGCGGAATTGATTTCTCCGCGGTCTGATCCGGAGTCCTCATCCTGATGTCGTGGTGGAGGCAGAGGAGGCAAAGTCTCACGTACAAAACAGGATTATCAGGCAATCCTGATTTGAACGGAACACAACCGGTCTAAGCAGAAAATCCCAGACGCCTGACTACAAACCTGTGTCTGCATACATTAGTCCCACCAGGGTCCACAGTAGAAGGCTCTGCTGAGGAATTATGAGTCATCTGAAAACGAATAAGTCGTAGAAACGTGAAAATGATTTTCACTTTTACAGACATTTAAAGGGTTTGAGAAAGAGTTGTGCAGAAGAACGTGTGACTTAAAGGCTCTCAGTATTTCTGTTCATCACCAGCACATTCTGCTTCAGTCACAGGCCTCAGTGAGTGACTGTCTACAGAGAGCCAGCGTGGCTCTATGGAGGACAGAGTCACTCAGTAGTGGAGGGATCGTTGTGAACATTTGTACTGACATTCGTGGTTCCCAGAGGATGAAGCCCGGTGACTTTGGTCATGCCCTGAATGTAATCCAGCACCGTCATCAGGTCATCGGATACTTTGCTTCTCCAGTACATTCATTTATCTGAAGTCTGTAGACTGTTGGTAGCGATCAGCGTAGACTCTTTTATTCTTGAAGACACTCCCCGTGTTCTCCTCTTGTTTTACTACATCATTGTTCACTGCCTTTCTCTCTGACAGCTGGATGAGAAGATTGATAGTTAAGAATAAAACTAGCCAGCAGGTTGTTAGCTTAGCATAAAGGCAAACGGCTAACCTTTGTCCTTACTTTAAAACAAACTACAGCTACCATCACCTCACTCCACACTTAACGTCACCTCTCATCCAAATGAAGTGCCATGCCCCATCATTACAAGACGTTATACGATATATAGACATGTACAGCATAGTACTCGCCACTATCAGTGTATCAGTTATTCGTTTTTTTGTATAATTAGTTGTCTACCTCAGAATCTCCTTCCGTTGTTTGCTCTGTAGCTCACTAACGCGTCATATAGTTTAAGATGTACACAAACAACGTATCTGTTGGTCAACTTTAGAGCCGGTGCTGAACAGGTCGTTTCTACATTTGAACAGCCAGGCTAGCTGTTTCTAGTCTTAATGCTAAGCTAAGCTAGTCACCTGCTGACTCGAGCTTCACATTAAGCGCACAGACATTAGACTGATCACCTGACTGACTTTAAGGACGCGCCTTAAATTGATTGTTGAACAACTCATTCTCTACAACAGTTGATGATGACGTACCTTGTTTTATGTCTGTATAATAATGTAAAATATGATTTTCAAGCAGCATAACTACGTCAGACTGTTGTGATTGTTATTTGCACAGTCATGATGGGACCATCACAGCATCTCCTCATCGCTGTACTTATCAAATAACCCCATTAACGAGCAGACAATATTTCCATTCCACAAATTGCGCAGTGGGTTTGCCACGGAGTCAGCATAATACCCCCCCGACGCGGCCATAACGGCTGTCACATGCAGGTTGTTCTTAGTAATTTAATCTAATTGCAGTGTAATGTAACTGAGACCGGGGTGGCATGGGGGAAGTGAGTCTGCAGGGAAAGGGATGTAATTAATGAATTGATTACCGGGGCTCTGGATTGACAGGCCGAGATCCTGTACAGCGATTGGTTGGGGCAGTAGGAAGGAGGAAGGCTTGGGAGGGTGGTGTGTGTGTGTGTGTGTGTGTGTGTGTGTGTGGTTTGTGGACTGTACAAACAGGGGGAATGAAAACGCCTGGGGCAGGAAATGTTTCTCTGGCCGTTGTTATAACTTTTCCACTGATAAGTGCTGGCACACAGCGCGTCCGTGTAGGGAGATGTCAGAGCATGGAAACAGATAACACGCGCCTGGAGAAGGCATCCAGATGGATCCATGCGTGAAACAGTCTTTTTGGGTGAGATGAATTATGTTTGCTGTGAGAAACAAGGTGAATAAGGAAGCTAATAAGAGATAGGAAGTGTGTTATGACACACCGGCGTCCACAGATGTGGGCTCGTTCTCTAGCAGTGAGATATCAAAGCAGCCCGGTATTGATCCCCGGGACGATCAATATGAAGCCATCGCACCTTTGTCTCTGTTGCTCAGCAGTCTGCCGTCCTCTGAGATGGGTGATCATGACACCAAAACTGGTGGCTGGGTGAGTTTGCACATATATATATATATATATATATATATATATATATATATATATGTATATATTATGTGCATGTGCGTGCCGTGCTGCTGTGGGGTGAAGTGTCTTGAAGTGGCCTCTTCATGCCGGTTGTGCCGGTTGCTATGCATGCGTGTGTACATGTCTAAGCATGCGAGGTTGGGTTATCGTGTGCGTTAGTGCCGCAGCAGCTGACGGGTCCGGTCCCACTGACGGGACGCAGCCAGTTTCCCATGAGGCTGTGCATGCTGACAGCAGCTGGCCAAGAAGAAGAGCAGCTGCTGATGTGCTGCTGGTACAAAAAGCCCACACTGCTTCTTCCCCTTCACCTCTCCTCTTTAGACTCACTCTTTATTTCACCGTCTCTGTGTTTGCTGCTCATATATCCTCCACTTTGTCTCTGCCTCTTCACAATATCGAAACATGTCTTCTCTCTATTAAAGACAAACACACACACACACACATGAACTCATCACTCAACTTGTATAGCTTGAGGAGGAAGATGAACGCTGGTGATCGATTTTGCCACGACGCCCCTCATTGTCCAAAGTGATCCGCCCGTCCCGCCGTGCTGGACCGACACACACACACACACAGTAAGGACACACGCTCCAGCGCTCTGCCCTTCCTTGGACCCGATCATGAGCCCCATCAGTCTGATGTGGGGCTATGATTTAGATGTGCAAACAGAAAGTTTAATTAAAGAGGGTGAAATGTGTGGCTTTAAAAAAAATAGAAATCTTTAAAAATGGAGACGTATTCAGTGTTTGTGTGTTATGAGGTAAGGAGGTCCGTCTCTGTTCGCACACATGACGGAGGACACGCTGTGCAAAACCAGGAGCATTCCTTTCATCATGCCACGATGCCATCTGCAGATACTGTAGATATGAAATGAACATAATATTTCCCTGCCTCCTTTAACTCAGCATTAGGTGTGGCGTCTGATGTACAACAAAGAGGTATTACCCCCATGAGGTCAATGTATGAATCATACAAATGTTTTTCTCTATCGGGAATATAGAAAAGTATATTCAGAATATTGCTTTTTAATGAGCCCTGAATAGTTTCTCAGCCAAAGAGTAAACAGCTCAGTAAAAGAATACAGCGCAGAACAAAACCAAGACAAAATGACATGAAACGAATAAAGACAGTGTGAGTTATGAAACAGTGGTAGTGATTGATCATTAGGTCAAACATCAATGAAGTGCACATACAAACATTTTAACATTTTAACATCAGCATCCTTTACAGACTCTGACTTCTAGAAACTGAAACCAGTGTTAAGAATTCAATAAAGGATATGAGTAGGCAGGCAACACACCAGTAATGTAGTGGTGAAAATAAATGTGTGCTGAAAAGAGCTGTGACATAATCACAACACATCCTGTCCTGGGCTCACGGGTAGCGAGTGTTCCTCAGTGTTCCTCAGCGTACTCAGTGTACTCAGTATACTCAGTGTACCTCTAGAGTACCTCAGCGTACCTCAGAGTACCTCAGTGTTCCTCAGTGTACCTCAGTGTTCCTCACTATACCTCAGTGTACCTCAGTGTACCTCAGTGTTCCTCAGTGTACCTCAGTGTTCCTCAGTGTACCTCAGTGTACCTCAGTGTACCTCAGTGTTCCTCACTATACCTCAGTGTACCTCAGTGTACCTCAGTGTTCCTCAGTGTACCTCAGTGTTCCTCAGTGTACCTCAGTGTTCCTCACTATACCTCAGTGTACCTCAGTGTACCTCAGTGTTCCTCAGTGTACCTCAGTGTTCCTCAGTGTACCTCAGTGTACCTCAGTGTTCCTCAGTGTACCTCAGTGCACCTCAGTGTTCCTCAGTGTACCTCAGTGTACCTCAGTGTACCTCAGTGTACCTCAGTGTTCCTCAGTGTACCTCAGTGTACCTCAGTGTTCCTCAGTGTACCTCAGTGTTCCTCAGTGTACCTCAGAGTACCTCAGTGTACCTCAGTGTACCTCAGCATACCTCAGTGTACTCAGTGTACTCAGCGTACCTCAGTGTACCTCAGTGTACCTCAGTGTACTCAGTGTTCCTCAGTGTACTCAGTGTTCCTCAGTGTACTCAGTGTACCTCAGTGTACCTCAGAGTACCTCAGTGTACCTCAGAGTACCTCAGTGTACCTCAGTGTTCCTCAGCGTACTCAGTGTACTCAGTGTACCTCTAGAGTACCTCAGCGTACCTCAGAGTACCTCAGTGTACCTCAGTGTACCTCAGCGTACCTCAGAGTACCTCAGTGTACCTCAGTGTACCTCTAGAGTACCTCAGCGTACCTCAGAGTACCTCAGCGTACCTCAGAGTACCTCAGCGTACCTCAGTGTACTCAGTGTACCTCAGAGTACCTCAGCGTACCTCAGTGTACTCAGTGTACCTCAGAGTACCTCAGCGTACTCAGTGTACTCAGTGTACCTCTAGAGTACCTCAGCGTACACGGTGCTCCGGTGGACTGCAGCCTCTGTTCTGTTCTGTTTTACCGGGTTATTGTAACCCAGCCGTGACCTGAACCCGGGTCAGCTGTGGCAAGTCGCCGGGTAGCTGACTTTTCTCTGCCTGATACGGAGGCACCGTCAGTCACTCACTGTCAGGATGAAGCTGAGCGGTGCCAGGCTCTCGGTGGGAGCGGCCTGCTGGCAGCGGCTCTACCTGAAGCTTGAGAGGAGGAGAGGACGACGCCGCCAACAGCTGCTTTTCGGTCCGTGTCTACCGGCTGCACCGCCTCCTGCCAAGTGACTCACAATTTAGAATTGCGTTGTCTGTATTTCACGGTTCAGTAATCGGTGCTATTGTATATTTCCATTCCTCCTTTGCACTCGGTCCAATCGCGCCTCTGACCAGTCGGTGGTGGGCGTTCGGCTTTGATATTTGGCTCACTTTAGGATTACACTGCATCTTTAGATAATGTTTGGCGTTATTGTGTTGCTGGTTTAACATAAATCAAATATATCCAAAAGGGAAAACTGGAGCTTTGAATATGGAGTCAGTGTTTACTACAGAGGAACGGCTCATTTCCTCTTGATGGTTGCTGTTTCCATTACTCAAGCTGAAAACACATCAGTCCATGCAGAATTATTTCACTGCTTTATTCTCGATATCATTTTGAAAAGACTGAATTATTAAATGCACACATTTTCCCAGGAGGTCCTGGTGCTTTAAAGGCAGCATTGGATCCAAATTTAGAAGCCGCATGTAAATGTGAACGCACACACACACACATACACACTAACCAGCAACAAACACACACACACACACACTAACCAGCAACAAACACACACACACACACCCACTAACCAGCAACAAACAAACACACACACACACTAACCAGCAACAAACACACACACACACACACACACACACACACCCACTAACCAGCAACAAACACACACACACACACACACACACACACACACACACACACACACTAACCAGCAACAAACACACACACACACACACACACACACACACCCACTAACCAGCAACAAACACACACACACACACACACACACACACACACACACACACACACACACACACACACACACACACACACTAACCAGCAACAAACACACACACACACACACACTAACCAGCAACAAACACACACACACACACACACACCCACTAACCAGCAACAAACAAACACACACACACACTAACCAGCAACAAACACACACACACACACCCACTAACCAGCAACAAACACACACACACACACACACACACACACACACACACACACTAACCAGCAACAAACACACACACACACCCACTAACCAGCAACAAACAAACACACACACACACTAACCAGCAACAAACACACACACACACACACACACACACACACCCACTAACCAGCAACAAACACACACACACACACACACACACACACACACACACACACACACACACACACACACACACACTAACCAGTAACAAACAAACACACACACACTAACCAGCAACACACACACACACACCCACTAAGCAGCAACAAACACACACATTTGCCAGCAGTATTTTCTTCTTATTTGGCAGTGCTATTATTTCACATTTCCCCATACCGTCTTCTTTGCCGTCGTCTTGCTTTAAAAGCGTGTCTTGAAAACAACAACATACAGCTTCTTGCTGTGCTTCTCCTCTCACACTGCTGCTTCCATCTCTCTTCTCCCTCATCTTTATGAAATGGGATACAGCTCATTTGTCCACTATCTTTTGCCAAAGATCTCTGAAACAAAGTTCAAAAGGGTCCCACGGGACCGCCGAGCCGAGAGGAGAGGAGGGGAGAGGAGGAGGAGGAGACGCAGCTGTGTGCTGCCGGCCTTAACTTTGGGGAGAGCTCAGAACCGGTACTGGCCGTGCTGTGCAGCTTGTTTTGAGACAACTGTTCAGTAGGTGTTCTGTAGATGGTCGGTGTTAATTATACAGAGTGAATTGATGAAGACAATGCATGGCCTTTGTGGATTGAATATATATACACACTTTAATCTATGCAGGGAACACTTTGCTCAAGGACCGTCATCAGAGACAACACGGTTCTACTCTGTGTGTAGAACCTGTGTGACAAAAACACACTGCATCAAGAATCAGATAACGGGTTCAGCACAGGGCCTGGAAAATAATCATAATTGAATTCATTATTATTGACACTAAATACAAAGACGAAGTTTCAGGTGAAAATGATTGAATTCACTTTCAGAAGAGTATTACCTTCACGTCATGTAGCTCCTCACATCTTCAACCACAGCTGAGGTCAAGTAGCAGCTGTAGCCTCATGAGAATAAACAATAGTGTAATATACAGTAGATTCATTCATAAAGGCATATCATGACGAAATATTAATAAAGGGAGTTTCCCAATGTTAAATTAGTGTTACAAAGTAGGCCTATTGTTCTCAAAGAGAAAGCAACACTTCCGGTGGTATTTGCGCTAATAATTGTAATTTGATGAAGACATTACAGGCGGATTTATTATACATACATACATACATCAGTTTAAGATGTGGAACCTGCTTAATTACGCTTTTTATATATAAAGCGTAATTAAGCAGGTTCCACATCTTAAACTGATTTGGGAGAGACGCCAAACCCAGTGAGAAGCTCTTTGTTCCGCCACTCTCCCCCTGTCAGTGAATGCAGCACCGCTGCGTCACTGTCCCCTGGTCGCGGGATTTGTAGTCTATTTGAATATTGTGTCTCTCGTACTGTGAGCAGCGGGGAACTACAAGTTCCAGATTTAACAACGCGGAAGCGGCGCAACAACACACCGTGAAGCCCACAGACCGGAGAAGATGTCTCATGTCGCCAAGAAGAGAAAACTGGACAAAAGCCGACAGGAGCGACTGTACTTCGACAGCTACACCGACGTGACCATCCACGAGGAGATGATAGCGGACCACGTGCGGACCAACACGTACCGGATGGCCATCCTGAGGAACAGCGAGTCCATACGGGGCAAAGTCGTCCTGGACGTCGGCGCGGGAACCGGCGTGTTGAGCATGTTCTGCGTCCAAGCCGGGGCTAAGAAGGTCTACGCCGTAGAGGCGTGTTCTATCGCCGAGCAGGCGGTGAAGATAGTGAAGCACAACAACATGGAGGACCGCATCGAAGTCATCCGAGGCACGGTGGAGACGGTGGACCTACCGGAGACGGTGGAGGTGATCGTGAGCGAGTGGATGGGCTATGCCCTCCTGCACGAGTCCATGCTCAACTCGGTCCTCTACGCGCGCGACAAGTGGCTGAAGCCGGGCGGCGTCATCCTGCCCAGCAGAGCCGAGCTCTACATCGCGCCCATCAGCGACCCGGTGGTGGAGGACCGCTTGCACTTCTGGTACACCGTCAAGGACCAGTACGGCGTGGACATGTCCTGCATGTCGGACTTCGCCGGGCGGTGCATCATGAACTCCGACATCACCGTGAACTCGGTGACCGTGGAGGACGTGCTCTCCCACCCGGCCCGCTTCGCCGAGCTCGACCTGCACTCGGTCACCGCGGAGCAGCTGCGGTCGGTGAAGGGCGAGTTCCGGTGCGAGTCGTTCGGCTCGGCGGCGGTGAACGCCTTCTGCGTGTACTTCACGGTGACGTTCCCCTGCCCGGACACGCCGCAGGCGCTCGTGCTCTCCACGTCCCCGTTCAAGCCGGAGACGCACTGGAAGCAGGCGGTGCTGTACCTCGACGCTCCGGTGGACGTGGTGCAGGACACGGCGGTCACCGGAGAGATCAGCATGTTCCCCTCAGAGGAAAGCGCCAGACACATATGCATCCACGTGGACTACACGATAGGAGAGCACAAAAGACAGTCCAAGACCTTCTCCATCCCGGACTGGAGCAGCGAAGCCCAGTCCTAGTGCGGCACCGACACGTGGGGTCACCGTTTGGTCACTCAGAGGCCTCCTTCTCCAACTGGCTCACTGAGGAAGAGGAGGAGGATGAAGACTGGTCTGACCTGAACACCTCTGAACTCACATCTGGGCACGTGCATGAAGGGCTCTCAGCTGACATGCAGACACCTGTTTTAAATTGATTTATTCATGGTTTTACACATAATAAATCATTCAACACCTAAGTGAGTCCAGATGGAATCATTAACACCTTTTATTTATTTTTAAATACATTTAATTAACCTCACTAACCCAGACACATGTGTGAAGTCATCACTGATATTTATAGTTATTCTGTATCTTCTACCTCCCAGTTCATACCACAGTAACTGTGTGTGTGTGTGTGTGTGTGTGTGTGTGTGTGTGTGTGTGTGTGTGTGTGTGTGTGTGTGTGTGTACACACTCCCATCAGAAATAACTGACTTTATCCAAAGTTGTAATTGTAATGCAGCATTCTGCTACATAGACTATAAAGACTGTAATACACAAAGTTTTTCCTTCCTGAGCATCTCTTGCTGTCTGAGTAACTGAATTGTGAAAATATTAAAGTTTTTAACATCAGCAACAATCAAAGATACAATGAACTATTTGATAATGTGTCACTCATCATTCATTGAACACAAACATGTTGTGTGGACTGATCATTGATTGACTGTTACTCTAGAGTCACTGTACGGTCATGGGGTTGTGGAGGATTCTGGGGGTTCATGGGTTGTTTTGGAGGATTCTGGGGATTCATGGGTTGTTTTGGAGGATTCTGGGGATTCATGGGTTGTTGTGGAGGATTCTGGGGGTTCATGGGTTGTTGTGGAGGATTCTGGGGGTTCATGGGTTGTTTTGGAGGATTCTGTTGCAGAGTTTGCTCAGAGTTCGGTGAGCCGATGTGTTCAAAGACAGTTGTTTACTAGCTTTGCTCTTCATTGAACAAATGGCCGCAGACTAATAAAGTGTTTCATGAGTCCTGACTGAATAGTGTCTGATAACATTACCATCGTTACTTTTGATCAGCTTCGTTCTTTCCTCTATAACGTTCCACCAGGAGTCTGTTTAAACACTCGTAGCTCAGTTTAATATGAAATGTGTGTTCTGACGGTGAACTGTCCTCATTCAGAGAGCTGCAACGTGTTTCATCGTTTAATTATGACTTTAAAACAATCCATATCTATGAGAGGTCATGAAGAAGACCCCGATGCACACCTTTGTTTATGTGAGGTCATTAAAGATGCTGATGCTGGTCATAAACACGTTGATGCTGGGTCTCATTGACATGAGAGAGGCCTCAATAACAACTATATTGTTCCTACAAAATATAATTTTTATAAGCTTATGACTGCATAAGTCAACTGTAATGTTAGAAAAACTTATGCAAAAAAACTGACATAAAGTTGAGAAAGATTACTAATATTATTAGTGATTACTGTTGATATGATGAGTCTGTGCTAAACTACTGTACTGCTTTGTAACACCAGATATGCCAATAATGAATCCACTTCTAAATCATTTTACACATAGTTTCTTTTCAACAATCACTGTTTCTGTTGCATTGTTATAGTTGTTTTGTGGAATATTGTGTTGCTCACGTTAAACCAAAGCCGATGTGTTGAGGTCTGTGTGTGAAGTGGATGCTGTGGACTGATGGAGTCTTTCAGTGCTCATTGAATTCAAGCCGTGACGTCTCCTCTGCATTCTAATCATGCAGCAGATAATAAACACATTCCACAGAGTGTTGATGATGATCCATCTTTCACGCCCCGTCATCGGTTGAAATACGGTGTTCATTGCTTTCAGTGTCACCGGTACTCGTGGTCCCGCTCCGTAGTGAACACATTGTAAATGAACAAGAAGCCACGCTGCAGTAGAGTCTCTACAGACCAGAGCAGAGTCACAGTGTGAGCTGCAGACTGTGACTCTGGTTTCCTCTTCTGATGAACTGTTTATGAAGAAGAGTAGAAACACCTAACTGTGACTCTCTGGTTTCCTCTTCAGATGAACTGTTTATGAAGAAGAGTAGAAACACCTGACTGTGACTCTCTGGTTTCCTCTTCAGATGAACTGTTTATGAAGAAGAGTAGAAACACCTGACTGTGACTCTCTGGTTCCTCTTTAGATGAACTGTTTATGAAGAAGAGTAGAAACACCTGACTGTGACTCTCTGGTTCCTCTTTAGATGAACTGTTTATGAAGAAGAGTAGAAACACCTGACTGTGACTCTCTGGTTTCCTCTTTAGATGAACTGTTTATGAAGAAGAGTAGAAACACCTGACTGTGACTCTGGTTTCGTCTTCAGATGAACTGTTTATGTAGAAGAGTAGAAACACCTGACTGTGACTCTCTGGTTTCCTCTTCAGATGAACTGTTTATGAAGAAGAGTAGAAACACCTGACTGTGACTCTCTGGTTCCTCTTTAGATGAACTGTTTATGAAGAAGAGTAGAAACACCTGACTGTGACTCTCTGGTTCCTCTTTAGATGAACTGTTTATGAAGAAGAGTAGAAACACCTGACTGTGACTCTCTGGTTTCCTCTTTAGATGAACTGTTTATGAAGAAGAGTAGAAACACCTGACTGTGACTCTGGTTTCGTCTTCAGATGAATTGTTTATGAAGAAGAGTAGAAACACCTGACTGTGACTCTCTGGTTTCCTCTTCAGATGAACTGTTTATGAAGAAGAGTAGAAACACCTGACTGTGACTCTCTGGTTCCTCTTTAGATGAACTGTTTATGAAGAAGAGTAGAAACACCTGACTGTGACTCTCTGGTTCCTCTTTAGATGAACTGTTTATGAAGAAGAGTAGAAACACCTGACTGTGACTCTCTGGTTCCTCTTTAGATGAACTGTTTATGAAGAAGAGTAGAAACACCTGACTGTGACTCTCTGGTTCCTCTTTAGATGAACTGTTTATGAAGAAGAGTAGAAACACCTGACTGTGACTCTCTGGTTTCCTCTTTAGATGAACTGTTTATGAAGAAGAGTAGAAACACCTGACTGTGACTCTGGTTCCTCTTTAGATGAACTGTTTATGAAGAAGAGTAGAAACACCTGACTGTGACTCTCTGGTTTCCTCTTCAGATGAACTGTTTATGAAGAAGAGTAGAAACACCTGACTGTGACTCTGGTTTCGTCTTCAGATGAACTGTTTATGAAGAAGAGTAGAAACACCTGACTGTGACTCTGGTTTCGTCTTCAGATGAACTGTTTATGAAGAAGAGTAGAAACACCTGACTGTGACTCTCTGGTTTCCTCTTCAGATGAACTGTTTATGAAGAAGAGTAGAAACACCTGACTGTGACTCTGGTTTCCTCTTCAGATGAACTGTTTATGAAGAAGAGTAGAAACACCTGACTGAATGAGGAGAACGTTGATAGAAAGCACACACCGCTCACTGCCACAGAACACGCTGATGAACATAGTGATGGTCACAATGAAGAGGGAACAGCTTATCAAAGCCTCCTGGAACAACCTGAAGTGTAACTCTGCACTCAGACTGTCTTTCTATGGTTTCTTTGACCCTCTTTTCTTCTCTTAACGTTGAAGATCTGCCACTTTGACTCCATTAGAGTCAGAGTGCCGGAGACATTAGTTCCTCATTGAAAAAGCAAAAGGAACGACTTGACATTAAAACGTAGAGACGCGCTTAAAAAAAAGGAGCTTAATGGGGGAATCAATCACGAGCGCCTCAACGCCGATGACTGATTGGGAAAACAAACAGCTTCAGACGTGAGACGCTCAGTTACGCTGAGTGCGACGTGACAGCAGAAGACAGTGCAGCGATGTGATCCGTGTAGTTAGATCACAGCCTGTCAGTAGCTCCCTCTGTTCACAGCTGGACTGTGTTTACTTACATGTTACTCCTCGTGTAACGAACAGTCATCACTTTGTGCCTAAACTAACATATCGAGAACTGAGTGTTGAGACGTCTGGGAGTTCAAGTCTTATCTTGGTGTAAGATGAATGGTGCTTGAGATCCACAGAGCTTCAGAGGAGACGTTTGGAGGAAGACGAGGTCATTTGACGGGAATAACCAGTTTTTAGGGACGCTTTAATGAAACACAATGTTCTAAAAAATCCCGTTCAGGCATCGCTTGAAACGCGGAGCTTCACACTATGCAGCTGTTTCTGCAGAATGTGACACGTGCAACGACTCTTCTGTGTCAGAGTGAAGCAGTCGGAGCGACTCGGATGTGACCATATGAACGAGGTCAGTTTTCCTTGTTGTGAAATGTCAAACGTTCTTTTTGCCGGGGTCATTGCTCTGTTGTGAAAGGAATCTGCAGGACGAGGTGGCTCTCAGTCTCTTTGTTGCCCAAGAAGCACTTTCCTACTCTTTTCATTCAAATTGAATTGTGCTCTTGCAGCTGGCCTAATGTGCACTCAGTGTCTGAATGCCTCGTTCTACAGGTGACTGTGCCGACAGCGCAGAGGAAGGTGTCCGGAGAATGGAAATGTTAAGCCCAGAATCACGCTCGCGCATGCAGGGCCGCTCTCGGCTGCTGACGCTAAACTAATTGTGATCCGTTCCTGACAGAGACGGGTCGGACACCATTAGAAACGAGTGCTGCAGCTTGAAATGTGATTATTTGTCCTGTATCGCGCAGCCGTTTAGGAGCCAATCAATAGACGATGTGCTTAATCTCAGTGACTTCAAGACTCGTTGTTCAGCGTGGGACCGAGAGACAACGCGGCCCAGGTCTCATGCTCTGGAGTCACAACACAGGCGGTGGTCTTTGAAACCTGTGGTCCCACGTCGGGCGATGGAAGTCGTGACTAGTGGGTAGGAAAACGTGATACGCTTCGAATCATAAATTACATCACAAATTCATATTCCGGTTATATTTGGAGCTTCACTGTTTACGGAGCGTGTTAGCGTTAGCGCTGCGGGATGTTCTCTCGTTGTTGCTTTTGGATTTGTTGAACTTCATTTAAGTTGGACAGAAAACATTTATGAACCACTTTAGGTTATAACACATTTCAACCTCCGTCGAGCTCTGCAGACGTCTCGTTTCCTCCGTTGCTTTGCACTTTGCACTATCCCTGAAGTTCAGTTCACACGTATCCTCACTCAACGGTTTGCATGATGCATTATGAAGAGTGACTCATGGTTTGTGCATTTCTCTTCCAAACAAAACCAGCAACACGTGTCAGTGTCCACTCCACATGCATACAGTCTTTTCAAAATAAACCTCACAGGAAACAACTTACTTAGGTTTCTTTAAAAATAAAACCACTCGGTTAGGTTTAGGAAAAGATCATGAAATAATTGATTTTGTGTCATATCTATGAATTACAGCGCATTCATGTGGTAGCATGGCTACCAATGCTGGATCTGTCCTTACGCGTCTTCATAGGCTGCTAAGGAAGTCTTTTAATTCAGGTAAAAGTCTCTTTAAAGAGAGACCCTGAAGGCAGCATTAACACATTGTTGTGACGATGAATAAATCCAACACGAACAGGATAAATCAGTCGTCACGTACTCCAAAGAAGTTTGTAATACATAAACAAGAATGAGTGTCCAAAGCTCTTTAAAGTCAAACGATACATTTAGAAGCAAACGCAGTGAGTGAGACTGCTCCTCTGTCCGTGGTGTCCTGACTCATATTCATGTTCATACTTTGCGTACACAGGTGAGACTCGTATATAACAGTCTGCACACTCAGTGGACACGTACACATACAACGTGTGTACAGTACAACCCCAGCAGCAATAACAGTGGAGCACAGCCTGCGTTTCCTCTGCAGATGCATTAGTGACGAGCAGAGACACCTACAGCGTCACTGGAGCGACGTCGAGTAACTCAATAACGTAAGTGACGACGTAGACCTCAGAGAAGGAACACAACGTGCGGTTATGTGTTTATTTAGATGTGGGTTTGCTGAGACGTCGGCCTCTAGAGCGATGATGGAACAGAGCACAGCTCCCCACATCTGTGTGGACCGCAGCCGCTCTGCTGCCACTGCACCGCCCCGCAAATCACAGGAGTCTGCTCACGTCATCTTAAGAGGAACAACCTGACTTCAGAACAATGCTGGGCTTTTGTTAAGCATCTCAGCGTGTTTCAGCTCCACGTTCGATAGCTGGCTGTAAAAGCAGTACATCGTGATGGACTGTAGTAGAGTTGAGTCGTGGTGTTGGAGGCTCGTTTGCATTCCTGCAGTAATTTGTTCCCGTTGATGCCTTCAGGGACCAGATTAAAGGGGAAATGCGCCACCTGTTATGGAGATGTCCAATCAGGGTTGATGGAAAATCTCAGTTTTCCCAGTCCATCTGGGGGGGGGGGGGGGAGCTCATTTTTCGATCGCTGCTGAAACCTGACTGGACTCCGGCGGGGCTCAGTATCTAATCATCCGCTCATTCATCCTCGTATGCTAATGACGCCACGAATACGCCAATAGGATTCAATTCCCACACTCGCTTACAGTAACCAATATTTCTGTCAGCACATCCTGCGAGGACAGTTTTGGGAGTATTGACAAAAGCTAATTTGGTGGCCAACCCCCAGAGAGCTGCGGCCCAGCATTGGCCCAACCATCCGTCATCATTACCGCTAGAGCAGGAACCGACCCCTCGCGCATGCCGCTAAACCCCGAAATAACCCGGCCCCGCGGCATGTCCCCGTGTTGTTCCTCAGCGGCTATAGAAGCAGCGCTCCCATTTAAATGAGAAGCTCTTTACTCCCGCCCTGAGCCGCAGACAGAAAGCCCTGCCTATCACACACGCATCCAGCCGAGAGCGCCAAGGCGCGACTTCACGGACGGACACGCAAGCGTACAGCAAGGACGGGTCTGGACGGCGCCTGTTAAGAACGTAAATCCCAAATCACTCGCAGGGGCACGTAAATCTGAACGGGATGGCCCCGATCCACAATCAGCCCGAGGCAGACGGCTCTCAGCCTGTGAGCAACTAGAACAAATCCACCAAACTGTGCCCCCCTCCCACCTCCTACCCCTAATCCTTTTTCAATCATGCACTTTTTGGATTATGCCTCCATGTAATTCTTCTCAGGTATTGTTTTATAACCTAATATGATATTTCAATGTGGGCGCGTTGGGTTATGGGGTTTAGGACACCGTGCAGGATTGGATGAGCAGCAGAGGTCTGCAAGAGGCAGATTGAGGGGGGGGGGGGGTGAAGCGTGATAAGGTCCAAACGGAGCAGGTGCACAGAGGTACTGAGACTGACCTGATCCAGTCCCATATTGCACCGTGAGCCCTGCGTGAGGACCGACTCTCACTGAGTGTCTCCTCTCCTCGGAGGAGTCGCCGCTTTAGAAGCATGAGTTGATGTCAAAGCAGGAAATCAAAATAACACAGGAAACACTTCTCTTTCTTTTTCCACATGACGAATGAAACACATTCCGATTAATGCAACGTCTCTGTGACTCAGACGTTGAATAACTTTCACTCTGATTTTTACCCGTCACTGTTGTAGGAGGAGCTTCCAGCCCAAAGTCACCAGTTTACATTTGAAATGACTCGTCAGAGAATGATTGGAGTGCACAATGTGTGATCAGTGTTTGTACATTCACAATATATAAAGTATCTAAAAACATTGAACTTTTTTTTACACATGCATCAGGATGTTGTGTTCACTAGTTCTATATCATGCTCTTCATTAAACAGTAGAAGCAGAGTGTAGTGAGTCTTTTAGTACAGACTACATTGAGAAAGGACCAACGGTGTGCTAACACCAGTACAGGCTTCAGTGTAAACCGTCTGGAATAAATGGTGGTATATACATCATCACAGTAGCATCCGTGGTGATATTCCACAACACTTGAAGTACATTCCCTGCCTCCACACGGTCGTATCGATGCTCTGCTCGAGGTCACCGCTGCTGCTCTGCACATTTGCCTGAACTTTCCTGTCAGAGCGTCCCAGCTCTCTGCGCTCTCCGGTTCAGCTTGATGACACAGCGGATTTCTCAGCACATTACAAGTGTACAGAGGCCTAAACACAATATTCCTTTATGAATAACCTCCCCTCCCGCTCTCCCTCCACCCCCTCTACTAACACACTCACACACTCACACTCCTCCGGACGAAGGCAACATTACCCTTCATTGAACAGGAATAATAAAAAAAAAAAATCCAATACCTCTGTGCTAGACAGGGAAGTGCAAACAGCTTTACCATCAATGTTCTAATAACCATCATGAAATATGACAAGAATGAAGAAAAGAGACTCTCAAACAACACCAGGGTGGAGGAGAGATATCGGAACACGTGATGTTCAGCCTCACAAGTAAAGAGCAATCTATTGAACCCGCCGATTGATTCCAAGACACACGTGTCTGTGTGTGTGTGTGTGTGTGTGTGTGTGTGTGTGTGTGAGTGTGTGTGTGTGTGTGTGTGTGTGTGTGTGTGTGTGTGTGTGTGAGTGTGACTAATCCTCCACATTCAAATGCACCGTCCTTTCACTGTGACCCCCGTGTCTGACACACACACACACACACACACACACACACACACACACACACACACACAGCGTAAACACAACCTGAGCTCGTTGTTTCAGTCCTTGAGCAGAAGAGACCGTCTGCAGTTTGAGCTTCATCACGATGTCTTGTGAGTGAACACATTAGAGCGTGTCGAGTCAATGAGAGGGAAGTGGATGTGCTCTTTGGTAGCGTTCCTCTTTCTTATCGCAGAGTGAATTATAAAAATCAGAGAGGAGGTCCATGTGTAGGCAGGTTGCTCTTGGGCTGCAGGAGAGAGGCAGCTGTGTGAGGAGCCGTCTCCTAAGCTGTCCACCATTCAGCCGACAAAGCAGACCCAGACGACCCTGCTCCTGTACTCTGGGGTTCGGTCTGCTTTCTCCATCAACTCGATTTACCTTCGATTTCCAGCTTTCAAGACTCCCTCTCTGCCTGCCTCTCAGCTGGAGGTCGTTGTTCTTTTTAAATAAGAGCCTCCAACAGGGCTGATTTTCTGCCTTTAACACAACACTGCGCTCATGCTTTCTGCTGCACCGAACATCTGCAATGTCACATTTCCACACGTGACCTCATACATTTCCCTCTTGTGACTTTTAAAGGCCCTGTGTGTGGCAGTGTTAAACATGGCCATCAAATTAATTGTGAGAGCTGTTGAGTGAGGACTGTAAAGAAGAGTGTTTTTACAACGTACAGTGGACCATGTAGCCCTTAGCTCCCTGTGTCTGCTGCTGTTCTACATCATCAGGGATTATTCTACCAGCAGTCATGACACTAGATTGCACACAGAGTCCTCCCAACGCTGACGATCACATTGTTTACCACAGAGATCGCAGAGACTTGTCACAATAAAGTGTGTGTTTGAGCTGTAGAGCGGACCCGTGTATAAAGTGTGTTATAACCGCAGCAGTGACAGCCGTTTATAAAGTGTGTTATAACCGCAGCAGTGACAGCCGCTCTGGCTCCATTCAGCAAAGACGTGAAGTTGAGGTGAGAGTCAGCTGTCAGCGGCGCTGCGCCTCATTGTGTCTGCGCGCAGTGAGTCACTCTCTGCTGCCTCGCGGGCTCCTCTTCCGCTTCATTTTAAACAACTTTCAAATTAAAATAATTCAAAAAGAACCGTTACACATTTTCTCCCGTCGTCTCCACGTGTGGGTCCGGCTCGAGGTGACGTTGCGCCGGTACCGGGAGCTCTCCTCCATTCCCCGGGAGCGGCTGGAGACGAGGCGAGTCCCCCCCCTTCCTGCGCCGCGCTAACATGTCCCGTTTTAAAGCGGATGTATTTGGCTGCAACAGGCGACGCGGGTGGCTGTTCCTCGGCGGCATGAAGCACTGAAGACCAAGGTGAGAGGCTCTGCAGCTGCTTTCTTTTTCATTCCGTTCTTCTACACGCGAAAGCCGGAGACGCGTAAACTTTTGAAGCGTCGCCACGACGCGCGCCGAGTGGGTGGCCAAATTGTGCGTCGTGATGAGAGAAAAGTAAGCGGACTATTTTGAGAACAGATGTTATTTTTTTGAATATGTGTTTTGCTGGTTATACTTGCTCTATGTGTCGGAATGTCCTCAGCAGCGAACAGAAGGAAGGACATCAGGTGTAGCCTACATGTAGTCTGCAGACCGTCAGGGAAGAGCTCTCCTATTCCTGAGACTGAACGGCTGTGCTCTACATGTCTCATGCATAACTCACCTGTATGTGTGTGTGTGTGTGTGTGTGTGTGTGTGTGTGTGTGGGGCTGTAGAGGACTCATGGACACATACCGAGGCGGTATGGACACCTGAGCCGTTTGAGTTTGTCATGCTCCAGATAATAACACGATTCTTTGTCATTTGTGGATAACACGGAGGCAGCGCTCTTGTCATCCAATTTATATATAAATATATAT
>NW_027176578.1:37500-39280 GCF_023349555.1 Cebidichthys violaceus
GCCTGTCTATCACGCACAATTCCATTTGTGTCACGCTGCAGCCAGTCGGCCTAGCTTTAATGATACAGATTTGTTTTGCTGCATGCTCGATTCCAATGCTCCTTTATAGCAGACAGACATTATTACACACAAGTCTCTTCAGTCATAATATTATTTACAATACTTATAATCCTGCGAGACCCTCAAGACCTCGGCCTTTTGACGCGATCCTACCTGCTCTTTTAAGTGAGCTGTCATCCCTCCGGTGTCTTCAGGGCTGAGGCTCACGCTGAGTGCATGTGAACACCACTGTGCATTTGAAGTTCAGCATTAATAAGACAGCTGGATGAGTTATTATTAGATTTTAAAGTTGCACCTCCCAGTCAGCGTCGTGGCCTCAGTATTTGATATTATTTAAGTCTTCCTGTGGAACACTGACATGCAGTAATGACTCATCGTGTGTGTGTGTGTGTGTGTGTGTTGGCCACTTTCACCATGTGCTCTTCCTGCGTGTGTTTCCTACCTGGCTGAGCGCGTTTGTTTGCAGCTAAAGTGACATTTTGAGTAGCCAGACATGTCACCGCGCTGCAGAGTAATGCGCTAGCAGCCTTTTAGGATGAGTGTCTTCAATAATGCATAAGGTGTTCCCCGTGTCGCAAGAGAGGCGCGCTTGGTGGCGAGGAGAGGCAGAGGGAGGGAGGAGGGAGGGAGGAGGCCTGATCTTGTCTCACTGTCTGTGTGCTGTGTATGTGGCGCTGGGAGTAACTGACGCCTGAAGGGAGGAGGGGTGGGGGGGGGGGGGGGGGGGGGGGTGGGGGGGTCAGCATCGGCACAGTCACCCTGTCAGAAGTGCCTGCTCTCGCACACCCAGAGTGCATGTGGCAGCTTCTGCAGCTCCAGGCAGGGTGGAAGGGTGGGGTGGGGGTGGGGGGGTAGGGGTGCTGGATGCAGTTAGGAGGGACAAGAGGGAGTGATGGAGGATCGTGGCAGATGCAGCTGGTGGAGGCAAGTGGAGCACGTCTTCAGCAGTCTGGGACTTGCTTGCCCCCCCCCCCCCCCCCCCCCCCCCCCCCCAGAGGCCTGACCTGTCTGGCTCCAGTAGACGCTGGTTTGAGCCGCATCCTGTAGAGGACCCATTACCTCAGCAGGGTTCACTCTTTGATAGCCGCCACTGATGTGGCTTTTTTCACTGACTACCAAAATGCTCCCCGTCAGGGTCTCAGACGTGAGCATGTGAAACTGTAAACTCGTGGGATTCTGTCGGGGCGAGGCGCTCCTTATGGCTGGGATTTGTATCGCCTGCATGTTTTCCCACACAGGCCGTAGTTTATCACATCAGAGGCGGAAAACAAGCCCCGACGCCGGCAGCATTAGCCGTTTGTGTGACCGCAGAGCCGAGCCCCGGCTTTGATTCCTCTCCGAAGCGGCCCACCCGTCCCCAAAGCGCGGCCACTTAACCAGCCGTCAGCATGCTCCAGCCGTTTGCTACCTGTCGTCATTATTAAAAGATCACAAGCCTGCCGATTGAAGGCGGCGGCGGCGGCGTTTTTAAGAAGCGCAGACGAGCGCTAAGTGACGGGCTGACTCGGAGCCGAGCCCCGGGGATGCATTACGGGGCGTGCCTCGCTGTTCCACGGTGAGGCTGGCTGTCACGTCTGCGGGGCCATGCTCCACTCTCCATATGTTTATTCATGAGGACGCCGGGTCCTATTGGCAGGTTGTTAACAGGCGAGATTAGGGATTCTGGGAAGGCAGGCAGAGGAATGTGGTGAGTGCAGCTCAGAGAGCAGGAGGAGGATTT
>NW_027176579.1:0-2500 GCF_023349555.1 Cebidichthys violaceus
AAAGCAGCCCACAAAAATAATGACCTCATATTGGAAAACATGCACAATGTGATCGGCCCAAGTGGGCCATGATCTCATTTGATGGAGGGAGTGATCCAACACGCAGCTATGCAACATTACCTCTTCGCCTGCGCCCTCAGGAGCTTCGTACGCAGAGGGAAAGAAAACACACAGCAAGACACTTTAACCTCTAAAGGAATGAGATTCAGCACACATGTCTCCTTTCTAACATGTAGTTTGTATTAGTATCATCAATGTCTCTTAGTAGCAAATCCACCAAAATCTCCAATTATAGCATAAAACTAATGTGGTCAGGCATCATCTGCACACCAAATTATCTCCTTCATCTCCTTTTCAAACCAGCCACACATCTGTTTTCCATATAGCAACAATGTCTTTGTTGGGAGATAAAAGCAGAAAAAGCCTTTTCTCTCTCTCTTTTAAAGCCTCACTTCACAATCACACCCAGCTGTCCTCCTGATCCACTTCCTACTATTACATTTTCCCTGAAGGAGCAGATTCACAGCCAGGATCCAGAGCAGCACAGCCACAAACAGAAGCCACAAACTGGATGTGAGGATCTGTTAGATGTTGCTGCCACGTGTTTCACATGATGCTGCCATAAGCTGTTTCATTTAGATTCATGATAATAGGATTATAAAGAGAGTGAACTGTCAAAGGAGCCTTCTGAGATCTTCAATCACGTCTATCTATCCAGGTGACTTCAGGCCTCATACTGTACCTGGAGGTGCTCCGTCCTGCAGTATTTGCATGATGCGGTGGTTGCCCGTTGTCACGCTGTAGTCGGTAGCTTTTTGTCCAAGGGCGTCAACCAGCTGCGTGTCGGCCTCGCCTCTCAGCAGAGCTTCTACGGTCTCAACGCCGTCGCTCTCACACGCCAGCATCAACGCAGACCTGCGATTCCAAACGAAACATCATAGTTCAACGGGAAAACAGCCTTACTGAGTAAACTAGCAATGTCAATTTCAGACGGATAAATCATCAGCCTGTGTGTCATTAGTAACGCTTAAACCCACAGAACTCTATTTTCAATTTGGTCACGGATTCCAAAGATACCGATCAGGTTGTGATTCAGGATGAATTGCAGGAAAACGCATTGAAATTGTTTCCATTAGATATAATGATGTGGCCTGAACAACTGTCTCTAATAATCCTCTCCAAGCAGATATCCAAAGCTAAACTGAAAGCTTTTGGTCCCTGCTGGAGGTCTTGACCTGCATCCTTCCAAATCTACCCAAAGCTCTGGAGACTTCTACGGGAATCCTTCCTGTATCCTGACCCAGGCAACACCACTGCTGTGAGAATAATCCTGCAGAGGTTTTTTTTTTATTTCTAGCACAGCTAAGAAGGCTGTTTCATGCCGCAGTCAGCCTCAGCAGGCCGTCATTCCATCTGTCAAAGCTTCAGCAGCAGCTACAAGAGAGAGCGATCCGGATCCAGTCGTCCCGCTTGCCTCATCAAACCCCAGAGTATTATTAACAGTCCAGTACCTTCCCTGGTTGTCTTGTATGTTTGCATTGGCACCTCGACCCAACAGAAAGACACAGAGCTCCGCTCTGCTCATCTGAGCCGCTAAGATCAGAGGGGTGGCCCCGTCCTGACAGAGAGAGATACACACGATCATTCAAACATCGTGCAGCAACAACATATTCTACATGGTTGATAAAGATGTCTAAAGTACTACATAAGAGCAAATAAAGTAAGTAAATAAAAAGTTAATGGTGATTATCATTTATTTATTCATCTCACATAACAATTCAAAACAAAAGCTTTATTCAAACCCTTCAGCTTACCCCATCCTGGACATCCAGATCAGCTTTAAAATCCCACAGGGTCTCACAGCAGGACAAGCAGCCACTGACCGCTGCAGGAAATGATCACAATTATAGTCAATATCAGATGTTTACATACAGCAACATGTACCGGCCTTGGAGAAACGCAGTTTAAACCTCTAAGCAGCTCTCTGTTCAGTTGGGTGGTAGATACAATATTTTTGTCAAGTCTAGCTTCAGTGTTCCTTTGTATCAAAACTGGTGTCATAATGTAGTTCATTAACTGGGACCTGCATGATGAAGCGATGTCCTCCCAATGATGTCGGTGCAGTCTACTGCTAATCTCTCCTGTCGGGTAAAAAAAAAGAAGAAGAAGCAATAAGCCATTTCCATTAATATTTTACAGTATTCGTTGGAAATATATTTTACAGTATTCCTGAAAATGCTGTCATTCTGTGTTTTACCTGTAAGAGTCTTTTCAAACACTCTGATTGGCCGTTTTTGGCTGCGAGGTGAAGCGCGCTGAAGCCTGCAACCGGTTATGAAACAGACATTTAGAAACAATTCATCACAATTCATGAGATAAAACTTGTATTTGAAGAATACCCTACCAGCGCCATCAGTGACGTTGACGTCTGCTCCGTGAGAGATGATGACCTCCAGACAGTCCAGCCGGCCTCGGGAAGCACAGAGGTGGAACCTGCCGG
>NW_027176579.1:5000-39179 GCF_023349555.1 Cebidichthys violaceus
AAGCAACAGCTTAAGTGGTTTGAATTTATTTACCCATCACTAAATCATCAACAGTTGTGCCAGCATCATTGCAACATCATGGTGTTCCAACATTTTAGGAATACATAAGGAATGTGCCAGACTATTATAACCCAGTTAATTGTAATATTCTAATACATGTAATGTTGTCAACACATGTAGAAACTGACCTGCAAAGACCTGTGGAGGACAGTCCAGCTCCAGGTGAGTTTTCCTTCTGTCCCATCAGCGGCGCGCAGCAACACACTGTCGTCACTGCTGCCTGGCGGACAGCAGCAATGCACCCGCCCCCATCGTAAATCAACCAATCAGCATTGCGCAAAACACCGGATCAACGTTTGATTGGCGATGATGGATGATATGTACTGTCGCGTGCGGGACAGTTAGCTCAACGTGGAGCTACTTTTTTTTTTTAAAGCCGCGTGCTACAGTGCAGTGCTGTTATTTTGGGTTGAACAGGCCGGAGTTAATGGTAGAGAAGCATTCCGTCATGTCCAACTTTGTCATTGTGTCGGTAGCTCGAGCTCACGCTTCAACGCAGGGGGGTGGGCTTATGAGAAAGTTCATTATTTTGGCCATTTTCAACCAATCATTGAAATGATGTAGTGAATTTAACCAATGGCAACACTGGAGGAGCTGAACCCGGAAGCAACTACCTTCGTACTGTAATAAAGAGCGAGGTGAGTTAAAAAAAAAATGAATACAATACTTCGATGCAGCGCTTAACTAAATATTACTCTGCGATGTTGGGTGCTAGTGGGCTTAAATACTTTAGTAAATAGATATTTTACTGAAGTTCTGGCGTTAACTCCTTTGTTTTCATCCACGTTGCACGGTTATTGGTCGTGAATGGATACGAATTAAGTTATTATTTACCTCATTTACTTTCCCAAACTTGTATTCTTTTTGTATTACTTTCCCAAACTATTAAGTCAAATTAGACTCTCCTCTGTTGTTATCAGAAAATAGAAACGATACATGTAATACACACTAGCCACCAAAGGAGGGCAGTAAATGCACAGCAGAGGAAAACTACAGAAATGATTCTTTCAACTGTGAAGCTTCTTTTACAACCCCTAAATTCAACCGAGAGACTCTTCACGGCCATATGCAAATTAAAT
Source organism: Cebidichthys violaceus (assembly GCF_023349555.1). Lineage (NCBI taxonomy): Eukaryota > Metazoa > Chordata > Actinopteri > Perciformes > Stichaeidae > Cebidichthys > Cebidichthys violaceus. The sequence continues at coordinate 6,140 of NW_027176579.1, forward strand.
GCATGACTCTAGAGGATAACTTTTATTGATGTGTGTCAGGTTGTTCATGAATGTCTACGGCATGATTGTGTAATTCATGATGCTGTTAAAGAAAAGCAACAACTGAAAGTTTAGAGAAAATGTCACATCCATATTTAGCCCTTTATAATGAGGGAGTCTTATTAATTATCTGAAATATTCCACTGCGCCTTGTTGTTTTCGGTTTGATTCAATTACACTTTTGGCTCCTATGAAACAGTGTTTATTTTGAAAGGAACACACAACGACTTAATACCTGTCTGTCTGCCTGTTTGTGATGATCTCTCACTGCGGGAGAGATCCTGATTTTTCCATTTCTGTTTTCCTCTCTCCCCTGTGCTCTCCATGTGTCTTCCTCTCGCTGAGTCTGACAGTCTCGCTCTCTCCGCCTCTGATTTTGCATCCCTTGCTCAGTTAACAATCTTTTGTTCCATACAGTTCTGGCTCTCACCATATAGCCAGGATGGAAACAATATGTTACTGGGTTAAGAGGAGGTATTAAAACGGAGTGTGCAGATGAAAAACAGGAATGTGTAGCTGTGTGGAGGGGGAAGATGAGGAAGATCACATTCGTGACAAGAGATACAATACAAAGGTAGGAAATAATGGCAAAGAAAGGGCAGGAGAAAAATCAGAAAATGGTATTTCTTTGACATCTGAAGAAAAAGATCTTCGCCTGTGGGAAGACGTTATTATCGTATGGGATCTTGTCTCAAGGTCCCATGTTGTGCCAACAAGATCTGTATCATTCCCAGAAGATAAGACCTGTAACGCATCTTATTGATCTTGTTCCCGCATGCTAATGACAGGGTCTCACTATGTATCAATCTTGTTCCCACAAGATTTTGTTTTCCCACAATCTTGTTCTGTTGATGTTTTTTTTTTTAAAAAGCATCTTTTTAGTGCAGCAAGAAGGAGACATTAAACGGGTCGAGGAGTCCGGAGGGGCTTTCTACCCTGGAGAACTTCTTTTCCAAACAAATTTGACATCATGCCTTTTTTTTTTTATTGGCTGATGTCATGAAATTGATCGTGTCTTCAAGTTTACAACTTCACTGCTATAAATGGTTTAAATTAGACTGCAGGGACCTGCAAGATCACATACAATCACATACCCTCAGGCCTCCCTCAGAAACAGACTGGGAATTGTTTGTGACCCCCCGCCCCCCCCTTTGGGTGTGAAGTCGGCACTTGGTGAACACTGGAGCAGGCAGGAGGAGGAAGATGTGAAGGTCTTGATGGGATAATGTTGATGGTTGTGGTGGGAGTGGGTTGTAGCACAATGACCTCATCCCATCTCCCCGCCCCTGGGAGAAAGTGAGCTCATGAGTGTCGTAAAGAAGGAGGCATTTACGGTCTTTTAACGGACTTAGATGGCTGTACCCACTGTAGCACACAATCCAATTTACCAGCCTGGACTACACGGTTAATGGGACATCTGTGAGAGGATGAACGCACGCACGCACGCACGCACGCACGCACGCACACACACACACACACACACACACACACACACACACACACACACACACACACACACAAGACGGGATGAAAACCCACACTCAACCCAAGATGCATTAGTTTTCAATCAGAGTGCACAGGCCTCAGTGCTGTTGTCCTCTTGTTTCTGTAATAACTAATGTTTTTGTGTCTAAACTCCACTGTTCATATCTCCCAGATGATGATGAGATTCCCTTACTCCACCAAACCCTTTTATAAAGGATAACAGTTTTGTTCCCCCTTCAGGCTTCAGCTTATTTTTAGGGGGAAAACTGCAAAAAAAATCCTTTTGAAAAACCTTCAGTGAAGCTAAAACAGGAACATTCTCCAGTGATGTCATGCGAATCAATAATGCACGTTTGGAGCACATTTCGTGCGAGCTGATTTTTTTTTTTAAATATTTTTTTTTTCCCCTCCTCGGTTTCTTCGTTTGCTTGCCCCTTTCAGCAGCTATAGTGGTTTTGAAAGAGGATGTATCTCTAGTTGCAGGCGGTGTGATGTGTAGATATTTCAATGAATGAACGGTCGGCTGACTGCGAAAGGGAATAGAGGGATATTCCGCTGGGACTGAAGCGCCTCCCCTTTAACCGCTCCGTTGAGTTGCTCTCGAAGCTGTAGTCGCTCTCTTCACTCGCACGTTTGCCGTCAGTCGTTGGAGGAACTCCGGCGGGTTTCAGTGCTTTTTTGTTTTTGTACCAGAAAAGCTTCCGTTTTTCTTGTCTCCTTTTTTTGTGGAATAAAAAAACCAACCTCGAGCAGTGGAAGGGTTTGTCACTTTTCTGTGCCGCTTTTATTGTGCTCGACATGAAGAAACGCGGAATAAAGCGTTCAAAGTGGCTGAAGGACTGAATAGGTTTGGTAAGTGAGTGCGCGTTCACAGCGCAGCGCTCTCTAGTAATTCAATCCAGTGTTTAGTGACTGTTTAGGTTGAAAGTAAAACAAAAAAACTGGTTATTTTTATCTTGCGTTTAAAGCTCTCCAAAAACGTCTGTGCCCAAACTAACCATGCTTTAATGTTTGTTAAATCACTAAATTAAAGCAAATAATACGACGTTTCAATTTGAAACACGCCTTCTTTGATTCCTCATTGCTTTAATATTTACTTTCAGTCTTTTGTCTTTTTTTTTTTTTTTTTATCAGCATGTCAACGTCAGACTTTATTGCAGGAGTGTGAATTGTAATCGCAGCCTTTGGGCAAAGTCCAGATGCCAGACGTTATTGCTCCCTGAGTAAAACAAAAGGAGTGCGTAAAGCCCAGCTGTTGGTGTAGTTTAATGGCACATGAGTGCATGTAAACGCACACTTGAGGCTCTTCTGTCAGTGGCAAGTTGATCGTCACAGATATCATGAAAGGATCAACAATTAACGTCTATATTTTTGATGATTTTCAGAAAAAAAACGCAGCACAAATCCAATTCATAGCTCACACTATCATCAGAATTAAGACCAAGCAATAACTCCCATGTCCCTGTTTGCCCCCCTGCAGCCTCCTGCTCCCCCTCCACCAGCACCAGCACAGTTGGAAGCAGAGCTGCGATGGCCAAGTGGCTGAAAGACTACCTGAGCTTTGGCAGCAGGAAGGTGCCTCCGCAGCCGCCCACACCAGACTACACGGAGAGCGAGATCCTCAAAGCCTACCGGCTCCAGAGGGACCTGGACTTCGAGGATCCCTACGAGGACTCGGAAAACAGGTCCAGGGGCGAGTCTGGGACCTCTGACCCCGCCACACCTGTGTATGGGTCTCCCATGAAGTCATCCAGTGTGGACGTGAAGTCCCCCAAACACAGACTGATCAAAGTGGACTCCCAGGAGCTGGGGCGCACCAAGATCCTCCTCAGCACTGTCTCTTTAGAGGACCAGCAAGAGCCTGTAAGAGCCTTCAGATTCTCAGCGCGTGTGTGTGTGTGTGTGTGTGTGTGTGTGTGTGTGTGTGTGTGTGTGTGTGTGTGTGTGTGTGTGTGTGTGTGTGTGTGTGTGTGTAAGCAAAAAGCGGGTGATGACAAATTCAGTTTTTTATTTTTTATGAGGAAGTGAGAGGGAGGCACGAAGGGAAGGCAAGTAAGTGATGAAGGATAGAAAAAACACTCTCCTACTTCTCATCCCATTTCCATCACCGTGACAGCTTTATTGATCAGAATCCATAAGCAAGTGACTAGTAATGTGTGTCTCAAATATGCATTGTTTACATAAATCACATTACATCCCAAGCGCCACATAAATTCGCTACCTTAGATGGAAGAAAGAATTATTGATGGCTCGAGCGGACCATTGAGTCGGAGAGGGTCACAGTCCCTTGAGTTTATGTCCTTTCATAAATAATAAATGAGGTTTAGTTTTCCAAGCCGAGAGAGACCCCCGCATGGGCACATGTGAGGGGCCATATCCAGTACGGGGTACGATGATATGCCAAGGGCCACGGGGAGGTATGATTTATACCGCGGGGCTGTCGGTGTCATCAGGACTGCAGTGCTTTTCCGGCCATGTACTGTGCATGTCGTGCTGTAGAGAACATACGCGGCTACTGCGAAGAACAAAGGCAAACAGATGTTGAGACCGAGCGACTGGAGCGGAAGCAAAGGTTTTTTTACAAGGAAATGGTCCTCACGTTGATTCAGCTCACATATGTTGAGTAAGTTAAGGAGTATTTGAGGGTTTTCATAGCTGCAGTTAAATCCATGACTCGGCTCGTGGAAAATGCTACAAGTGCGAAAGTCCTGAAGTGGATTGAAGTAATAGTCTTAACTCCAGTCGATAGCCCCCCCCCCCACCCCGCTCCCCTCCTGCTCTCATTAATTTCCCAGGGTCTGTGGGAACAACTGCACTCTAATTTACATTGCAGATTCCTGTGCATCGATAGATAACCTGTTACAGAATCAACATGGGATTAAAATGTAATTTAGCGAGGGCGCGTGCACGTCTAGCAGGAATTTAGGAGGCGAGCCTTTGCGACAGCGATTCCCTTTGTCAGAGAGAAAGAGATGGGAGGAGAGCCCTTTGCCAAAATGTGTATGTGTTTATAGGTATATGCACATGCATGTGTGTGTGTGTGTGTGTTTGTGACCATATGGCTGCCCGTGTAGCTGTCAGTGTGCCAGCTGATCACTGTTTTCCTCCTGTGCAACCAGCACCCTCTTTACACTCTGTGTTCTCTTCCCACAGCAAAAAAAAAACACATGATCCTCAGACAGGACGGTTTCTTGCTGCATTGCATGTAAATATAGCAACGAACATGCAATACAGTCCCTTCTTCAAGGGTTTTAAGAGGGAACTACATTGTATAGCTGCTATAGCTTTGGTATGGTTTTGCGATGTCGCACACTAAAGATGCAAATTAGTGACTTGATGATACCGAAAGCGTTTTGTCTGTAACCAAACATATAGTTAACGCTCCATTCAGGGAGGATGTGATTGCTTTGTTAAGAGTGTTGCGCTGCTCTCTCCATCTTTGGTCTTGATGAGCTATTGTCTAGGATGCTTTAATTCAAGTGTTTTAAAAGTGTGATTGAATGACAGCTTTTATAAAACGCTGGCTGAAAGTCAGAAATCTGTGATTTGAATTCGGTGTCTGCAAAACATTAGAAATTGGTTTGCATTTATTGCATGAATGTCAATGGTGACGTTTTGTTCCAACAAGGACAAGTTAATGTTCTGTAACCAAACCCATTCCTCTTCATCAGTCGTGTGTTTTGTCCTTTAGGTGGTGCCGTCTGCTCCATTGGCAGGCGACACAGATTATTCTGACCCGTTCGACGCTCGCATGGACCACAGGCCAGAGCCAGATCTCAGACCTGTTCCCTGTGAGAACAACGGCTACATGGAGCCGTATGAGGCCCAGAGGGTCATAACCGGTCAGTGCACTCATCAGTCAGTGTCTTATCAGTATTATAATGTTTCAGTGACCCACACTGTTATCATAGAGGCACGGTGTTTTAGTTCCATTCCCTCTCCTGCTTCCTTTTTGTATTATAGTTCTCTCTGCTAATTATCTCCACATGTCGTAAACCCATCCAATAATTAATTGCTTAATTAATCAGAATTGCCTTCATAATATGAGAGTAAGGGAACATCCTGAAGGGTTAAATTCACACTTCTTACCTGACATAAAACCCAGTCTGCTGTTATATTGCTTTTCAGGCGCACCATCTCGTATAACTGGCATGAAGTGTCGTCATTGATCTTAAATCTGTCAGCAATTTCTTTTTGATGAACAACCCTGAGATGATCAATGACTTCTTCAGTCTTTATCGCCCTTCCTTTTTTTATTTTTTTATAGTGAAGTGTTTCTGCAGTTGCAGAATACTGCATCCACATTTCCATATTGTCTTTTGTTGTAGGATCACTGGTGTTAAATGCAGTATTGCTCAGTAATTCCAGTTTAATGACTCAATGTGTTGGTAGACAGTTCTACATTAGTTGGACCTGTCCACTCCACCGTGCTTTTAGCCCGTCACACGCTCTCAGCCTCGTGAAACATCCCTTCAGAGGCGTCTAGTATCCCGTCTCAGACCCTCCCTCATCCCTTGTGAGGTTCTCCCACATCATCTAGCTCACATCTATTGTTTTCCATTTGTCTCTCCTCCCATAACATCTCTGTCTGCCCCTTTCCCTCGCACTCTCTCTGCTCTGTCCCAGCGATTTAGTGTTAAAGCCCCCCCCCCCCCCCCCCCTTCCTCCATTCTCTCACTTCATCTGGAGGGCTCTCCCCGGCCCTGAGGGGAGTCTGGCTTTCCCTCTAAATCTGTCCTGTAGCAAAAACTATGTCCGGTCCTCTGTCTGTTGTCACTTTCTGCTGGCTTTTTTTGGTGGTCAAATGAAGTTCATCGGGCTTCAGTTGCCTAATTGAGAAACCTCGAACAAAATCTTTTCTCGTTGCAGCTGGGGAGATTAGATTCCGAGCTGTGATTGCAGAGCGTTTGGCAAAGCGTTGTCTGTCTCAGCGCTTTCATTGACTTTGAATTGAGCCCGTCACTCCAGGGCTGTCTGTCTGCCTGCTTTTGTCTGTCTGTCTCTGTCTGCTGTTGCTCATCAAAAAACACAGCAGAGCGGCAAAGACCGACTCGAGATCGGGATAGTAATTATCTCTCACAAAGACTGTTCTCAAAAGACACCTGTCTGCTTTTTTGACTGTACATTTAGAGGGGAAAAAAACATCTCCAGTGCTTATAGTTTAGTTCACGGTGTCTGTTTCCAGCTCTGACATTCATCTGTATGCCTAAACACTTCCTGTCGTCATTCTCCTCAGTATTCAATCTGTTTCACCTTTCTGTCTTTCTGCCCCCCACCCTTCCTGTGTTTTTCCTCCATCATGTTTCCTATGAATTTCTCATTTTTATTTCCGCCTGTTTTTATCTCTCTGCCTTCATCTTCTCCATCTCCAGGCTGTCGCTGACACCGTGGGTTCCCAGCGCAGGTAGAGCAGCATTCAGCCCCGCTGTGCTTCTGTCTCAATGACTTAACATCAAACGCTGACAGACCTCCCCCCCCCTCACCTCCCTCCCTTGTCCTTTTCTCCCATCATCCTCCCCTCCCCTTCCTCACTGCTTCCTTTTTACTCTTCCCTCTCCTCCTGTTCCTCGCCCCCACCGCCTCCTCTATCCCTCCTCCCTCGCCTTGCTCCTCCTCCTCTCTCCGTTTCCCCTCCACCCTCTTTTTCACAACCTCGGGGCCTTTCCCCGAGCCCTCCACTTTGTCGCCATGGTGACTACAGGGCCGCTCCAATAGCGGTGTCTTGTCGTGTGAAGGTTAAAGTTTTTCCTTGCCTTTCACCAGGGGACTCTTCTGTTTAGTCCTGTTCCCTTCTCATGTGAGTGCACCTCCTTTGCGAGGCTGCCGGCTGTGTGCACAAAAGATGCCAACTCCTTCTTTTTCCCCCTCATTTTTTCCTCTTCTGTACCACCTGTATTTTTTTTAAAGGGTACATTTTTGAGGTCAACATATCAAAGCGCCATCGCTGCTGCAGCCTAGAGGCTCCTTTTGATGCATTTAGAAATCAGATTTCATCCTCTTGTGTCAATAATCTTAAAGCCTTTTATCTCATGGCCATATTTGACTCCACACAACAGTTGCAGGTGCTGAGAAACATTTCCCGGTTGGAGCCCACTGAGAAAGTGATGAAAATGTTAATGAGGGAACATGGATGCTGTTGTGAGCCGTGCTAGATTGCTGCTGGGATTTCGGGTGGACGAGAGAAAGGAGGAGGAGTTTGTCTAACGTGTTGCAACTCAGCATCTAGCCCAAGGCCTTATTAAGCCCCCTATATGAGATCCTGAGCCCACGGGAAGCTGTGCAAACAACATTTTTTCTCTCTCCTCTAATTCAAGTCATGCCAGAGCTCTACAGGCTTTTTCTTTTGACTGAAGAATAATGTCACTGTTCTGTTTAGGGAACTTCATTGCTACTGGCAAATATGATTACTTAACGTTGCCTGTTTCTTGCAGACTGGTAACGCATCCAAGAAGATTTCTTTTTATTTGTGCGTACTGGCATGTGTCGGGGTATGAATCTGTGTTGTTTTGCATGTGCATCAACAGAGCTGCAGCGCGGTCCAGGAGGAGGACGGTCGCGGGGCGGAGTGCAGCTCTACGATACGCCCTATGAGGATGAGCGAGGCCAGCGCCCGGGCCTGCTGTACGGAGAACCTCAGGAGGAGAGCAAGGAGAGCAGCAGGCTGCCGCAAGACGACGAGAGACCGGCTGATGAGTATGACCAACCCTGGGAATGGAAGAAGGATCACATCTCCAAAGCTTTTGCAGGTAACTGTAAAGATTATGACAATATTCTTACAGTACAGTCAATAAATATCAGGGAGGAGAATAGTCTGGCAAAAGCCACCTAGATGTAGCGACCTTATGAAGGTTGTACAAGAGATAATCGATAAGCTGTCTTTTAATTAGAAGTTCCCTCACCTGATTGGACTGTCACTGGTCTTTGCTTGTAATTTTCAAACTGGAAAACATGGCAGCTGTTCTGAGAAATGTCAGAATTATACAGGAAATCAATTCATGAATACATTTTAGACCGTGGAGCTGCTGAATCATGCTTCATTGCATATTTAAATCGATATTCAGAGCGTCCCAGAATATAAGCTTTTAGCAAAAATGTAGGTTGTAATGTTTAGGATGGCTAAGCAGTTTGCAGGAAAAGCATTTTTAACTGAACACCCGGTTTAATGCCCCCATATTGGCAATCATCCACTGTATTGTAAAGTGTCTTTTAGCCAAACATTGAATCCCTACCACCTACTGCACAGACAATTGTACAACTCCTGGAGATTCTGGGTGTCGAGCATAAGACATATCTCAGAAAATGTGCTTTTTAAACTAGAAAAATTTTAATTATTCAGTAGAATTTGTGAAAATGGCTAAGGGCTGTTTTAAAGGTCAAAGCCAGGAGCACACAGAGAGCCATGCTGCTATCACTACATAGTGAAATGCTCGTCTACTGTCCTGACCTTTTAATGTAGAGTCTACCCCCATCACTACAGAAAACAGAGTGCTGTGACCTTCACTGTCTCAGCTCAAATAACACATATCGCTCCGCTTCTTTTACTGCATCTAAACACCTTCTGCTGACCATTGATTTATTGTTCTCTCACATATGACGGACCACAGTCACAACAACAACCTCTGAGATGATCGTTAGAGCTGTCAGCGATGTCTTGTGTATGTGTATGTATGCATGAGAGAGATACAGTAGACGACACAAAGAGAAGGTTAGCAGAGGAACGAATCCTTTATTTTCATAATCCTCATATTATCAGAAGTGTTTCTAAAATAATTGGTGCAGTGCATGATTCTTATTTTTCAGACGGTGCATGTCACATCCCAAACCTTATTACGTTCCATGTTTTGAATATAATTGGAGGAGGAGAGTGAAGTAGAAATGAGAGAAACGGAGGGGTAAAGGGAAACAGAACTGGACTGATGGGTCATTTAGGAGTGGATCAGTGTAAGGCATGCAAGGCCAAGTCGGCTTAATTGAGCTGCATCTCCAAGTCACCGAGGTCAAGGTGAAGGGATAATAAATCAACCAAGCCTCGTACGCACTCCCCTCCTTTCTCCGCTCTCCTTCCCTTCTTCCCTCCTGTGTGTGCCCCCCCCCCCCCCCTCTCTCTCTCTTCTCAGTTAATTACATGCCTGCGTGTGCATGACCAATCCAGTGCTAATAAGAGAGTCATGGTCAGCGCACCATTGTCTGAACACACACACACACACATAGACACACACACACAAAGACATTCACACCATGTTCAGGCTGTAATCGCATTAAGCAGAGGAGCAGCAAAGAGACTCCGTAACTTATTTGAGAGCGGAGGTGATTTCAAAAGGTGACGCATGACAGTTAATTTAAAAGCCAATATCAGCCCTCGCCTACTTAGCGCTCATTCCTGCTTCATCTGTCGCTTTATTCCTCCCCAGCTTTTCCTCTTTGTGCCACAATACAGCATGCGCTCCTGCAGAGCAGTGCTCAGAGTACCATTAGAGAGCGCAGTGGAGGGAAACGCTTGTGCGACTCGAGTCGTCTGACCCCTTGTTTTTTCCATTTGGAGTCAGCACTCTGAGCTGGCGTGCTGTCTGTCTGAGCAGACCAAAGCACTGGAGTGTAAACACACAAACAGTGTTTTCCATTCTCACATTTAATCCATATTCCCAGACCCACTCTGCGTTGCTAGGCACGGCCCACATGTGAGGGAGGGGAGAGATGAGAAGGACGGAGCAGAAAAAGAGAGATGGACAGAGAGGCTGTGGAGAAAGCTAGCTGGAGAGAAATGGAAAGGGACGTCCAAGGTTATGGTATGTTTGGTGGCAGCTCAATGGCTGTTTGTGGAGGCCCAGTGATGCAGAGGGGAGGGGGCCTTGAGGAGAATTAATGGTTGGGGGGGCTGTGGCGAGGTGAGGTGACGGGAGAGGAGGGGGGAGTCGGGGCCATCGTGGCAGGGTGCAATCCGTCATCTGCTAACACATCTATATATATATATATATATATATATATATATATATATATATATATATATATATATATATATGTGTATATATATATATATATATATATATATATATATATATATATATATGTGTATGTATGTATGTATGCCAACGCAGCAGCGGTGATGGGGCTGTCCCCATGGCCCTCCCTCCCTGTGGATGTGACACACTCACTCAGATAACCCGCTGCAGGGGGCAAAGGGGGGGCCTCGCAATCTGCCAGCAGCCCCTCATCATCACCTTCACACAGGCGCATGCACATGTGGATTCTCAACTAGGTTTTCCAGCTCTGATTATCAGGCCCCCTAATTCAAGGGTGAGAAGAGGTTGTGTGCATGTTGGCACAAATGAGCGTGTGGGTGTTGGGGGGGGGTAAGGAGGAGCGCTGGTGCATATTGTATGTGGATTTGCGTGCATTGCATTCATGCAAGCGCTTCTGAAGAGAATCTCTGTAATTATGATTTTCACAGCTTATCCATGCTTAAATGTAATCGCCTGGGTGAGTATTGCATTCTACGGCTATTTTTCAAATGGTATCAGAAATAAGCTTGCCTCCAAAGCATTTTTATTTATTTTCCAGTGTCCACTTCAGCTGTGTGAGTGTGTAACTAGCAGTGCCTGAGGGGTCGGACTGCTCTCAGTTCGGTGGGTTTTAATTGCAACGTTGGAAAGCTGTCATCAGTCACCACCATCCAACTCAAATTACAGCGGTCATTAATTCTTGGAAGTCAATAGACAGTCCAGTGGAGAGTGATTGGCTCCGCAACCATTCGGCACCAATTAGTGCGCTAATGAAAGGCACAATCTAATTGTCTCTCTGATGGAAACAACTAATGAACAGATGAATGTATGTTTCAGGTGTTTCATGTTTGTAAGTTTTATAGTCCAGTGAAGGAGATTTGAGCCGTTGGATGGAGATGATGGCTGTCAAAAGATGGAGGAGTGTGAGCGTGATTAGAGAGTCGCAAATCAGCTGGAAATCTGGATGAGGACGGATGAATGAATAACATTTCCACCCCTAGAAATTACTATCATGGTGCCATTGAGAAAAGCACTTATCCTCCACTTGTTCCAGTGCAGCTGCTCATTAGGCAACAGCAAAAGACAGGGGCTGTTGCAGGGAAGCTCCCCAGTATGAATGTGTGTCATAAAAGCAAAAGGCTTGTGTTTTTCTTTTAAATTGGTTCAGACAAACTGTTTGCAGCACAAAAACACGTTAAAGTGGGTATCCTTGTCATCCTATAGTATTTTTCCGTTTCTGTGGCAATTTGTTTGATACATTGTAATTGATTTAATCTAAACAATGAAACCGCCATTTAGTCTTTAGCCATGCTAGCAGCACTGCTATAGGGATAGCGATGTCTGTTGGTAGGATGTCTCAAAAAATTTCTGGATGGATTGCCAGACAGACATTCATGGTGCCCAGAGGATGAATCCTACTGGCTTTGGGGATCCCCTGACTTTTCATTTAGTGCCTCCATGACGTTGCCATTTGTGGTTTTGAGTAAAATGTTCTGACAACTATTTGATGGCATGGAATTTGGAACAGACATGCATGTCCCCATCAGGATTTTGCCTTTTTAAGTTTCCTTAAGAAATACAGCCGTTCATGAGCTTTCTTCACCAGGATGGAGATGTGTGACGACCAAGTCAGGTTGTTTGTGATGCTGGTTCCAATTGCAATCAGCCTCAGTTGACCTTTATGTTTAGGGCTAGTGGGCAAATGTTGGCATGCTAAACTAAGATGCTGAACATGGTAAAAGTTTAGTGTACTTAAGATCAGCATCCAGAACATTAGATTGCTTTATCCATTCTTGTGTGAATAGTATTTTTGGCTAGATGCTGAAGGGTGCTTTAAAGTGATACGGAAGGTTGGTTTAGCAAACCTTGCAAAGACACCTTGACGGATGGTCTGCATCTGTGTGTGTTGTGCCTGGTTGTCGAGGTACATGTGCTCTGACAGGACAGAACAAGGTTCTCTGGGCTGTTCTACATGTGTGTATGTCCCTGTGGGGGCCTTGGAATGTATTTTTGTGTGTGTGTGCATGCAGACAAACGTGAGCGCACAAAAAAAAAAAGATTTCCATTTCCATCTGACCAGCCTCTTCATCAATTTACCGTTAAAGTGAAAGGACTCTTGTCGCTTCCTCTGTTCCTTTACTCTTGCTCCCTTTTTCTCTTTGTCACGTTTCCTCTCACCTGCCCCTTCCTTCTCCCCATTGTTGCATTTCTTTCTCCTTCAGCGTGAACCTTCACTGACATTAATGAAAAGGCTTGTCCTTCGTGATTCACTCTCGCCGCCCAATGTGAGAGACGGGTGGAGAGGTGATGGAAGTAGAGTAGGGCAAGAGACGAGAGGAGCGAGGGAATATCGAAAGGGAGATAATGCCCCACTTAGAGGAAGAAAGGTGAAAGCGCTGCGACGAGGAAAGAGGGATGGATTTAATGAATGCCTGGAAAATGAATACACAGACAAGACTGTCAAGAAATGTGTGATGCTTGAAATTCAAATCTAAATGGTGTGGATGCATATTATTAAAAGGAAACTTGTATGAATTCCTCTTCTTCTTCACTGGCATAAGGTGTTAATTGTCTGTCTGGGGACCATTTTGCCCAGCAGAAGGTCTTTGTGTGCGGAGAAAAGATGTGATGCAAGGGCTGTTTGGAAAAACAGATGTCTTCATTAATGGACCTAATGAAGCTGTTCCATTGTCTTTGTCTGTTCCTCCTTTATTACATGGACACAGAAAACAGCTGGTGTGCTTGAAAAGTCAGTAATCTGTCACTCAAGGCGATGTGTCCTGTGTGCAACACAGAAAGGTCTGGTCATTCCCTCCCCCTCACATCATTTCGGGTAATTGCTAGCAGGTAGTAGAGGCACCAGCGCTTGTGGGATTTTGGCAGACCAACGATTACTGAATTGCTGTAGCCTGTTTCTTCAGCTGGGTTAAGATGGGAAACCGAACTGATGGGGAAAAAACACTCCTTTTGTTTAAGCATAATGAATACAGTGGAGTAAATATTAAGCACAAATAATGAACCTAGGCTGTGAGCGCTGATGAGAGTGTGCCTTTTGTCCGTAAACCATTAGTGCATCTCATTGTCTTGTAATAGCCCGCTATCTATGAGAGATCCACAGGTTCCCATTAGAAGTGAATGGAAGCCAGATGTTCCCTTCTAGTGAATGAGTGACATGTCGTGATTGTGTGTGTGTGTGTGAGTGTGTGTGTGTGTGAGAGAGAGAGAGCTTGGTATTCAGCCTTTTGTTATCAGTGAGGAGTTGAGGCAAGGTTTGTGTGTGTTTGTGTGTATGTTCAGCCTTTTGCAGTAGAGAGAGCGGCCAATTCTCCCGGATAAAAAAAAAAAAAAAAAGACACTAGTCCCAGTTATCATGGTGGAGCCTGCAGGTTTAGGAGGGGTTACGTGGGTTACCCTAAATCTAGCCTTGCATATCCAGACCTATCTCCACACTGCCAGCGCTGGAGAACAGGTCTGACTGAACCATAGACTGTATGAGAAGTTGACATTGTCTCCGTAACAACACTCTTCGGTTTGTGGACTACAGTTTTGATACCTCGAGTTCGGCATTTTGACCGTCGACATCTTGATTTCTTTTGCAACCAGACGTGACACAAGAGGGTGGAGCTAAGTGCAACTGAATGCTGAACTAGACATTTTTTGACTACTAAAATGTTAAAATTAACTTTCACGTTCTGAAAACACACTGGGAAAGGGTTTACGTTGTACTACGAAAAACAAATCCGACTCTCAGAGCGGACATCGCCGTGGTCGCGACGTGTCAGCTGTAGCCACACCGTGAAGCAGATATTACACAGCATGAGCCACAGACACACACATCTGTTATGGGTCTGATTATTTCAGTCGTTTGTTTCATTTAGTTTTGTTTATTGGTCACTTTTACATTTTTGTGATTATTATTTTGATATTTGAGAAGTATTATTTTATTTATTACACTATATTTATCCCTGTACCAGGGAGCAGTGGGCTGCCCATGGGGGAGCCGCTAGGGGGACAGTGTCTTGCTCAACGACACTACGACTCAGCTCACGTCAAGCCAAGGATCGAAGGATCGAACTGCCGACCCTCCGGTTCCCAGACAACCCTCTTAGCCTAGTGAGCTAGTCACCCCCAAGACTAGCAGAGCAGGTACCGGGGATTGAACCGACGACCCTCTGATTGAAAGGCAGCCCTGCTCTCCACTTAGCCACGGACACCAGTTACACCAGTAGTCTATTAAAGGTGGAGTCAGCAATTCTTGATTGTTGATATTTGTGCCAAACAAATACTGTAAATAGATTTTGTATTGTATTGCCTTTCTCTTTATACATACTTGACCTTTCCCCTGTTGCTGATTGGCTGGAACATTGTTGTTGTGTGGCTCGGTCCGAGCCACTTAGTTTGTTGCCTATTTACAGAGCCGGGGTTGTGTACACCACCTTTTTCCCCTTCACACACAGAATGGTCAGCTAGCAGACTGTGAGGAGATATGCGCTGACTTTGACAAAATCGCTGACTGCACCTTTTTAAGGTTTTTATCATGGATTTAAGGATCCAGTCATCTACTGGATTTCATTCTACTTATCCAATCAGGCTGTGATTTAACATTGAATGTTGTTATGACAAGAGAACTTCCAATACCCAAACCCCCAAGAATGGTTTTGAAACTCAGGTGGTTGAGTGATCGGTCTTACAATTTATTGTGAGATGGCCAAGATAAACGAAATAGATGGCAGAAATAAATGTATTGTTTGAAATATCCATGTCAAAAGCCAAAAAAAGCAATTGGGATAAGCCAGGGGAAACAATTGAAATCATCTCACCTCATACTTTTTGGCAAAGCGAAATAAAACTTTCAAGGTACAATATTCAAGAACACGAAACGGAATGTTTCCTTAAGAGGAACAACAGCCATCTAAAAGCCAAAGAAAAGGAATCTTGATGGAATTTCCCTCTCCGTCTGTGTAACACCACCACCCGAGCTTATCTGTCACTCAGATGGCTGAGCACATTTCTGATCTGTAATAAATTGTCTCGGCTGTCTCTATTTTCTCTCTCTCTCCCTTCTTGTTACCCTTCACTTGCTATTGTGTGCTTCTCATTTACACCCTTCTATCTTTCCAATAGGTGACTCTCAGTTTTGTTTGAAAATTAGAGGTGTGAAACGTGATGTGGTGGCGAGCGGACAAGGCAGCAGTGTGTGGCAGCGCTGGTTGTTTCGAGGTGTCAGGTGTGTGTGTGTGTGTGTGTGTGTGTGTGTGTGTGTGTGTGTGTGCGTGCATGTCTGCTATTGAGGGGTGCCAGGCCACACTTTAATCCTGGCTTCAGCGGAGGTGCGGGCTGCTCCAGATGGGGCCATTGTACTGCGCCATGCATCAATAATTCACGGAGAGCTGGAGAAAGTGGCGGAGTGTGTCTGCCTGCTCAATAATTAACCAGGGAGGGAGAGGGGCATGTATGTACAGCTTGGGTCTCTCTCCAAACGCCCATTCAAATGGCCTTTGATGTCGCCGGCCTGGGGGGTCTTTGGATTTGTCGGCTCATTAAGACGTCACCCCACTTTTCCTTTTATTTGTTTTGTAATCCGTTTTCGCTGTGAGCAGGAGCCGAATGTACGGTGTGGAACTGGCAAATCGCATAATGTGTGTGTGTGTGTGTGTGTGTGTGTGTGTGTGTGTGTGTGTGTGTGTGTGTAAGGCTGCAGTAATGACTGTTAAAGTATATGGTTGCCTGCCATGGTAGATAATGAGCTATTTTCAGTTTTGTGAACCTTCTGCTGCTCTCCTTCTGTTGGTAGGGCAGTGAATGGAGCATTATTCTGCCCCCGCGCTCCGCTGTTCCTCTGTCTCACTGCTCTGTGGGTTGCAGTGCACATAAAGTCACCTTTAGTTTTCATTGCATCTACTGCTACGAGACAGTTTCTTAAAGTAGATTTGTTCAAATGACTATAAATAATGCAGCCTCTGACTTCTCATGTCCTCTCTGGTTTTATCTTCTTTGCCTTCTTCAGTCTTTCCACACATGTTAAAAATTATGTAAATAAAGGGTTTAAAGATGTTTTTTTCTACAAGCGTGATGAAGCAAATAGACAGTTTATTCCTTTTCTTCATGACAGGAGGTATAGTTAATTACTCACCACATCTCATGTAATCACACATGCACCCTCTCAACAGGGCTTCCCCATCTTCCACCTCTTCCACATCTCACTTCTTGCTCACTCTCTCCTCCTCACATTGAAATCTTGCACCTGATTTCTGTCTTGCGTCTTTAATCACCACCACTTCTCTCACATATCCTCCCTTAGTTAACTTTGTTCGAGCCCATCTGCTGTTTTCTCACTCTGTCGCTCCCTTTTTTCTCTCGCCTCCTCCCCGCTCCCCTTCCCTCTATTAGAAATGAGGGACTTGTCGGAGTTGCCTTGGCCCGCCCCGGTGGGTCAGCTGGAGGAGGAGCCCCCAGTCAGAGAGCCAGGTGACCACCCACCCTGAACACAACCCTCCCCCCTCCCCCCTCCCCCTTTACTGCCGCCCTTTAGTCACCGCCAACACACGCGTATGCAGTCACCCTGACCTTCATGACCCAGCTGTTGTCCTACACCCCCCCCCCTGTGGCCTGCATCTGCACCACCTTGCCTTTTGTCCCTGCCTGCTGCATTTGTTGTGTTGTCAGTTCTTTGGGGGGGGTTTAAAGCTCTCTCTTCTTAAATTACCACATTCTCCTCTTGCATCAACCACGCATGGAAAGCTCCCACTAAATTAAGATGTCTGCCTTGTTCATTTTAAGGTACTTCGAAGTGCTACGGTACACTTAATGTTTAATTACAAGTTCTGTAGATTGAATTTCACCAAAATCAGGCGCAGAAGGGGTAAATAACACTTTGGTCTGTACACGTAATTTGCTCCAGAGTAGAATCAGTATCGTCAACATCAAGTAATCTGCAGCGTAGTGAAAGACTTGCAACAGAGCCAAGCAGGGAAGACGCCAACTTCCTGTCTCTTATCTGCCCTCTGTGACTCATAAAAATGTTGATGACGGTAATTGTGATGATGCTGATAGTTTTGCAGTCTGTCAGGTCGGGACCTGCTGTCCTATACTTTGACCCATCCACGAGAGGGCTCTCGGCTGCATGCGTGGTTTCGCAATAGCCGGATGTCTGGTGTTTACCCAAATCTGGCTGTGAGGTTTAATCCCTTTTGATCATAGCACTGTGTAAATACTCTGACTCATTTTTTCTGTCCCCGTCTGCCAACAGTGCAGTTTGATGGCGCAGAGTGGGACCGCTCCTCGTCACCCACAGATCGGTTGCGTCCGCCGGGGCCCAGGTCCAGCCCGCTGGCAGGAGGGGGGATGAAGTTTCGAATGCCGCAGGAAGGCCTCACCATGGTGGGGGAGAGAGTGGACCCTACTCTGCCTCTGGAGAAGCAGGTGTATGTATGCAGTCTTCTGTTAAACCCACAGCAGCTACATTAACACTTGAATGTGTCTGAGTGTATACAGTATATACGCCACACACTCCAATTAAGGGTTAATCAAGTTAATCAGAGGCTTTTGATAGTTAATGATTGAGTGTCTCTGTTGTCATACATTTAATTACCTTGAATATTGTACAGGATGAAGAAAGAAAAATAGCAGTAATAGTACTGATCATACAGTTCACATCGGCTGCAAATTGTTAGACATGTGGCAGTCCAAGTACTGTAAGGAATAAGACACAGAAACATAAGATTAAACCAGGCATGTTGTCTGGAGCATTATTCTAAGTTCAGATGTTGCATCAAACAAATATAAATTATGCAATTATTTGTGCATGTAAACGCAATTAGCATAAACTATTAATCTCTGCAGGCTGTAAGTGTCTCTGCATGGATGCCATGCTCATACATTATCATACATTCTTATTTGACTGATTTTTTTATATTTCAGGAAGAAAGGGGTTGTACACAAATAAATGAAAAACTAAATTTTATTGCACCGCTTTGATCTATTAAGGGCACGGACACATTCAAAAGAAGCAGTTATGTGTTTAGGCTAAGCAGCAGCGGTGAGAGCTTACAGAACTGCGAAAGGTTAGAATGAGAACTAATTAAGTCAGAACATTAAAAGGAAGCATTTACTTTGGTCTTGTAATTTCAGACATCATTGGTGTAATTCATGTGCTCTTTCTGTGCACATAAAAGGCCGTTTTACTAATGAAATCCAAGCACATGACACCCCTTAAGCACACAAGCACAAGCGCGCACACACACACACACACACACACGACGCACACAGTGTTGTGCTCACAAACAGATACATGTGCACAGATTCACTTAAGGATGGCAGTTGATTATTATGCCCCATTACTCCCTGATGATCTCTTAGAGGCTGTTTTGAGCTTTGAGTTTCCTTTAGATCTGCTTTAAACAGAAACGGCATCAGTGTCGACCTGTAGCGTTCAGTACACCTCACCAAGTCATGTCGAAGAAAATCTCATTAATATTTTCACTGCAGGAATATAATTATGTTGCTTACCGGCTGTGTTTATCCCAAACAGTTCTGTATATTATTATAGCATTTTTTTTTGTTATGAATGTGTTTACAGCTACACTATTGGAAAGGCTCTATGCATGACAATTTCAGTCTGTCTGTCAGTTGGTTGGTTGGCTCACAACTTTGGTCCGGACTGAAATATCTTTACAATTACTGGATAAATTGCCATATTTTGTACAGATATTCCTGGTCCCCAGAGGCGATTCCCTTATTTTTCCTTTAGCGCCACCACAAGGTTGGCATTTGTAGTTTTTCGTGAAATTTCCAAAACTATGGAAGAGATTTGTAGTTACCTTGGTGATCCCTCAACTTTTCATGTAGCGGCAAAAACAATGCCATTTCTGGCACAGCTGTACTTTGTTTTTAGTGTGAATTAGCAAATGTTAGCATGCTTACATGCTAAGTTAAGATGGTGAACGTGGTAAACACCTGCTGCTTAGCATTTGCATGTTAGCATTGTCACTGTGAGCATGTTAGCATACTGTTGTGAGCATTTAGCTGCTGCAAGCTTCAAAGAGACGCTAGCATGGTTGTAGACTCTGTGTCTTGTTAGAAGTGTTGTTTGATTATAACGTTGAAGACCATGTGCTGAAGGACAGACAGTTAGCAGTGTGTGTCAGCGCAGATGCGAGAACACTCTCCACCATGGTGTTACCACTGGAACTGAAAATGTACTGCTGTGAAAAATGAGACTAGAGAAGCTGTTTCTTTATTATTCATTTTTTACCCTAAAAGTGTTGAAAATGAATTTCTAGAAACATTCATACTACTAATAATTACCTCTCACTTGATTATCAACTTTTGGATTCAAATCGATAAAATAACAACTACAGAGTTTCTATGCCAGTGTAGACATCCAGCAGCAAAAGGTGTAAAAATATGTGTTGCAATCACGCTTAATGTTAGCACCTTTTTCCATATCTAACTGTGTGTGTGTGTGTGTGTGTGTGTGTGTGTGTGTGTGTGTGTGTGTGTGTGTGTGTGTGTGTGTGTGTGTGTGTGTTGGCCATCAGATGGTACCACGGTTCGCTGTCGCGTTCGGAGGCAGAGTCGCTGCTAACGCTGTGTAAAGAATGTAGCTACCTGGTGAGGAACAGTCAGACCAACCGCACTGACTACACTCTGTCCCTACGGTAAGACACACACACACACACACACACACACACACACACACACACACACACACACACACACACACTGACTGACCTACCACAACAAGCTAAGCAAACACCTGTGCACCTTCAGTATTGTTCTCCAATAAACAGTGTTACAATTTAATTGCAAATTAAAAAGAAATTCTGCCTTGCTACTGAGAAGTCTGTGTGTGTGTGTGTGTGTGAAGCCACCTGAGCTACCGATCTCATATCGCAGTCTCCACACCTCTCCATCTGTCTCCCCCTCCTCTGTCTCCCTCCCTCCCTTCCACCATCACCCCCACTCAAGAACACTGCCGCACCGATTCCTCTCTCGATACTCATTTGCAGGGCACAATACTGCTTATCTGGTCAAATCTCTCCCTTGTAATTACTGTCGTGATCCATCGTCCCTCTGTCCTCACCCCATCCTTGGCCCCTCTCTGGGGCCTTCCTATGTGGCCCCAGCGGTCCGTCTAAGTGGTAATCAGGCAGGTAGAGCACACTTGAGTGCACACATCATCCTCACGTAATCACTAATGAATATGAATTGCCTTCTGTGGGCCACA
This sequence comes from Cebidichthys violaceus, assembly GCF_023349555.1. NCBI lineage: Eukaryota > Metazoa > Chordata > Actinopteri > Perciformes > Stichaeidae > Cebidichthys > Cebidichthys violaceus. The sequence continues at coordinate 26,891 of NW_027176579.1, forward strand.
CAAGAAGGGAATCTGGGAGGGAAGGGAGGGGGGGTGACATATAAACAAGCTTATGCATTACTCATTTACATGAGTAGATTCGGTTTGACAAGCGCACACACATGCACACTTGCCCAAGCAAGAAGGTCACTACTGGCAATGGTTTCCCAGCTGGCGCATGTGAGGTTTGGAAGTAGTGAATTCTTATGAAATGGCAAAATCTGTTATTTTGCTTGGTTAGAATGTGGGACTGCCCTTCATTGCCCAATCTGTAAAGACTCGAAGCCGCTTAGATCTCTAATCGGCTTAAAGGGAACCTTTGGTTTCATACAGCCTTTATTGTCTTAGTTTTGGCCATCTAACCAGTAATAATAGTTCATCGCTGATATCGAGGAACAGAACAACACCAAAAAGAAGTCAGAAGTGAACAAGAGCAATCTGATGATCATACAGGTTTTAAACAAAGCTCCTGATCAGCTAAATTAATTTGGAAGAGAGGACGGTTTAAAAAAAAAAAGCAAAAATAAACACTAAAATATTACCCAAACTCATATGTAGTCATAACTCCATCACACTTTCAAGACATTGACCTACTTTCACTTTCCTTACATTCCACTGTCTGACACAATCTAGCCCTTGTCCTCCATGTCTGTAGTCTGCACATGCCGAGGGACTAAAATACCCGTGAGTGTTATCTTGTGTCGGGTATTTTGCATCGGGGCCATTTACTGGAACGTATACTTGAGTGCCCTTGCATTCTGTTTGTCTTGTATGCCTGGATAGAAGACTGTAAACTTGTGTATTTCTCAAGAAAAATGTGCAGAAGTTATTTTTTTGTACCAATTGTTATTGTCTTTCGAACATCTAGCAAAGCCTTTCAGCCAGATGAGTGAAGTACACTGTAATCCTTTGGGTTTTACCTCCAAACACAGCACTTCAGAGATTATGGTTACAAACCAATGCCTTGTTTGTTTGATCCTCAGACATCGGCAAATACTTTGGTGGGTACTATGTTATCATGGCAGATAGAAACAGCAAGCAAAACTACTGTATTAAGGCCCAAGTTGTAATAAATTGAAATGTAGCTTTTATGTCTCCACTCAGTCATGTCTGTGTCTAGACTGGAAAGAAACAGTAGGTTGGTCTTTATCAGGGTGTTGGGACTGGTTTGCTGGTGGTTTGCTGACGCTACCTTTGCGATGTCAATGCACCCTACAGCAAGGACAGCTTGTGTAACATCAACAGCTAAACTATGTGAAATAATGCAGCAAGCCTTGGAAAAAGTGAACCTCCCCTACTGTAAGACTTGATAGTAACGTGGACAACGAGAGGAATGATGGTTGTTCACTGGAGACGAGATGAAGACCCACTCCGAAGTGAGTCAGCACTGAAACAGACAGGCCTGCCAGAATTAAACCTACATGAATATTTATGGAGGAGCTCTCATACGCTTTAATGTATCATGAGGTACATAGAGTCCGCAAAACAAACAGGACCGGATGAAAGCGTGCTGTCAACTCCGAGCGCTGAGTGATGAAGCATCTGGCTCTCGGTGCTCTTGAGGCCAGTGGAACAAATCATAAACTGCTTGTTGTTTGGCTGTTTGTAGTCACAGCGAGTGTTTTTTGGGGGTTTAACTTCTCTATAAAATGTAATTTGGTTGACTAGAACAATGACAATTATAGTGACCGACTTCAACCCTCCTCTTTCTCTCTGCTTCTATAATTAGACATATATCATGACTGGCTGGCTCTTAAAGGGGAAGTCCTGTCGTGGCTGAATATCACTTAAAGGGAGGAAGCCAGTGTGGTTCTCTCGGCTGAGCCACTTTCACAGTCCAGCGTTCGTCTTTCTCACTCTGGCTTTTGTCTTTCCCACCATGTGCTGTTACACCACTCGTTCATCCATCGTAATGTCCCGTCCTTCCTAATTTGTGACATGGTGTTAAATCTTGGTTGGAATCATGTCCTCCAGAAAAGAAAAAAAAAAGAAGTGAACATAAATCCGGGCTGTCATTTCCACCGTGTCATTATGTGACAAAATGTGTGGAAGGCTGACGTTTTATGTGCCCCACATTTCATGTCATCCCTCTCCTACACTCCTCTCTCACTTTCATGTATCCATCTCTCCCACTCTCTTTCCTCTGTTGTCTCCTTCCATTATAAAGCCTTTCTTCCTGTTTTCTCCCCACAGGAGCTGCCAGGGTTTCATGCACATGAAGTTCACCCAGTATAAAGACGGCAAGTACGTGCTGGGACAGAACAGCCCTCCCTTTGAGACCATCCCAGAAGTCATCCACTTCTACACCACGCACAAACTCCCGATCCGAGGCGCCGAGCATCTGTCTTTGCTGTTCCCCGTTCTGGTGCAGACACTCTGACGCTCCTCCTGGACCTCCGGGCCGTCTTTGTGATCGGACACGTGAAGCTTGAATGTCTGACGGGATCTTCCCAGCGGAGTGCCCGTTCTCTCTTCTTGCTGGACTGGAACTACAAGAAGAGAGAACCGGACTACTTTTGATGATTCAACACGGCGTGGGCTAATGCCCTCACCCACCACTGCTGTTGTACTTGTGCCAAGTTTCTCTAACATCCAGGGGATCGATTCACATGAAATGCAATACCTGAACTTTAAGCAGCCTTTGCTGTAACTTCTCTCTTTCTCTCATATTTCCTTACTGAACTGAACTTTATTACACGTCTTTCACAGCTGACTGAAATGCAGGAGAAGTTAGCAGAGCTGGAGCTGGGAGAAAGTCTGTATATTCTGAATGTACTGATGCCCCAGTTTATGGGAAATTTAGATTTAATTACTGCTGTTCCACAAAAAAACACCTCATTGACACTGGTAAAAAAACTATTGCTGATGTTTCATGTTTATATGAATCAATAGATTAAATTGTACTGCATAAGATGAGAAAACCTTTTCATCCTCGGGCTTAGGAGACCCTGTCGTAAATGTTGGCAAATTACATTTTCCATGAAAAAAAAGAAGCTATTTTCAAAGATATAAGGTTTTTACCAACAGCAGTTATATTTCGGATGCTTTTCCAGACAAAGCCGCACCTGCTAGTCTTCACCCAGTCTGTTCTGCACTGTCATGCTGCTGTACGTTGAGGATTTGCTCGACACATCTCCATGTTACTTGCTGTTAGTTGCTCCTGAGCAACAGAGACGCTGTGTTGTATTGGTACTTGTGTTGACCTCGCTGACCTGGATCGCTTGTCGTTTGCTTGCGTTGCGTTTGTTAAACAATGCTGGGTTTGTAAAAAAAAAAAAGGCAACCTGTCACTGCTGTCATTGTCTTCTCACTGACTTAAAGTTAAGCTTGTAAGCTGAGCTGTAGGCTGAAGCAAAGAGATGCAGGAAACACCGAACACACTTAAACCAACTCTCAAACTTTGTGACTGTCGGCCGCTCTCACACTTTCTACACATTTGAGTGCAGATTTTTCTGCTCGTTGGTGAGTTGTATTTGAGTTAAACGCTTGCCATCTGGAATGGGTTCCCATGTCTGCTGCCTGGTTGCAGCATTGTGTGGCAAACACGGATTTTAGAGGAGCGCCAACTTCCACCAAACACTTTCTGAACATTGGAAATGACAAATGGAAAAAATATTTGAATCATTTCTTCTTAATCCAAAATTTACTGGGTTGTATTAGTTATTATTATTATTATTATTATTATGGCCAGTTTCTGTCACTAATAAAAAGATGATGGGATGTATAATTTACCCGCTGTGTTGAAGCATCTCATCTGTATGCACAGTGTTGATTCTACATGTAGATCTTTATGTAGATCAGTGGTTCCCAACCTGGGGGCTGGGACCCCCCCAGCAGGGGTTCGGAGATGATTTGTCTGGAAAACAAAATTCTGCTACACACAATCATGTTTATCTTCAGACTGGTGTAAGGAAATACTGTGTATTTTTTTTCCACCTCTTTACGCCTCAAAAAATCTAATCAAAAGCAATTTGAGAAAGGAAAATCTTTTCTTTTTTTTTTTTTGGTGTTTGATTCTAAAAGAAAAGACTTCCAAAATATTCACGTTTTTTATGCAATACACTCATTAGACTCACCAAGAAAGAAGGAAGAGAGGCACAAAGGACTTGGCAAGATCGCGTGCTCCACACACTCAAATGCACGCATTTGCTTTCCCTCATCCACTGACAGCAGGGTTGGGAGGGAGAGGGTGAGGACTGGGGGGGTGAGGTGTGGCTGAGGAGGGGTGAGGCAGCCCTCATTATTTGGGCTGCGCTGCAGTGAAAAGCACTGGGATTGCTTTCATTACTGAGCCAAATGAAATAGCAGAGGCTGATTACCCGCGTGACGGAGAGAGGAGACGAGCTGGATCACTCTCTGTTGGGGAGAAAGTGAAGGAAGAAAAAAAAAAAAGAGGGCGGGAGGAGGGAGACGCTGCCTGGCTGTACTTCCCCAATGAGACTCCAAACAAGTGTGTGTGTGTGTGTGTGTGTGTGTGTGTGTGTGTGTGTGTGTGTGTGTGTGTGTGTGTGTGTGTGTGTGTGTGTGTGTGTGTGTGTGTGTGTGTGTGTGTGTGTAAGAGAGAGAGAGACGGTGACATGGGGGGGGCTGCTATAGTCCCATTTTTCAAACAAGGCTCCCTGGGGAGGGATATGAATATTAACGACAGTGGCAGTGCGGCATGTAAAAATCAAACAAATATCTCACTCTCATTTCTCTGGCTTTTGTGTAGCGCTTACCTTGTCGCTGCTTTTTTTTTTTTTTTTTTTTTTTCCTTTCAGTATTTCAGAATTTCCCTTGGCTAATTTCTAGTAGACTGAAGGATGCTGAATATAAAGCTCTATTGTTACTACGCATTTGTGTAGTTTGGAAGAAATGGCAGTGTCCTCACAGCGTTATACCATGGTGTGTGTGTGTGTGTGTGTGTGTGTGTGTGTGTGTGTGTGTGTGTGTGTGTGTGTGTGTGTGTGTGTGTGTGTGTGTGTGTGTGTGTGTGTGTGTGTGTGTGTGTGCGCGCGCGCGCATGCAGCTGTCATATCACAATGTGTGTAATGTCAGATCTTGGGGGTGCCAACGGTTTGGTAGTGACGGCAGCTGTTAATCCATCAGACATGCTTGGAGGAATGAACACCTGTGAACAACGCAGAGCCAGAGTACATGTTAGGAAGCCACATAACATGCACACACATGCATGCTGGTCCTACAATTATTTTGTTAAATAGTTAGATACCGTTTTCACAGAAGAGATTTTAACATGTGGCAGTAGCAAAAAGAATGGGTGTAAATGATAAAGTGAATGATGGCCGAATTCCATTTAGCTGCTTCAGTTTCAGGGTCCTGGTGTTTTGCATGATGGATCGCTGTGGACACACTGTCATGGCTAACTGGGACGCTTGAGTAGAAAAGAGCCATAATTTATGTTAATTATAACACTTGTACTTTTCCTACTATGGCAAGTGACAAAACAAACAAATTAGCCAGTTAAGGAAGCAAAACAATTTTAAAAAAACGTTTTGGAAATAAGTCATTAAACATTTCACATTTCCTCGAGCTCTCATCAAAAATACATTTTGATCTCAAGAGGGAGGTTAAAGGTTACATGAGATAAAACATTTAAAGGGGACTTCTGTTAAAGGGGTTGTCCAGCACAGAGACAGATTTGTTGCTTATTATTTAGTTGCGAGTAAGATTTGAAGGTGTCTCTCATGAGATTCACACTTGAAGTCTTTCCTGGGTGTCTCCGCCCGCCGTTGCTCTTTTTTTACACGACACACAAACACTCCAGGCCGCTCGCATGCAGAGGCAGGGACTCAGCCAGCTGTGCACACACGCTCAATGCCACAAGTGAGCAACGGGACACGCATGTCAGACTAGAAGGCTGCCGTCCTCCTTCTCACTTATCCCCGATCCCAGACACGCTAATCCCAGCAGTTGCGGCCGGCGGGTATGGGGGGGGGGGGGGGGGGGGAATAGATTGGAGGTCAGTTGTGAGCAGGTGTGTGCATGCCGTCAGGCCCCACCAGAGGACCGCAATCACAGAGGGTTTGGAGAGAAAGCAGCTGCTGTTTTGGGAGATTTTGGGGAGGGGGGGTGGTGGGGGTATTGACTTTGGAAGAGATTGCTTATCCACTCCTGCCACCTATCTGTTATGGTAGGATGGCAATGAAAGGCCAGGTGCGTAGACTGGCGAATACGGATATACTTTATTTACTCAGGTAAGCTACTCTTTTGCAAGAGAGTCCTGAGTGCAGAAGAAGAAATAGAGCAGAGATTAAGCATTTGCTTAAATTAATGCAATTGAGTGATCATCTTCATTCAATTTATGGTGTAAAGTACTGAAGAGCACTCAGCTTCAGGATTTACTCATGCGGAATGAGTTAGCCGGTCCCGGGATCTGGTCTGATGGAGAGTAGTTTTTGAATTTGAGGCAGCTTTAGAAGGCTACACTTATCAACAAAACATGAATGAAATGAGAAACTGAGTGTGCAGTTCTCTTTTTGTTGCTAGTAAAGACACACAGGGCACAGATGACATGAAAATCAATGACGTTATTTTAAAAGGGTCTCTATACCATATTTAGAGCATCAACATAGCAGCAAACAACTATTTGCTTCTCCTTGCTTTGTCGAAATAGCCGCATGCCTTTTAGTGCATGTTCGTGTACAGGGTGTGAGCGTTCCCCTCTGGCTAGCCCCACAGCAATGCGCTCATTTGACGGTTACAGTTGATAAGGTCCACCCTCCCTGTCCCCTTCAGGCAAACACTGTTCACTGTCATCACCGTTGTCGATGGGCTGTTTGCGCCGTTAGCTGCGAGCCGCCGGCTCAGCTGTCACCGTGTTGAGAGCCGTGTGGAAGCAATAGATGTCTGAATTTCGTATTGAGCACTTTTAAGGTGCAATGAGCAGCATGCGACATGATGGTGGACTGCACAATGGCTTTAACTGTCCTCAAGAGAAAAACTGAAAATATTCTCACACGAAAAATATAGTTATTTAAATGGAGTTGATTAATGAATTACTCAATTAAGAGAGAAATAAGTGACAACAATTTTGACAATCAATTCATCATTTTGATGGTTGCTGGTTCCAGCTTCTCAAATGTGAAGCTGTTTTTCCTGTTTATATATTAAATGTGTTTGTATCTTAGACAAAACAAAAAAAAGCAATTTGAAAACCACCTTGGGCTGTGGGAAAATTGAGATGGAGCTTTATCACTATTTTCTGACATTTTAGAGGACAAGCAATTAATCAAAGAGATTAATTAGTTATAAAAACAAATGTTAGTTGCAGCCCTACAAGGCACACATTAGACTCAGGACTCCTATTTAATAAGACGTCCTAGAAAAAAGGCATCTGTTGTTGCTTCAGGAGAAAGAAACTGTCAGAAAACATTCTTTCTTTTTCTACTTTGTTATTGCTTCTGAAACTCAACCGGAGTCTTGATCCGCACTACAGGAGCTTAATGGCAGTGGGGTGTTGAGGGGGATGCTGGGAGGAGTGTCCACCAATCCAAGTCTCAGCCAGCTCCTTCAGATATCCTCCCACCAAGTGACCTTTGCCTTCGCTCCCCCCACGTTCTTCCCAGCTGCTCCCCGGATGAAGCCCTCTGATCCCGGGGAGCTTATCACCAAAGTCTGCCTGGGTCTTCACTCTCTTTGTTGCACAAGTAATTACGCTGTGTCGGACAGCTGTGGAGGTAAAGGTAGAGGAGGAGAATCACCACTCGCCACATGACTGTGTGGGCCTCCTCTGGTGGGAGTGGTACAACTCAGCTGTAGAGGAGAGAACGGCTTCAGCTGGGGGCTCCCTGCATGAGCGGGCGCCTCGCACGGGACCCCTCGCCGCTCTCCGCCTGGCCCCACTCCACCTCCACGCTGCTTCAAAAAGGGGACTTGAGAATGAGGGAAGTGTTTCATACTGGCACATTCAGTAGCTCGGACCAGATGGAGTCTTTGTTCTTTCTCTCAAAAACACACACGGATGCACACACACACACACACACACACACACACACACACACACACACACACACACACACACACACGCGTCTCTCTGTCACATGCAAATGCACACATGCATGCATGCCCATTTCCTCACCACACAGCGGTATAAAGCCAGGATCATGAGGACAGGGGGTGGTGTGATTCTCTTGTGCTCTGTCGTGTTCACATTAGTCATATGCAAATAGGCATTGTGCACAGAGAATGACACAAATCCACCATGTCTAAATCCTCAAAGAAGACTGGTGACGGCTATTTAGTTAACATGATTTATTAAGGTGTTTGACCCAGTTAGCACATGCAACCATTAAATGGTGTTTGTTTCTGGTGTTTGGACAAATGGAATCTGTCATCTGCTGGAATTTGAAGACATGAAGAAGATTAAAATGAAAAGGAATTTATTAATCTCTACTCTACATGTTTGAGGTATGTTTTTTTTAGATAAAGATTGAAGGGAAAGATGATGAAACATTGTGTGGATGAGAACAGTTGGGTCTTTCCTGCTCATCTTCATTGTGTGTCTATTTTTCCCCTCAAAAAGTTGGTATTTTTAACCTGGACCCTATTTTTTTGTGTCTAAGTGGCTAACGGGGACAACAATTTTAAAATTGAGTCCAGTATTGAGCCCCTAAATGATCACTTGGGGCAATTCCTCTCCGTCAACGAACGTCCACTAAAAGCACATGTTTTTGCCACTGAGAGGCTGAGACTGTAATAAACATGTCTAACAACATTATGGAAAGGACCCTATGGAGAAATAAAAATGCTTCTCTTTACCTTTCGCTTAATCCAGTCTGTTTGTTATTGTGTCTAACCAAGTCCTGCTCGAGGAGAAGTCTCGTTCTGAAATCCATATCTTGGAACAACAAAAGTCTGTCCGGGTGTTTTTGGAAGTTATTTCCAAAAGCGATTTTATCACGACCTTCTCTATTATCTATTTTGGGAACATATTCCACGCCATAAATTATCTTGGCTCGAGACAAAGACCTTCTGACTTTGTATTTCCCAGGTATACAGCTTAGTTGTCTAATTGATGCTACTGAGCAATTAGCTGGTACACCTGGTGTTTATTAGCAGTCGCTTCCAGAAACCTCCTTCTTCCCCTGATGCTGAAACTGCAACAATGCATCTGTCCTTTGTGGAGTTAATCTGTACATTGTATGTTCACCTGGTTATCCAAATTGCTGACGATGAAAAGATCTAATATTATTTATATTATTCATTTGTGTGGACGTTATTTTTTCTTTCTGCTCCAAACTGATTTTCTGACAACAAAGACATTTGAATCAAACTAAATCTAATGATTAAATAGGAACAAGTTGGACCAGAACAGTGAGAATGATACAGAGGAGCAGAAGGAGAGAGGGATTCACTGACTACAAATGACGCTGGAGCTCAACATTTTGTCATTTTCTTATGTTCCAGATGGCATAAGGCCACCGTCGTCCCCGGCTAATTCAAGAAGGAGAACATTTCTGACAGGAAGGAGCCAGTGACATTTAAGCTGGAAATGCGCGGCTGGTACTGCGTCCTTGCTGTCTTTTTCCATCAGATCCGGAGGTGCAGAGCAGAGACGCATCCTTTAGCTCAGGTGAGTATGAAATGCCAGTCTGACAGCTCCTGTCTGGTCTTTGCTGTGCAATGCGGTGTGAACAACAAACTCTGCTGCAATCAGCCAATCATCTAATTGATTCGAGTCAAAGTAACCTTCACTGCTATGAAAACAAAGGCATGAATTAAATATCAGCATCTAGACAACAAACTTGTATCCACTTCAATTATCTCGCAGTTCATAACACAACAATGCCACGTCAGAAACTCTGTAAAATTGTAATGTAACAAAACCTCAGTTTTGTCATCATATTCATTTAACATATTTAATAACTGGGGTTTGTCACACTACGTTTCAGAGATTTTAAACAGAGATAGGAGACTTTTCACAACAGGAAGCTCTTCAAAGTCAGATTCCTGCAGTATCTTTCATGACTAAACCTCGCGGAGCTGGAAACCCCTGGTTGAAATAAATATCAAGAGTTTCTGTGCATTATTCATCAGTGGCTGACCTAGGTCTACTTATGAATTGGATTGAGAGAGCATCAATCAGCTTCCCATTAGGATATTCAATGAGTGCAGCAGGTTAAATCTCATGACATTTATCTTCTTCTGTCTGAATAACACATGATAAACTGACAAACCGGAGCATTTGTGCATTTATATATGTATGACTAAAGCTTTTATGTGACTACAGACGGATCTACGGTTCATATGGTGCAAAAACATGCAGACAAAATGTCTGGTTTTCCTATAGACCTTAACAATGTTTGCATAGGACCAACACAGAGACCGAGTGGCTGAGAGGAAGGGCGTTGGAAGCAGGCAAGTCATTGATTCAATATCAAAACATGACACGCGTGAAAATCTCATAAAAGGCAATAGGATTTTATTTTATTTGCTGTATATTGGTATCAGGCACTACACCACCCTAGACAGAAATGTAATTTACAGTCTACCGCCGTTAAATAATTCACATCCAACACTCTTGTTCACTAGTGGTTAGTTGACGTGTGCGAGTGGTTTCTAGATGAGCTGATCAGAAGCAAAAATGTCCAGTTGATGTTGACACAGTAGAGTCAGCCCTGATAATGTAGAACTGAGCCTGAATTGTACAAAAATGGCCACCATACAGATGTCGAACCCTACTGATTGGAGTGTCTCCTGTAGCACCACCGCGAGGACAATCTTTACGCTCTTGCCCACTAGTGGTAAGAATCTAATAATAGCAATGTTGCTGTCATTTTTCATTCATCCACCACTTTTGATTTTTGGTGTGTGTAATGAGTATCACAGCCTAATGAGGCCGCTGGTCTGATAAACAAACTTTTGGTCTTGTTCTCTCTCACAGTGCATCTCAAATCATAACAAAAATCAATAATTAAGTCCTAGTACCGTGGTGTTTTCTATGCACACAAACTACTTTAAACAGGAATACCAATAGTATTAAGATGGCAAATGTTTTCACAGAAAATAAATACTTTACCAAATCAAGTTGTGATGGAAAATTCAGGTGCTTTAAGAGTACTTGCATATGGCACATGCAAAAAAAAAAGTGCCCCAATTTGATCTCCATTGTTTGTAATGACACAATAAAATAAAGGCATCAACAGACACAACACTAATAGTGTTAATTATACACATGTTTTGAAGCAATACCAAGTCTAGTTTCAGACATGAATTAAGACAATATATTAAATTTGGGGCTTGGTTTAATCCATGTCTATGGAATCGTCCTATTGTATTTCATAACGGTAGTCATAGTGTAAGACAAACACAACATATCAGTAACTCTGGTGTTGTGAATAATATTCTGCAGTTGTTGTAAATAGTGGCTTTAAGTGATTTTGATTGTACTCTCATCTGCATTAATATCGTTCCATCTGAATACCGTCCATTGCTACACTGGCCATAGTGCATAAACAAAAAGTGGCTGATAGCAGGACTATTTCAGTTCTGTGTCTTCTTCTGTGTGACTGCAAAGCCTCATTAAGGTACTTCCACTCAGAACTTGCTGAGGGTCTGCAGCGCCCCCGCCTTCACCAGCACAGCTGAGAGCAGGTCTGCAGGCCCGGAGGGATGGGGCACAGCAGTGGCTGTGGGATCTCCATGCTTGTTGTCAGCGTTGATAGGTGTGGGAACCTTCCCTCTATTCAGCGTGGACTTGCCAGCCCCACTGCCCCCTCCTGCGCTGGTTTTGCTGTTCTCCACTGTGGGGATGACCGTGCCCAGGTTGGGGTTACCCACCACGGGAGTCCCAGTGTGCTCCATGCTGGTCTGACAGCAGCACAGCTGCCTGAAGAAAGCCGCCCTCATCTCCCTGCTGGACAGAGTGTATATCAGAGGGTTGAGGGCAGAGTTGAGCACAGCCAGGGCTATAAACCAGTCCACCTGGTAGAGCACAGGGCACTTATCTGGGTTGCAACCAACATCCAGCAGCAGCAGGAGGAAGAGGGGGGTCCAGCACATGACAAACACTCCAAGAACAATGACCACTGTCCGCAGCAGGGCCAGCGAGCGCTCTGAAGGCTGGCTGCTCACCCTGCGGCCGCTAGAGGTCACCAGGCGGTAAATCCTGATGTAGAGGATGATGATGGCCACCAACAGGGCGCTGAACACACTGATGCAGAAGGCCACATAACTCTTAGCATAGAGCGGCAGCACTGTGGAGCAGGAGGCCATGTTGTTCAGGCAGTTCCAGCCCAAGCTGGGCAGGGCACTGAGCAGCACTGACACGAGCCAACATGCTGCCAGCAGTCCAAGAAGTCTCCCCCGACCT